>NC_141055.1:56656764-57009264 GCF_041138505.1 Cibotium barometz
GGTTTGGTAGTTTTTTTTTTTCATGGGGAAAAGTTGTAGCGCAGACTCCAAAGAGGGTTGTACAGTCCAAAAGCTTAAAAGGGGCTCACTTTGCAAGCATCAGATCGGTTGTATTCAATTCTAGGTGAAAGAAATCAATGCTTGAAAGTTGGAGGAGGAGACCATGCTACTCTACTGTCCGAGTTAATACGCGATAAAGAAGTGTAGCAGAGAAGTGGTGGTGCCAGAGTGGGGGCTACGGATCTGAAGGGCACAACAGGAAGGGCGAGATTTGTTGGTATCACAGGCATAACTGCAAAGGCACAGCAGCAACAGCACAGAGAGAGAGAGAGAGAAAGAGAGAGAGCGAGAGAGAGGAAGTTAGCACAAAGGTTGTATCGCAGAGGTTGCTCCACCGCCAAAAAAGCCACCCAGGAAGGACCCTTCTCAGTTAACGTGCCTTTGTAGCTTCAGAGTCTTTCATTTCTAACTCGTGGATGGGAATTTCTGCCTTTGCAATCTAGGGGTTTTACTACACGTTGAAGAGAATCGCTCAATTCTGACATCTACAACCCCTGCTCTTTTATGGATTCCGCAACTTCGAAGACAATTACAGTCTCTGCTCCTCTAGGGTTTCGACAACAGTTAGAATACCTGCAATCTCTGCCCTTCAAGGGTTTTCAGGGTTTCCGCAGCAGTGAAACGAACGTCTCTAGTTTCTGCCTGTGGAAATTAAGGTGTCAACTACTGTGAAGAGTGGAGTTTTTGTTTGTGCAATCTTGGCAGGGCTTATCTACCAAGTGAAAAAAGAATTGTTGCTCTGCCACTCGGGCTTCCATATCTGTCTAAAAGCGAAGAGAAAAATTCTCCCTGGCCGTGACGCATTTTCCACATCAGAGGTTTCGACAGTCTAGAAAACTGCTACTCCATTCAGGTTCTCACCTGAACCGTCACAGGCACACCCTTGCATTTTGGCTTCACATGGATGGTCTTAATGATCTCGTCCTTGAGTCGACTCAACATAGTCCTTATTCTCACCCCTTTAGCAGCATGACGAGAAGCAATGGGCATGCAACGGCTTTGGCCGCTGCTGCGGATGGTATCACGGCAGAGAAGGATACAGTAACAGCCACTCAAGCTGTCAAAGTGGCTGTCCATGTCCGACCTCTTATTGCCAATGAAAGGCTTCAAGGTTGCAAGGATTGTGTCACCACTGTGCCCAGAGAACCTCAGGTACTTCCCCTTCACTTCAATAATTCAATTTGTGAACTATTAGACTTGTTCTTGTTGGTATGCTTTCATATCGTTTTCAAAATTCGCGTTCTGAGTGGCCTGATAGATGACATAGGTACTACTTGTGGTTTAAGTGCCCTTCTAGGTTGCTTTCTCCCTCTTTGGAGTCCCTGCTTTTGCATTGTGATGTAATCCATCATCTAGAGTCTACAAGCAAGCCAGTTCGGTGCAAAGATCATCAAATAGGCTTCTGGTTATGATCTAGTTTGATTGTATTTACTAGGCTGAAAGGTTTGCCATAGCGCAAATACTGTTCTTGATTGAAAACCCCGTGTCAGGATGGGTTTAGTGTACCGTCCCCAATAACATGGGTAACCCACTCTATCCTTTCCTTTCGGTCCTGTGCAATGGATGGGTCCAGGGAAGATTGTTTGGCCCAATCAATCAGAACTTTCCCCTTTGATTTTACTCCCAAAGTGCATCTCTCAACACAAAGATTCTGAAGTTTTCAAAGCTGGCATTATGTTTATGTGCATTCTATTCTCGGGTGTGACAATGAAACGTGCAATATGTGCCGCAACCGTGAACCCACTCATGTCAGGAGGCTCCAGACAAGGGGTTGGTAATGACAGGAACTTGTTGCCACCTTTGAAGAGTATCAATAGCTTCAAAATCTATGGGCGGGATGGGCAGGATTTGGACATTAAAGTGGAAGGTTGACTATATGGTTATTGGACAAAGATGATGGCGACATCGCACAGAGACTTTTACTTTCGCTGCCTTCTATTCTTTTAAGGACTTTAAAACCAGGCAAATGGAGACGGTAGCGCCTTTAATCGACAAAGACAGTCAGGCTATGGAAACACATCATAGGGGGTGGCTAAGCAAGTAGTATAGTCACTGTATGGATTGGCAATGCTGTGGGTGACATGAGGAATCAGCACCAAACTTTGGATACTGTGGCTTGTTTTAGACTCATAGGCTTTTCAGGATTCTATTTAAATGTTGAAAAAAGCGATCTACTTGATCTTCCATTAAAAAAAAATTAACTCAGCCTCTTTTTGCAGGTGCAAATTGGCAACTTTAGCTTCACATTTGACCATGTTTATGGAAGCACTGCATCTCCATCATCAAGATTTTTTGAAGAATGTGTTGCACCACTTGTGGAGGGCTTGTTCCATGGCTACAATGCAACAGTCCTGGCTTATGGGCAGGTCAAATCAATTAATTCATTGCAAGCGAGGGTTATTTTCTTTCATGTTTCTGTTTTATTGTTACCAAGGGAAAATGAAATTAAGAAGAGTGTAATGAAATAAGAGAGTTAATGGGTCTCTTTCTTGGCTTTGGTACTGAAGATGGGATAGTTTGACCATGCTCACACAAGTCAAAAAATCTATTATGATCCCAAGAAAAAGAGGGATTTAAATTATGATGACTTTTGGTGCTTCATGGATTCTTATCCAAGCTAGCTGTACATGTTTTCAACATTTTTCATCAATTGTATCTTTTTAACCAAATACGCAGTGAATTAATTAGAAAGCCAAAAAATACATCAGATCACCCAAGGGAAAGGTGATAAGCTAGGTGGGTATTCATATACATCAGGACTCTTTAGACAAAAGAAGTAAGCTGGGGGTGGGTAGCCATATACATCAGGACCTTTTACACAGAAGTGTTGCCACACTGACCAGGCTAACATAATGATTTACAAATTGTCAATTTCCACCTCTAGCTTAGCCACAAATTCATGAGCTTTTTCAAATTTCCTTGCCAGGTCATGTATGTCATCAGCAAGCTCCTGTAACCATTCGTGTGTGGTGTTCATTGTTCCATCCTCTTCCAATGCCTGATGGGAGTCATTGTCTTGTTCATTGTAAAACTTCACTGCATCTTTAATCACCCCAATGCGCCGCCTGTAAATTCTTACCTTGTCCAACTTGAGAGTAGAATCCTGCACTACACATCCAGAAAAGAGGGCTTTCAAGCTGAGAGCCTGATAAGCAGGAGTAAATAGAACATTATTTTTGAAGGACCATATGACCCAGAGAAATTCTGCCCTACACTTGTTCCAATATTCAGAAATCAAAGACACTGAGTCTCCTAATATCAGTTGTTTCCAAGAGGTGGGAAATCCTAATGTCCTGAACAAAGGTGCTAAAATTGGGGAGTTGGTTGGGCAATTGAGGAAAAGATGGGGAATATCCTCAACTGACTGTTTACATCTTGTACATAATCCATCACTCTGACCCACTTCCCTGCTTTTGGAACCAGTCCATACAGCTTTGTGGAGCAAAAGCCACAGCAAAACTGAGTGTTTGGGCTGAATGTTACTCTGCTAGATGCTCTGGAACTTAAAAGCCCACTGTTGTCTGTCCAGTGCTAAGTGCCATCTCCTGTTTAATGTGACATGTAAAGGAGGGACCAACTCTCTTGAGCATGAGGGAGGGTTATTAAGGGAAGCGCCTCCTTTCCATATTACATCTCTGAGGGGTGGAGAGCTATCAGTCTCAAATATCCAATACAGATCTTTAGGGAACATAGATATTCTGTTAGCTATCAGCTGAATTTCCCAAGGGTGGAAGGGAATAGAAATGAGTAACTGTTCAGAAGAATACCACCTGTTGTTGTTCACATCCCATAGATTAGACCAGGTCCTAATACCTTTCTCGTGAACTCTTCTGGCTGTTCTAACCTGGGGTGGGGGAAGCAGAGGAATAGGTGGCTTGGACCACCAGATGGATTCTTCTTTTCTGATGGTTTGATCCTTTCTATTATCATTTCTGAACTGAAGCAAATGTCTCCATCTGTTCCAAGCCTGCCAGAGGGACTTGAGAAGGAGGGACCCCACAGGAGTGACTTCAGTTGGGCCAAAAAAGATCAATTGTATCTTGTTGGTTTGCCATCCGTGCATTACTTAAATGCTTTTTACCGTGGAAATCTCCCAATCTAGTCAAGTAAAAAGAGAAAATCATGCAAATGTATTCGATTTTTTGCTAAATCTCCTCTTTACAAAATGAAGATCAAATTCTTTTTATGTAAGACATGTGTGTCTTTTAACAGTACTGATTTTGTAAGGCAGTTGGCTGATAATTATGTGTTAAGGTCTCCTCTTGCGACTGTTCTGTATTGAGTTGGCTTGTTTACATGCTTTCAAAGGTTTTTCCTGTTTTTTGAAATTATAAAGATATTTGTGCATGTTTTGAGAGGGCCTGTTATAATTACCGCAGATTATGCGGAAAATTAAGGTGTGATCAAAGCTTTGAAGTGCTTTCCAATTGGCTGTTCCATGGTTGAATTGTTAGAATTCATGGTAGCTTAAGCAAGATCCTAATCAAGTGTATTAAGCATGATGAAGAGTGATTAGGGTTAAGCACACATGACTAATCAAGATAACAGCATAATGACAATGTAGAGGACAGAAAAACTTGTAAATATTCATTGGATGCCAACCTATTTATAGGCTAGGTACAAAAGTAATTAAGAGATAATCACATCCACCTAATCCAAAAGTTGCATCAAAAAGAGTACCCATTGTCTAGAATGGAGTGCAACCCAAGATTCCTTCCACACAAGATATGGTTGTCTTGGAGGTGTGGTCATGCCCAGAAACCTTGTGCCAATTAAGGTCTTTAAACCATAGAACCATATGTCCATATCCCCAATGTCACATGATATTTTGGTGTATTATTTCAACACCCTCCTTCAACAAAATATCCATGGTTACTATGATGTCAATGCTAACTCTAGTTACTGCGCACAATGCTAGTTATGATGACTATCCAAGTGCCCGTAGGTCTTACTCATGTAGGTTTACAATGCCAGTTATGATGACAGATGTTAGATATCTAGTTATGATTACATTTCACTTAGGATAGAGGAGTGAGTAATAGGTAGGGCTAGGCTCTAGCTGGTCTAGAAAGTCTAGTCTTCTTGAGCAAAATTGACCTCTGCTGAGGTTTGTGCTTCTTGTTCACTTGAGTTATCTTCACTGGCAAGAAGTGCCTTCTGTGTTTTGTTTATAAAGAAACAGTCCTTTGCATGCCCTGGTTTTCCATAGAAGTTGCAAGACTTTCTTTTTCTGATGTGATCCTCTGAAGGGAGCTTTTGAGCCAAACTTCTTAAAGCCTCTTTTGTTGAAGAAAGCTCCTTCTGTGTTGAAGAAAGCTCCTTCTGTGTTGCCTTGCCTTCGCTTGACTTTGCTGAACTCTTCTACCAAAGATGCTTCAACATCCATAAGTGTGGGTACATGCAAGTTGGTAAGAGTAGTAACAATGTTACTATACTCTTGTCGAGGGAGACTCTTTAAAGGAACTTTTATGATGACATCTTTCTCAATGTGTTTCTTGATACTTGTTAATTGAGTTAAGATACTCTTCATGTAGTTAAGATGAGTTGGAAGAGGCTCATTTGAATTCATCTTAAGTTCAAAAATTTTACTGAGCAAACTGATTTTTGATTGGGCTCCGAACAAAGTTTCAAGAATATTCTAGGCCTCTTGAGAAGTTTCTTTTCTATCTATATGATGGAAATTGTAAGTGTCATTAAGGGTCTCTTTTAGGGTTTGTGTGAGTATGTGTGTGCTCAAGCTCTATTTCCTCTGTATCTTTTCAGAGCAAAACTAGGAAAAAATGGACAATGAGCAAAAAATGGAGAAACTCCTACATGGGCGGACACACCCACAACAATGGCCCTCACTCCCTTCTAAGTAATATGTACAGACAAGAGATGACTTCTAACACCCCCTCTCAGTTTTTTATTATAAAAGTGTTATTCTCATTAAATTTGATTTTGATGCATAGAAAGATGCATAAAGGAAAATTTTTATTATAAAAGTGTTATTTTTATTAAAATTGATTTTTATGCATAGAAAGATGCATAAAGGATATATTTTTTAAATTATAAAAGTGTTATTCTTATTAAAATTGAATTTTTATGCATAGAAAGATGCATAAAGGAATTTTTTTATTATAAAAGCGTTATTCTTATAAAAATAGATTTTTATGCATAAATAATTTTTTTAAAAGCAATAATTGTCAGTGTTTTTTCATCCTTGCTTACCCAAATGCTCTTTTCTTCTTAGGTGGTAGGCATTCTCTCTTTTCCATTTGTAGCATCCCACACTCCCTTCCTCATCAGAGTAAACTTGATTTTGGTTTGCCATGTGTGAAAACCATTTAGGTCTTACCGCTTGGAAAATTAGTCCACGGGTAGTGTCAAACCCTTAGAGAGAGATCAAACTCAAGATTAAAAACCACCTTCTCTATAGAAATGCATGTGTGTAGCACGAAAGTTTGAAAACCCCTTCTTCTTTGCATCAAAATAATAGTAGGGTTTGGTTTTGGCTTTGGATTTTTTGACCTTTTTCCTTGGTTTAATATATTTTGCTTTGGATGAGTCACGTAATGAAAGCATTATTGATACTCATTGATTATTTGAGAGCCTTAGTGATTAATCCACCATTAATAACAGATTAGCGAGAAAACTCGGTGTTTTTGGAGATAGAAAATACTGTTCGCCATGGTCAAAAACCCCCGAGCACTCATGAATTGCTCCAATTTTGCTTCATTGGCGCGTTGAAGCATTTTGCCCAAAAAACGCAAGCACGTTTCAATTAGCCTGTTAACGCCCTCCACTTCTGCGTTTTTCTGACATTGGGGCTGCAGTCAGATGCGCCCTTAAGTGGAGAAGATGTCCCAATTGATAGCTTGAGCAATGGAATTGTGTGTGGAGAGGAATCAATCCTCCACTGATAGGGGGTAGAAGGGCAGCAGACCCACAAAGCTTAATTTTAGGGTTTTGGTGATCAAACACTAATCAAGCCTATCAATGGTACTAAGAAATAATTAGACAGACATTAGGCAATGAAGAACAAGGCTTTGATACCATGTTCGAATTCATGGTGGCTTAAGCAAGATCTTAATCAAGTGTATTAAGCATGATGAATGTAGATGAAGAGTGATTAGGATTAAGCACACATGACTAATCAAGATCATAGCATAATGACAATGTAGAGGACAGAGAAAGACTTGTAAATATTTATTGGATACAAAGTACTTATAAAGTGATTAAGAGATAATCACATCCACTTGATCCAAAAGTTGCATCAAAAAGAACACTCATTGCCTAGAATGGAGTGTAACCTAGGATCCCTTCCACACAAGCTATGGTTGTCTTGGGGGTGTGGTCATGCCGAGAGGACTTTAGACCATAGAACCATATGCCGAGAGGACTTTAGACCATAGAACCATATGCCCATATCCCCAACGTCACATAATATTTTGGTGTATTATTTCAACATGAATCCATGGAGGACGGTATCTAGGGACTTAAACTATTACCTCAACAATGATCCTTGGCTGGTCTTCATCTCGTTGTATAGATTCAGCCAATTCTTCATGTATCCTCTAGCTGGATCCATTTGGAGCTTTATGTTAATGTTGTATATCACCCACCGATGGTAGAGAAAGGCTTAGGTGCAAAAATTAAGTTTTTGGAGTGCTTGAGCCTCTTCGTTTTCCCTTTAGTGAAGTATGAAAGAAACGGTAGAAACGGTGTACTTCTGAAATTACAGATACAATCCCTTTAGTGAAGTATGAGTCTAAAGAGAGATGAATCCCTTTGTGTTTGTGGTTGGTCGCCATTAGAGGGACGGTACATGTGAGGGGGGTTGGGGGAGAGTGACATAAGGGGTATTCAGATGCATAAGAAAGCTGCCCTTCATTCTCACATGGCCCTGGAGCTGCCTTGCAGGCACTGCCCTTCGTCTCATATAGATGATCTCATCCACCCCCTCAGATGCATAAGAAAGCTGCCTTTCATTCTCACATGGCCCTGGAGCTGCCTTGCAGGCACTTCCCTTCATCTCACATAGCTATCGGCTGTGCGAGTGTGAATGAGGTCTGTTCAGATAAGCATGGACTGACCATGGAGTTTGCGGAGGGGAGCTTGTCCCCTCTTGGTGGCATCTTGTGAGATGATCAAGTGGTCCCCATGACCTAGTGAGAAGACTATGGGGAAGGTTATGTGAAGGCCTCCATAGTGGTATGTCACAGGGGGAGAAAATTGCCATGCACAGAATGGGAGTGGGGGGACAAATCGATTGTGCCCATCATGCTCTAGGGATGGATGATGTGTAACATGCGGAAGCTCATCGGAAGAATCGGTAACTTCAACGCTCAGAATTCAGCAATCGTTTCATGACAAAGATAACGCTCAACATAGAAGAAGATGTGACAGAGAGAAATGAAATGAAATGATATATTAACGTCTCTAAGAGGCCATAATGGCCTATGAGACCAAAACTGAGACATCATCTGAAGTTGGTGTCTCATCAAAGAGAACAACCAAATCAAATTGAAAAGTACAATAAACCGACTATCTTATAGTTATAAGAACTGTAAGTAAGACTCCTAGATGATATTGAGTAGAAAATACTAGAAAATATATATCAAGTAGATCCATGTATGCTGATCAGTTGAAGTACTGCCCTCTCCTCAGATCAAATATCTCTGCCATGGGGTTGTCTAGAATGGAGAGGTTGTAGAAGAGAGGTAGGTGCCTCCGATGCCGAGCAATAATGGCTCTGATTTGGCGATGGTGAGGATGCCGTGGTCGGGATCCTAGTGGGCATGGCTGACGAGCACGACATAAGACGACTGCTCTATCAATGGTGACTCCTTGGGAGCGTGGCTGGTGCCCTGATGGCCTGATGGAGGAGGTATTAGGAGGTGTGTGGGTTGGGCTGCTGGTGCTGGTGCTGGTGCTGAAGAAATTTGTCAGGATCCTCTGTCTAGGTACATCATGGCTTGGTCTCCTGTCTGCCAAGAGGGTCTCTCTGTGTCTCTTGAGCTTAAGTAGGAACAATCCCAGGTATCTCTGATCCTCAAACTCCATGACCCTGCGTAACGGCCCAAAACCCTCTCGGAAGAGGCAGTGATATCTCCCTCGGATTTGATAATAGACTGTACATCGGCAAATGTAGTGCTTCTCTGTCTCTGCCTCTTGGTAGCATAGCTGACAAATGCGGTCATCCGAGATCTGATGCACATATCGCCTTGTCACAATCTGCAGCTGGTGTCATGAGGTTCAGATTTGTCCAATGGCACAACATATCCCATGTGATAGGTGTACATCCATGTACGTTGGGCAGGTGATAAAACCATCTGGTGAGGTGCAAAAAATGGCTCTTGTAATGAGCCATTTTCATGCCTAAGGGCTCAAGGGGACTAGTCCATGTCCTCTTTGTGTCCACTCTGTGGACACAAAGAGGACATGGACTAGTCCATTTTCATGCCTAAGGGCTCAAGGGGACTAGTCCATGTCCTCTTTGTGTCCACTCTGACGATATCCATCCTAATCATGCGGTTCTACTTTGAGCGGGTGAGATCCAAAAATGGACAATCCAAGCTGTATTGAAAGGGTGGCCGCAAACCATGTAGGTCAAACCATGATCACATCTGAGCATACCAACAATGAGTATCTCCATCTTCTGCCAACTGTATGGATGAGGTCAATGCCAATGGGGAGTACCTTTGTTGAGGGAGCTCCCATAGCTGCTGTAAAAAGGTAACTGCCTGGAATAGGGCCTCAATCACTACTGGTGCGGCACCCAACTCAGCCCAAACAATCTCATGTGGTACCGATGATTTACTCCGAATCATGCGGGCAATCATCATAATCATAATCAGTGGTCTCTCCATATGCCTCCATCCCTCATCCATCCCTCTCTCAGATCTGTGATGTATGCTGGGCCCCCAAATTGGAGCTCTGTATAGGAGGGTTGGTGTGACAAGTGTATCAAATAGCTACAATTTGGTGCGCGGCTCGTGAAACTGTATGTGTGCACCACGAATGGAGAGAGAGAGAGAGAGAGAGAGAGAGAGAGGAGGACACAATATTGGGTCACGAATACCCTCTGTAGGGCCCCCACCACGAATGATGTATTTGCTTTATTAGAATGATGTAAATCTGAAAATAAAGACTGGTTCTTGACCGGCACTCTTGACCTTGGCTGGAGCGCTTCCCCTTGGTTGTCTTGGCCCTTGGAATACACCTGCCCTTTGTGAATTATGAGATAGAATGACTGAATTCTGGTCTGGGTATTTATACCTCAAAGTGTTACTGGTCGGCTGACGGAAAAGGGGTCGGCCTGTTTTTGAAAGTCCCACGACTTGGTCAAAAAGCATTTAAGTGCTATTTAAGGTATCGTTTTCTCACTGTCCATTGGCTGGTCACTCTGCATAAGACCTTGGCTTTGGGCAGCCCTGTGCAGACTGCATGGGTAGTTCCCATGCTTGGTCGGTTGGCTGGGCAAGGCCCCTATGGCCTGTCGGCTGCTTGGTCAGGCCTCTTTGGCTGGCCGACAGCTTGCCCATCCCCTCGAAAGGCTGGTGGGCAAGGCCTGGGGCCTTCCTGGCCCCTCTTGGGTGGCCTAAGCCTATCCAAAGCCCATGTCTAGAGATATGTTATCTCCTTCCTGGGGTAGCCCTAAGGGCTGGCCCCATCTACATGCTTCTACATCTGGTTGCAAGCCATACACTCAGGTCATTTGACATCATTCCAGAGGGAGACTCACAGTATGGACTGGCCCTGCTTCATGTGCAAGACAATGCACACCTGACCTCGGACGCGTAGAGTGGAACCTTGGTTGACTCGTCCCAGACTGGGCTCACATGGGACCAGTTTCCATTCCAGGTCATACACCTTGTTCGTATATATCCACGTGGCATCCAAGTGCGGGATGCACATGACATCCCCTTCTGCTTAACTTGACAAAAGCTACATATCCTCCAAATAGTCCGTCAATAAAGCCGGCTGGTCGTCGAAGAAGTCTTTGTCAAGCCATACCGCTTTGTGAGTCCCTTGGTTTTGAAACTTTGTGAGGAATTGTCTTTGTCTTCAGCTTGAGCCATGCCTGAAGCGATGCAAACGGATCTGTTCTGGAACCATCACTTCAGCTTCATCCACTATATTCGTCTTTCACTTCTGAAGGGATCGGACCTGCATATGGTTTCAGCCAACTGACATGGAACACATCGTGCATAGTCCATCTCGGAGGTAGCTTGAAACCTTGTTGATCTTTCTTTGGATAGGAAAAGGACCGAAGGTCTTGAATAATAACTTTGGGCATTGGTTGCCACCTGTTTTAGTCTTTGCTTCATAATCCGAAGATAAACCCAATCTCCTTCCGAGTACTTCACATCCCTTCGGTCGTTGTTGGCCTTTCGAGTGTAGGCCTCCTGCGCTTTAGTCAACCTGTCGTTAACTGATCCCAAAATCTCTTGGTAAGACTCCGTCATTCGGTTCGCTTTAGTGTCATGTGCAAGTTTGCCCATGGACATGTCCTGAAGCTAATCCAGAAGGGGCAGCTAGAAAAAGATGACTAGAACCAGGTTTTGGAGCATGAAGTGCAGTTTTGGCCAGTGTTGGACTTGGAGCAGGACATGGAAGACATTGAAGGACCTATTGGTTGCATAAGATGCTGTCGGTTGCAAGAAGCTGCTGTCGGCTGCATGGTACAGGTCGTGTCGTGGCTGTGTTTTATGGAGAATATGCCCAATCGGCTGGCTGACCAGCAGTCGGCCAGCACTCCTTTTGTCCAAGGGCCTATATAAAGGCGCATTTGCTCATTGATGTGTTCATTCACTCCACTAGGAAGTGGGTCGAGTATTAGGATTATTTTGGGTGATCCACCTTTTCATGGAAGGCAGCCTATGGCTGTAGAACCTATGTACCTTTTTGTACCATATGAATATATTGAATTTCCAGCTCTCTCTCTCTCTCTCTCTACTCTCCAATCTGTCTGCGCTTTTGCCTCAGCATGTTCTAAGTGGTGTTTAGGGCTGAAAGAAGACTCTCAGAGCTTCCGTGTGTTACATTGCTTGAACTAAAGGCAAATATGATTTCCACTTACCTTGCTGATCGTGAACATAACACTTCAACGCATCAAAGGCCAATCGGTTGTAGATTTCTGTTTGGCCGTAAGTCTGTGGGTGAAATGCATTGAAAAAATTCAGTTTAGTACCAAAATTATCAAACAATGCCCTGCAGAAATGATTGGTGAACTTGGCATCTCGGTCTAACACTATGTAACTATTTGGTCCTCCTAGCTCTTTTCACATGATGGAACCTGTGCCAGGACACTGGACAGGTAGATGAAAACATGGGAACAAGGACCATGAAGTTGGCACAAGGAAAAGCACCCGTTTTTGTCAAAAAGCAAGGAAAAGCAAAAAGTCAAACTGAGTTGACTGTGAGCTAGGGACACCATTGGTAAGAGGAGACTGAGCTGGATCAAAAAGCTAAAAGCCGCTTTTCCAAAAAGCAGCTCTAAGATCAAAAGGCAAGGCCCTGAAGCTAGAAAAGAAAAATTAAAGAACTTTGATTAAAGATGAGTAATATTTTATTATTAAAAGTTAAAAAGGCAAAAGCAGAGTGAAAAAGTGAAAAGCAAAATATTGGCCCGCTTTTGGCAAAAAGTAGGGCTTCCCACAAGTATAAAAGAAGCCATTGGAGTTTCATTTGTTGGTTCAGAATCAGTGAACGAGGAAGACATAGTAGAGCAGGAGCCAAGAAGAGCTATGGAAAGTGTACATCAACACGACACTTTTCAATGTAGGCAAGTGCACGTGGTAATAATATAAGGCAAACTTCCTTTCAAGAAAGGTTTTAGGCAATTGCACTTCAAGAGGCTTTATTATCATCGGCTAAGGACATATTTTTCAGAGGGTCATCAATGTGGTCGATTGTGAGGATTGGAAACTTGCATGGAAAAAGAACCTCATGGGTATGGAGCCTAGCCATACGCCAAGCCCTATGCCATGAGCCGGCTCTATGAAGCCCATGGACCCTTGTCGGCCATAGCAAAGGCTGCCTAGTAGCACACGTGTGAAGTGATAGCAATGAAAAGCTATTTTCCCTAGTTGTGAGCAGGCTGACAACAACAGAAGGAACTGACCAGCATATGGGATGGCCTCATAGTTGTCACGGTACAAAAATATGATACCCAATGGGAATTTTTGGTATGATATGAAATTTTGGGATATCGTACGATAAATACGGTTTAAAAAAAAAACACTTACAAGCTACATTTTCAATTTGGAAGGGTAGACTTGTGAGGGAAGGTTGGGGGGGGAGGGAGGGGGGAGGGCACTTTAAAGGAGTTGAGCAATGAGGCTCAAAAGCTCAAGCCTGTAGGCCAAGACAAGCCAAAAAAGAAAACTGTTAAAAAAAACAAAAACGGCCAATAGTCAATTCGTACCGTGCGATATTGTACGGAATCTTTCCGTATGAATAGATTCATACCAATACAAGAAACAAATATGGATGGCCTATATAAGCGATGTTCAGTCTTTTGCATCATTCATGTCATATTCTTTGCAAGAGCCAAGGTTCCAGGGCTAAGACAGCCAAAGAAGGACCTAAAGGCAAGGTGGAAAGTGCAGATCAAGGGGTCATTTTCAGGCTGTAAGCAATCTTAGCCAAGTGAAGGTATCCAAGTCAGTTCAGTCCTGATTATTTACAGCCAGCAATCTTTCATTCCACTCATTCAATAAAGCAAATACAACATCGCTATGTATTGTCTCTCTTCTCTCTCTACACTCTTATTCTCATTACATTGTGCTATACATTGTGAAGAACAAAGGGTTGAAAGTTATTTATCAAAGTATAATCCTCATGTTACAGTGGTATCAAAGCTTTGCCTTTTGGTGAATAAATGCAGCCAAGAAAAAAGATTTTTTTTTTCCCGCTTATGTGGTGGTTTTTAGATTTGGAAGCACTTCCCATTCTAGTGTGACTCCTATCCCTCGAAGGATGGTTGGTTTTCAGCCTCCGAAATGCGACTCGAAACGAGTCCCACACGTATAGTGGATGGTTTGTTTGCGGTTAGGAAGAACCTTGACCACTCCCACTATGGCGACCTCCGACGATGAGAGAGAACAACAGATCCAGGAAGAGACTGTCACTTGTACATCAACAGTATCAGGGAGCAATGCTCTCATTGGGGACGAGATGCAAGAAATGTTCCAGAATTTCATGAATCTCATGAAGCAACAGAGAGATCAATTGCTTGTGGTTAGGAAGAACCTTGACCACTCCCACTATGGCGACCTCCGACGATGAGAGAGAACAACAGATCTAGGAAGAGACTGTCACTTGTACATCAACAGTATCAGGGAGCAATGCTCTCATTGGGGACGAGATGCAAGAAATGTTCCAGAATTTCATGAATCTCATGAAGCAACAGAGAGATCAATTGCTTGAGCAGAAAGCCATGATCCAGGCCCTAGAGAAATGATTACCTCTTCAAGCCTTCTTCTTCCCCCCTCTCACGAGTTCTCACCTAGATCCCTACCCCAATTTCTACCTCGCCCATGGGTATGGAGCCTTGCCATAGGCCAATCCCTATGCCATAAGCCGGCTCTATGAAGCCCATGGACCCCTGTCAACCAGCAGGATACGTGTGAAGCGTAGCAATTAAAACTTATTTTCCCTAGTTGTGAGCAGGCTTACAGCAGCAGAATGAACCGACCAGCCTATGGGATGGCCTATATAAGTGATGTTAGTCTTTTGCATCATTCATCTCATATTCTCTACAAGAGCCAAGGTTTAAGGGCCGAGACAGCCAAGAAGGAGCTAAAGGCAAGGTGGAAAGTGTAGATCAAGGGGTCATCTGCAATCTCAGCCAAGTGAAGGTATCCAAGTCAGTGCAGTCCTGGTTATTTACAGCCATCAGTCTGTCATTCTACTCATTCAATAAAGCAAATACACCATACGTGGTGGGGGCCCTTTAGAGGGTGTTTGGGACCCAACACTGTGTATTGTCTCTCTTCTCTCTCTCTACACTCTTATTCTCATTACATTGTGCAATACATCGTGAAGAACAAAGGGCTGAAAGTTATTTATCAACGTATAATCCTCCTCTGTAAGCTTCCACATGTTATATATTTCTAGTTTTCAGGCAAAAACATAGGGCTTTGTTAAGGAATGCCTCTAGGAGGTTCTGGATAACATTTCTGTGAAATAGAGACACCTAGATTAAGGTGGATGTCCTTTTTTGGAACAGAGAGATGCTCTTATAGGGCAATTAGTCGTATGCGAGTTTCCCATATGATGCCAGGACTATTCATATCAATGCATGAGGATGTGGTGGAATTATATTCGCTGTATGCATGTAGGTAAGCGTTGTGCAGAGGTCTTTACCTATCAATGTGTCTGGTTCACTTGCAGACAGGATCTGGAAAAACATACACAATGGGAACGGGATATACTGTGGGTGGCAATACAAATGGAGTTATTCCTCAGGTAATGGATTTGATCTTTAAGAAAATGGAAAGCTCAACAGGAAAAGTGGAGAATCAAGTCCGGGTTTCCTTTGTTGAGGTAAGAGGGAACGGTCTTTTTGGGCCTTTGGGACTTGTTCAGTTCATTGCTTGCTTATCTGAGCTACTTATGGCGAATTAGTTTTCCACTCTCTTATCGTTGATGATCTCTCTTTTGTAGATTTTAAATGAAGAAGTTCATGACCTGCTGGATCCAAACCCTCCAACCACTGTTCGACCAGATATGTATATGGGTCTCTATACAAGGCCCACAACTCCTGCAAAACCCACTATTCAGATACGGGAGACAACAAGCAGAGAAATTACACTATCAGGTGTAATGGAAATTGAGGTTAATAGCCTTCATGAAATGGCGGCACTCTTAGAGCAGGGATCCCTTTCTCGCGCAACAGCAAGCACGAATATGAACTCAGAATCAAGGTTTGTATTTGGTTTCTGAGCATCCCTCTGGCCAAAAATTCGCACATTTATAATTCCATATTGCAGTAAAGAGGCTGCCACCAAGCCAGGATAATAGCATTTCTTATCACATTAGTATCATGTTTAAAGGACTTGAATGAAAATTACACTGAAACATTTGATCTCATTAACTCCATTTGTTTTGTTTTCTAGTCGATCGCATGCTATTTTTACGATTACTTTGCAACAGCGCCGGAAATTGGAACTCCTGGCTAATGGCAACACCTCATTACTAGAGAATTTCCATGATGACTTTTTATATGCGAAGCTACATTTAGTGGACCTGGCTGGTTCTGAGAGGTTTAAGCGTACGGGTGCTGATGGGATTCGACTCAAAGAAGGTATTTAATTGAGGTTACTGCTCTTGTTTCTTACTTTTGGGTATGTTTGAAGAGATTTACACGTTTTTCATTTTAATTTTCCTTTTCAGGTGTGCACATTAACAAAGGCTTGTTGGCTCTTGGCAATGTTATAAGTGCCCTTGGAGACAAGAAGAAGCGCAAAGATGGTGGGCATGTCCCCTATCGTGATAGCAAACTGACACGTCTTTTGCAGGTACTATTGGTTGCTTTGATACATTGAAATTATAAGTTTTGTTGTAACATGCATCGTGTTTATGTAATGCATGCCTTCCTTGGCCTCCAGGATTCTCTTGGAGGCAATAGCAGGACAGTTATGATTGGTGAGTGTTAAGTCTCTATAACAATTGAGTTAGATAGCTTAGAACTGTGTGTGCTCATATTTTACATGAGATCCCTTTGAACGTTGTCTAAAGGAAGGGGATGTATGGATTGTTGATTCGTGGCTGCAGCTTGTATCAGCCCAGCAGATTCAAATGCAGAGGAAACCCTCAATACCTTGAAGTATGCCAATAGAGCTCGCAACATACAGAATAAACCAATAGTAAGATTTTAATGCTATAATAATGCTTTCATAATCTGAGGATGAACACAAAAAATCTGGAAAGGGTGTTAATTGTGTTGGAATCACTTAAGCAACGTGCTTGTTGCTTCCAGGTAAATCGTGATCCCATGGCAGCTGAGGTGCAACGGATGCGTCAACAGCTAGAGCTACTGCAAGCTGAGCTCGTGTGCATACGTGCTGGAGGTGGAGCATGGGAAGATGTTCATGTAACTTTTGTGCTTTTCCTCCATATTTTTTAGTACATTATGGCCGTTAACTTCCCGCAAGAGTTTGGGATCTAGAGCTTGACTCTCCAGAGCACATTCAGTCCTAGGAGTCCTCCGTGGTCGCCGTGTGGTAGGTGCTGATATGATGACTAATTCACAGCTTTCAGGACAATCTGAAACTCTCTGGTGGCTCAATCCAAGTCTACAATCCATATCTTTTACCTTGTGTCCATGTAGCTTTGTAGAAGGTACTTACAAGCATCGTGTGAATGAAACAAGTTTCATTTTCATGAAACGTTTCGTATGTTTTACTCTCATTTTTTTCGGCTTCAGACAGCAACCTGCCTTGTAAAATAAAATAAAATCCTTAAAGTACTCATTTTGCGCATGTGCCGCCCTCAGCAAGTGCTATCCTTCTTTCGTGAAAACCCACTATGTCAAAAAGTGTGGGCTCTAGACTCTCTGTTTGTAACTCTATGCAAGTCTCCAATCGGAATTAAAAATCAACAGTATCTTCTTTTGGTGTAGGCTATCTTAAATGACACTCATGCATCTGATATTGGGACAAGACTCCATATGAGGCATCATCATTTTCAGAGAAGGAGCACCTAGCCAAAGCACAAGAAGCCTACACCAGGCAAGCCAACAAGTCTACACGAGATGTCAACTACAAGGAGGGAGATTGGGTATTTCTCCGCATCATGAAGCAATGGTTAAAGCAAGTGGGAAAGTTTTGGTCCATTTCTCATTGTAAAGAAGCTTCTGATGTCTCCATGAAGTTGAAGTTACCAAAGAGTTGGACTATGCATGATGTCTTCCTTGTCTCATGGTTGAAGCCTTATGTTGGACCATCTTTGCAAGAGGTTCCGGATGAGCAACAACGTGAAGTGGTCGACGAAGTAGAGGTTACCGAGTCCGAGCAGATTCTCCTCCACAAGTGGAAACATGGTTCTAGTCAAAGACTGAGACTATTCTACATGAAGTTCCTAGATTGAGGCGCTCACGAAGCCGTACGACGTGACATCATTGTGAGTCCTAGTCCTAGGACATGTCAGAGACACGAGCTACATAGATCTTTCCTGTCTTAGGTGTGAGATTCTATCACTTAACCCAATTGGAGAGCAATAAGTTCATGTAGGTCACCCTAGCATAGGCATATTTAAGAAGCATGTAGAAGGATGTAGGGCATAAGGCATAAGGCTTGGCTTATAGCATTGCTCACGGGCAGCACAGCCAGATTGGTTGAGATTCCTCCCTGCTTGATTTGAAATCTCTGTTTTTATAAATTTTTTTCATACTTAATATAAGTCTCTTTTCCAAAAAAAAGGGGCATGTCGTTTTGGGAGGCCGTCGAATGGGCTAAAGTGAGCAATCAGCCCTTAGCCATTTTGCTCTTAGATTTTGACAAGGTCTATGATAGAGTGATGCCCACAGTAGAGTGCCCGCTTGCGGTGATAGAGGAGAGCGGTTTCAGATTTCTCACTCAGTACGGCAGGGTTGCCCTTTAGCCCCATTATAATATATCATAGTTGCAGAGGCCATGAGCATCTTTCTCCGCTCCACTGCTAGTATTTCTGGATTGAGGTTGCCTTTTCGTAGTCAAGAGGAATTGGTTGACTCTGAGTTAGCTGAAGACACAGCCATGTTCTTGGAGGCTTCACATATATGCTTATGTTCCTTCCGGGTAGCACTAAAGGAGTTCTGTTTGGCAGCAGGGGCACGCATTAATTGGCACAAATCTGTTGGTTTTTGGGTTAGTGATTCACCGAGAGTTGCTTGAGGTGCAAAGCTTGGTTTTACTTGGATCAGCAGAGAATGTACTGCTAGATATTTGGGATGCCAGGTTGGGATTGATATTTCTCCTGCACAGCAGTTTGCTCCGGTACTTATGAGTATCCGAAAGAAGCTCCTCCATTGGAGCTCCAGGAGATTAGATTTAGCTTCCAGAGCTTTGGTGGCTAATCAGGTATTGCTTGCCTGAGCTTGATTTATTGCCTCTTGTTGGTGGTGCTCTCGTGCGTGCATTGGTCAATTGCGGAGATTGATCTGCAATTTTCTCTGGTCGGGTTTGGATGGCACCTCAGACACTCTTGCCAGGGTAGCTTGGCTCACAGGTATTCAGCCCAAACGAGAGGGGGGCTTGAATATTATCGATCCGGATGTTTAGTGCAGGGCGTTGCTCTGCAAACTTGTGGTCAGAGGTTTCCTACCAGGCATTGAGCCTTGGAAGGATTTTTTCTTGTCTCAGATTTCTGGATGTACATCCCGGGTCGGGAGAGACTGGATGCCCAGCACATGATTTTTGTTCATAGAGGCTGATATCAGGTCATCATCTTCCCCTCTTATTGTAGCCATTGTCAGAGCATGGAGAAGCATGAGATCTTTTTTGCGACAAAGGCTTCCTAGGTCTTTGGATAAGGCTGACCGAAAACCTATTATGTGGAACGAGCTCATTAGGGATGAGGCCGGTCGGCCACTTGGTGCATCTCGTTATATGCAGTGGTCAGGATGGGAGAGATATGCATACAGAGTTCTTGCTTGGAAGACCTTTAAGAGTCTTTTGGAGGATCGGAGAGCTGCATCCATTCATCATCTTAGGGGCTCTCGCATTCGTATTGATCAGATTGATGTAGCTATTCCGCATGAGTGGCTCTCTGGGACCTTTCATGGAGACTATCATCCGAGTTGGCTGGGGTTTTTTTCGAGGATAGGCATTCCTTTGCAGGTCATTGCTCTCCCGAGCCAGGAGGCTACAGATTGCATCATTTACTCTATCATGCCTGGAGGGAGATTGAGGAGATGTAGTATGGAGGAGATCATCCCAGATACTAGGCTTAGTCCAGTGAGGATTGTTGGTTGTTCGGGGAAGCATTGGTTCATTGACCCTTCTCAGATAGTGACTCATGGCTCTTGGTGTTTGTGGTTATATGGTGGCAGTCCTATCAGATATCTTCAGTGGGATCCAGCAGAGTGGGAGTGGATTGATGCCTTCGATCCTTTGAAAAGCCTTCCTTTTTCAATTTCACCGTTCGGAATGCTAGGCTTCTCCTCACTCGATAGATGCATAGGATCCCTACTCTCAGGCCTCATTGGGAGAGCTATGATATTTCTCCAGTGATATAGTGCAGATATTGGCATAGACTTTGGCACTCATACAGAAGGAGCCAGATCTCCCATTTCTTTTGGTTATTCTTACATGGTGGTCTCCTCACCAATCAGTGGAGATCGGTTTTCGGTGTAGCACCTTCCTGTCCTAGGTGTGCGGCAGATTCTGAGACTGTACAACATTGTTTATGGGGATGCGGCATTGCACAACAGATTTGGGGTCCTCTAGCCCAACTTATGGGAAAATTGAGTGGTCGATCCGGTTGTAACAAGTTCTATGCGGGAGAACCCTTGGGAAGTGCTGGGCATTCTCCTAAGGCTGATTTTCAGCCATTAGGTGGTTGATTTTATTGAAGTTAAGTTATATTTGTAGAAACCGGGATTGTTGGGCAATCTTGGTGAAGGGTGCCGGGCACCATATTGCTAAGTTGTAGCTGGGCTACTTGTAGGCAAGTATAGTGTTTGTAAGTTGTTTTCATATTCAATCATTTTGGAAGAAACAGTGGTGTATGGCTGGGCTAATCCACCCGTTTTATGTACTTGTAAAATTCTTACTCCCTTAAGGCAATGCATATCCTTAAAGGGGGCCCGGGCGGGGGACTAGCCCATCTTCTGGTCCCTAGTGCAGTATCATTTCTTTTCAGTATTTCCACATTGTATAATCAATTGTTATGGCTATGTATGTGGGATATGGCAGTGATCAAAGGATGATAAATCTTGTGATTTCAGTATTAAATTCTGTATAACCACGCCCCTGTTTGTGACAGTTTCTACTATTGCTTTGCCTTTCGGACTCTTTTATCTTCGACTTTAGGCGTCACTTCATCTTCCATCTTGGATTCGATGAAGATGAACTTGATGATGGAAATATCTTTAAGATGATCTTTTTTCCATTGCCTTTGCACCACAAATGAGGAATCCATGCTTTGATTTAATTTGGCTAATTTCATGAACACCCTTGTTAATTAATTACTGAAGTCCTCTTTGAAATTTTTGCAAACTGGCTTTGCATGTCAACAGCCTCTTGAGGTTATTACGGTTTTCTTAACCTTTTAAAGGAATTAAGGTTGACCTTTTTTAATAAGCCTTCTATATATTCTTTTCCTTCTTTTCGTTCTGCAGGTCGGCGCTGGCTGGCGACAACTTTGCCGCAAGCTTTAGGGGAGGCAACGATGATCGTGATGGCCTCTTCACTGTAATGGTTGATGACACTGCTGCGCCCTATGGCTGCCTTGATGCTGCATAAATTTTCTTGCGCCGCCTTTGTGGGATGCTAACGATCAAGGCTTGGGCTTTCTCTGGGTAGAGTGTCTGCCTCCTTTGTATGCTTTTCAGACAGTTGCACACGTGGTCCAAGCTGCGTAGAGGATCTGCCTCCTCTGTATTCTTTTATTGTTACGATTTGTTCTGGTCCAGCTCCTAGCGGCTTCTTCACCTACCCATCCCAACCTAGATATGAACGCTCTGATACCAATTTGTTGGCTGGATTTGGGTTGGTTCTCTCTCCTCTCTCGCATTAACATGGTGCGCAGGAATACAAGCAGAGAAGATGAAGGATATGATTGTTGATTGTATTGCTTGTTAGAGAAATGCATGATTACATCTTGTTGAAGTAGGTCGTTATCACCCTTTCACATGAAATTGAAAAGATGCAGGGGAGAAGAGAGCTTGAGCTCTTGCAAGCACACACACACTCACAAAACCCTAAAAGAGAACACACAAGGTGAGAGGCTGAAAATCTTCTTCTACTTCACACAACACAACACACCATATACAAAGATAAGAGTACCCACAATATGAAGAGGTACTCAACCAAATACATACTAGGGTTCTCTATAGTGTGAACCCAACTAAAATGAGCTGGCGCTATAACTATGCCAGTCTCTAGAATGGCTGTCACACAGCCTGTCATCCCACTGGCCGCATATCATCCATGATCTCACCAACCATGCCAGTGGTGTAAGTGTGGGGCCTATCCCCCAGGCGGGTCATCAGTGTCCACCGCCTCACTAGATGAGCTTGATATCTCAACACTCCCCCTCGAGCTCAACTCCATCTCATGTACACCAAGCGAAGCCCTGAATCTGCAGAGCTTCTCTATACCAAATGCTTTGGTGAAGATGTCAACGACCTGATCCTGTGTGTTGACATAAACAAGGTCAACGTCTCCTGCCAAAACCTTCTCTCTGACAAAATGGTAGTGGACCTCTGTATGCTTCGTGCGAGCATGAAAAACTGGGTTCCTAGCCAATTGTTTACTGCTAATGTTGTCACAGAAAATGACAACTTGTCTATCCACTGATAGACCCAAATCTGCAAGTAGCTTTCTCAACCAAGCTACCTCACATGTTGCCATAGCAGCACCTTTGTACTCGGCCTTTGTACTGGATAGAGCAACCGTAGGCTGCTTCTTGCTGCTCCAAGTCAAAGCAGCACTCCCCAAAGAAAACATGAAGCCAGAACAACCCGCTTGCTGAAGCTCCCGCCTCCACCCTGCTCTGCGCACCCTCGCTCCCCCCCCCTCCTCGCGCCTGTTTTCCTTCCGCCCCCCGCTTGCTTCCCTCTGCTCGCCGCTGCGCCCCCCCTCTCCTTCCTCGCTGCTGCGCCGCCCCCCCTTCCTTCCTCGCCGCTGCGCCCCCCTCTTCGCCATTTCGCCACCCCCCCCGCTGCCGCCTGTTCCCCCCCGCTGCCGCCTGTTCGCCTTCCCCCCCGCTGCCGCCTTTTCGTCATCCCCCCCTGCTGCCGCCTGGTCGCCCCCCCGCCTCTTCGCCTCCTCTCGCCGCCTCCACTCAGCAGCGCCCCGCCTCCCTCCTTCTCGCGTTGTCGCCGCCCCCCCCCTCTGGGCCTCTCCTCCCCTTTTTTCGCCGCCCCCCCCTTCCCTCCTCTGTCGTGCTGTTTTTCACCCCTTGGGGGTTTTTGTTTTTTTTCCCCTCTTCGTCTTCCGTCCTTCCGCCTCTTGGTGTGCAGCCCGCTTCTTGCAGGTTTTCCGCTTTCGCCTCGCCTTCGCTTGAGCTTCAGACTCTGATGGAGACTCCTCCCGCCTCGTCTCAGAGGGACTCTTCCGCAGCCCCCTCGCCCGCCACCGAGGTCATCCCCATCAGGCTTTCTCTTTCGCCGGAAGAGGAAGCGAGCCTCACCGCAGAGGTGGAACGCCTTCAGGCTCACTCCACCATCTGCCGTATAGTCGGCACTCGCCCCAGCAGAGGGGAGATCAGGGATCTACTTCAGGCTCGCCTTCTTGCAGATGTGGGCAAGATCCTTGATGTACAGCTCTTGGGCCGGGGACATTATCAGATCGAGTTCGAGGCCGCCCAGAGCGTTGCCAAGGTCCTTGCCATGAGTCCTCTGGATATCAGGGGTGCTCGGGCTTTCTTCAGGCCTTGGCAGCATGGATTTGACCCAGCGGCGGCGGAGCAGGGAGAGCGCCTCTTCCATATTACAGTTTGTTTCCCTGGTCTCCGCCGGGAGTATCTTCCGCTCCTCTCCAGGCTCGGAGCACTGGTGGGCTCGGTTCTTGAGACGGGCCCCTCAGCAGCTTCAGTGGTGGCCAGAGCAGCTGGGCTACCTTCGGTCAGAGTGTTGGTATCTGACATCTCCTCCCTTCCTAAGGTCATTCAGCTACCTAGGATAGGGGGGGGGGTGGATAGATCAGAGAGTGGAGTTCTCGGGGCTCCCGAACCAGTGCTTCATTTGCAGGCAGGTCGGTCATTTGGCCAAGGCCTGCCCTCGCAGGAGACCTCGGCCCTCACCACAGCAGCAGGCCACGGATGGCCCGCCCACAGATTCGGCTCGGCAGGCTGCCTCAGGGACACCTGCTCAGGCCACAGAGACCTCGGAGTGGCAGCCTGGACAGGGGCGCCGTCGAGGGAGACAGCCACAGCAGCACGCCCAGGTACCGCTGTAGCAGCAGCCACAGTCTCAGCCTCACTGGGTTCCCGTGAGGAACAGATTTGCTCCCCTTCAGGAGGAGACCCCTGCAGCGACCGAGGACCAGGAGATGCCAGCTCCCCCTCCTTCACCTCCCCCACACCCATCCCCTCCCACCGCCTCGCTTCCACCATCGCCTCCTCCCGCCCCCGCTCCGGTCTCGGCAGCGGCTCCCTCTCCTCCTCCCTCACCTCCCCCTCCTCCCCCTCCGCCCGCCTCGCCTTCCCGGGAGGTCCTGGCAGCTCCCTGGCGCTCACCTGCAGTCCGGAGGGCGCTGAGCACTGACCTCGCTCGAGCATCACAGAGGAGACCTATGCCGATTAGGGCCTCACGGATTTCATCTATTCGTAGTCGGCTGAGTCGCCTCGGCATTCGACAGCGCTCGGCGGCGTTTGATTATACCTTCACACGGCTTTTTGGAGCAGAGGGCCCCCATGAGCCAGCACCCATCCGAGTGCATGTAGTGATACCTCCGGCCCGCGGGGAGGAGGCACTAGACTCAGCAGTGGCCTTCTCGTTCCCTCTATGTGGACCTTGTGACCGGGAGTGGACTCTAGAGCTCGCTCTCAGCACGTTGAAGACTCAGGCAGTTGAGTTTTCTCATCACATGAGCGATTTGGAGGTTACAGATGTGCTAGGCCGACTTTGGGAGTTGGCTCATTTTGTCTTGGATCCCGGGGGTGTGGATACATCCGGGATTCGGCATTTGGTCGTGCGCATAGTTGCAGATTTGGCGCGCGACCCAGGATATGTGAGCATTCACGAGGTTACTATGTCAGAGCAGGAGGCAGTCGCCATGGGTCACAGCCACTGGCGCCTGATCCGGGATTCTTGCAGTACACCGGGTGGGCAGACTCGCAGCCGTTCGGATGGGGACTACTCTCCATCCAAGCCGCTTGCGAAGGCCCGCCGTACGGCTGAGACAGCATCCACCTCAGTAGGACATCCATGAGGATCATCTCATGGAATGTACAGGGCCTTGGCGGAGCACACTTTATACGCTATCGAGGCTGCTTGAGGCAGGAGCTACAGAGATGTCTGGTTGGTGGCAGCATTGACATTCTGATGATGCAGGAGCACCACTTGGGTGAGAGCAGGATCCGGAGATATGGTTCGGTGATGCCTGGTAGATGGGACACTTTCTGGTCTGCAGGGTTTGGTCCGTTGGGTGGACAGGGAGGAGTATGCATGGTTATTGCAGATGCATGGCGGCAGGCCATTGTGGACCGAGGGATCATTGTGCCTGGTAGAGCACAGTATGTCATTCTGAGGATGCATGATGAGCTATTGGGTGTGCTCAACATCTATGCGCCCAATCATGCTAGTGCCAGAGCAGAGTTCTGGACTCAGGTTACAGATGCATTGCCAGAGGCCGCACATTGGTGTGTTGGGGGAGACTTCAACATGCTTGAGGACCCGGCAGATAGGGTGGGAGGCAGTCATGTTACAGTGCACGGCACGGAGCTTGCAGCTTGGGACCGGTTTTGTATGACACTGAGGATCACTGATGCATGGCAGCATGGGGCTTTCTCCCGGTCTCAGGACAGTCTTAGTTTCTCTCGGTCGGATCGCCGGCAGGGAGGGACTAATCTATCTCGGATTGATCGCTTTTATGTGGGCGATTGGTTGGGGGAGCGAGGGGGCTCCGTCGGCATTCTTGCTGGCACCTCATTTTCAGATCATGCGCCAGTTATACTGACTTTGGAGGAGGGGACACGGGAGCCCAGCTTGCAGTTGAGGATCCCAGAGAGGGTACTTGCAGACCCCAGTCTCGCTGAGGACATTGAGAGGATCTGGCATGATAGTCAGTGCTCTGACCAGGATGCAGCGGGCCAGTGTGCCCAGGGACTCATTGATCTTAGCTCTTTTCTACACGCTGCAGCTTTGACACGACTGGGAGAGATTCGCGAGCGGGAGCAACGGCTGAGACGCAGCCTTGCTTCGCTACAGCGCCTTCAGGAGCAGCAGCCTGCATGTGAGTGGGTGGCGTCCCAGCTGAGCCAGGCACGCCAGGAGGTTAGAGAGGCAGAGGAGCAGAGACATGAGTTTTACTATCGTCGTCAGGCCTCTCAGTGGACGCAGCTTGGTGATAGAGTGACTGGGGAGTTTTTTGAGATCACTGGACCCCGTCATGCGCGAGCAGGGGTTCGCCAGCTTGCTAGACCGGATGGATCGATAGCTACTGAGCTCGGGGAGATCAGAGCCATTGCCACTGCCTTTTATCGTGACTTGCTTTCAGCGGAGCCAGCCACTGAGGATCGAGATGTATGCAGACAGACTGTGTGGGCCCATGTGCAGAGGAGGGTCACAGACCATATGCGCACAGTTCTAGGTGCGCCTCTGTCAGAGATTGAGCTTGCCGAGGCCTTGAGGGTCCTGCCGCGACATAGTTGCCCAGGGGAGGACGGACTGACGCCGGCCTTTTTTATGCGCTATTGGGACCTTTTGGGGCCAGGCCTCCGCAGGGGCTTTCAGCATGTTTTGGACACTGGGGTGATGCCGCAGAGCTTTTCAGAGGGCTTGATCTATCTTATCCCCAAGGGGGAGGGAGTATCGGATGACATTCGGCATTGGAGGCCTATTACGATCCTCAATACTGTATACAAGGTCTTGGCAAAGGCCTTGAGTTTGAGGATCCAGCCCTTCCTGGGGGAGTTGATTCATGCTACTCAGACAGGATTTGTCAAGGAGCGCAGTATCCTTGACAACATCTTTACTTTCTGGGAGGCGACGGCCCGAGCTAGGTTTCTTGGCGAGGACTTGGTCGTGATGCTTCTCGATTTTGAGAAGGCATACGATAGAGTTGATTGGGGATTCTTAGAGGGCACTATGCTACGCCTGGGCTTTGAGCCAGGATGGATCAGAGGGGTGGCAGCTTTGTATTCCACAGCTCGCAGCCAGGTGCTGATTGCAGGAGGTCGGGGGCCGAGTTTTGAGCTGACCAGATCAGTCCGTCAGGGGTGTCCTCTCGCCCCTTTCCTTTTTCTCTTCTTTGCGGAGGCTATGAGTATGTATTTGACGGCAGAGGAGGTTGGTTTGAGAGGACTTCAGCTCCCAGTCCGGGGGGAGGATTTGCTTGATGCTGAGTTTGCAGACGACACGGGCTTATTTTTGCATGGCCAAGAGGCCAATCTTATTCGGGCAGAGCAGTCGCTCCAGGTTTTTAGTGCAGCTTCGGGAGCATTGATCAATTGGCGCAAGACAGTGGCCTTTTGGATCAGTAGTGCTCCCACTCCGGCATGGAGTCCGGACCCCGGTTTTAGATGGATTCCTCCCGGCACAGCAGTGCGGTATTTGGGATGCCAGATTGGCCTCGATTTGTCACCTGAGCAGCAGATTGCCCCGCTTCTTCTGAGCATTCGGAAGAAGCTATTGTATTGGAGTACAGCTCGACTATCCTTGGCTGGGAGGGTGGTGGTGGCAAATCAGGTGCTGTTAGCGACTATGTGGTACATTACGTCTTGCTGGATTTTCTCGAGCTCTTGCATCAGCCAGGTACAGAGGCTGATCAGGAACTTTTTGTGGTCTGGGCGGGACGGTCAGCCAGCTCGGGCAAAGGTTGCATGGGCAGTTATTACACTTCCGCTGGCTCAGGGCGGTTTGGGCATTATAGATCCAGTCGATCAGAGTAGAGCCTTATTGGGGAAGCTTATTGTTCGGGGGTTGCTTCCAGGCGCTGAGCCTTGGAAAGAGCTCCTCTTGCAGCGATTGCAGGCCCGGGCGCCTCCTGCAGGGGGTACTTGGGCACCAGAGATTCGCTGGATATTCATAGAGATGAGGAGGACAGGCCTCAGTAGAGGATGGGAGGACAGATTTGCTTTGAGTATCCTGAGAGCTTGGGAGCTGCTGAGACCGGGGCTCTCTCAGCGGCCTCCGTCTTGTGTTGAGGAGCGGGCCAGGCAGCCGCTCATCTGGAGCCCAGCGGTTCGTACAGAGCAGGGTCATATGCTGGGTTCTCGGCCTCGTCTAGCCTGGGGACCTTTAGCGGCAGGCCCAGCTCGTAGTTTTGGAGACTGGCAGGCTTTCTGCAGTCTACCAGAGGAGACCCAGGTGGAGAGGCTGAGCCACTTCAGAGGGGGGTTGATTATGAGGGATGATATTCAGGAGGCACTTACAGAGGAGTGGTTCACACCTCTCGAGCCAGTGGCCCCACGGTGGATGGGTGCCTTCACACAGTTGGAGATCCTGATTGCTGTCAGAGCTAGCACTGAGGATGGCAGATGCCTCTATTATGAGATTCAGGATGAGGGCCGACTCCAGAGAGTGGAGGTGGAGTCGCCTTTGGTTGCAGAGTGCACCTTTCAGAGGATTCGGGTAGTGGCTGCCGCTTCTCGGAAGTGGCATATTGACCCCGACCCTGCTGACGTGCTCCCGGATTGGCGTATATGGGCATATGCAGCGCGCCCCTTGGCCCGGCTACAGTGGGACCCCGGAGAGTACGAGTGGCATGATCCTTATGCATCCCTTGAGGCCACAGAGATCACATTTTTCCAGTATACGGTTCGGCTGGGACGGCATATTTTGACGGCGAGGAGGACGGTTTCTCCAGCGGCAGCGGGGCATTGGCGATTGCAGGGACTATCACAGGAGTTCCTGGAGGATTTCTGGGCTCGACTCTGGGCTAGTCGACAGGCCCGCAGGATCTCGGCTTTTCAGTGGCTGGTCGCCCACAGGGGCTCAGCAGTTGGCACTTGGCTTGTTTATAGCGGTCTTCCGGCGGCCTGCGTCCGATGCGGCCACCCTATGGAGACACAGAGACATTGCCTTTGGGACTGCCCTCAGGCACAGCAGATTTGGCTGCGGATGCTGCGTATTCTAGCCCCCCTCTCTCCAGAGGGTATGTTTACGTGGGGTGCCGCTGCTTGGTCGACTTCGTCAGGGCCTGCTATGGGCTATGAGATGGAGCAGGGCAGTCAGGCCATCAGATTTATTAGGGGCCAGCCTCGCCTGGTTCCGGCACCGGATTTCTCGTCCGCCAGCTGGACACAGGAGAGGGATTTACGATGGGAGCTCCTCAGCAGCCTCACCATCTGGTTCACCTGGAGGGCCCGGTGCTTCACGGCCTTTGAGGGGAGATTAGAGCCACCAGCAGAGACTGTTCGGGGGATTTGGCAGGAGTTGATCCACACCCTGCGAGGACAGTACGACCGCATCCGGGGAGACTCGGATGAGGCGATTTTACGGCGCCAGGCCTTTCATACCACTTGGCGCTGCGGCCCGTTCTACACCCTACACACGGGATCCCCCCGTTGGCACTACAGGCCACCTGTTTGGCTCTTCCCCCCCCCCATTGTATGATTTAGCCGCTCAGTCCTTTAGACTGATGCTTGTATTTTGCAGCACCTAGGGAGAGTCTCCCGGGCTGCCATGATGTATTCACTGCTCTTCTCTTTGTTAGGAGCAGGAGAGATCTCTTTTGTAGCCCTACGGGCGTTTTTTACATAACTAATGAAAGGATCTTTTCTCGGAAAAAGAAAAAAAGAAAAAAAGAAAAAAGAAAACATGAAGCCACTAGTAGATCTTCTATCGGAGATACTACCAGTCCAATCAACATCTGTGTACCCATGTACACATATCTCTGTCCTAGTTTCATAAAATAGTCCACAATGCAAAGTAGACCTCACATACCTTAGTATGCGTCTCAATGCATCCAAATGCGGCTTCCGAGGAACCTGCATAAACTGACTCACCAACCCAACAGCATAGCTCAAATCTGGCCTAGTGATCATCATGTAGATCGAGCTTCCTACTATGCGCCTATACATAGTAGGATCCTCCAAAATCTCTCCTGAATCTGCACTCAACTTGCCATTCTGATCCAATGGTACTGAGATAGGCTTACAGCCTGTCATAACATACTTGGACAACATGTCCAAGCCATACTGTCTCTGCAGTAATCCAATACCATGTGGTGACCTAATCACCTCAATGCCCAAGAAATATCTGAGCTCTCCCAGATCCTTCATCTTAAACTTATGTCTAAGCAAGATCTTTACATCAAAGATCTCTGCATCATGGTCCCTTGTAATGATCAGGTCATCTACATAGATGACAACAAGCATAACCCCTCTATCACTGTGTCTTACATACAGCGAGAAATCTGCATTAGCTACATGAAAGTCAATAGTGACAAGATATTCAGAAATCTTGTCAGACCATGCTCTTGGTGCTTGTTTTAAGCCATACAAGGCTTCCTTCAACCTGCAAACATGCTCGGGGTGACTCACATCCTCATAACCAGGTGGCTGCAACATATACACCTCTTCTTGCAAATCCCCATGCAAGAATGCATTCTTTACATCCATCTGATGTAAAGACCATTGCTTTGACGCAGCCACTGCTGTCATAACTCTCACTGTTGTCATCTTGGTAACTGGACTGAAAGTTTTCTCATAATCAATGCCATATGTCTGCGCACATCCTTTGGCTACGAATCTAGTCTTGTACCTGCTTATGCTTCCATCACTGTTATGCTTTACTTTATACACCCACTTGCATCCAATGGCTTTCTTGCCTTCAGGCAATTGCACTAAATCCCAAGTCTCATTTCCATATAGTGCATCCATCTCCTCATCCATAGCTTTCTCCCAACACACGTTTCCAACAGCCTCATCAATGCATGTGGGCTCTACAACCTGTACAACTTTTGCCATGTATGCATAGTGATGTGCCACATAACCATCATAGGTAAACCTCTGCACAGGCTTCTTTACTCTCCGAGATCTTCGCAGCTTTGCATTCATGGCTTCCATAGCCTTCTTTACACTAGGTGTTCTCATAGCTGGTATCCCAAGATCCTCATCAAGGCTCATCTCTGAGCCCCTAGACTCTCCATCAACATGAGAATGCCCTACAGAAATGTCAGGCATACTAAGGGGCTCAACTACTTTCTCTATGCCTTTATGTGATGTACTAATCACATTTGTAGGACTGGTATTATGACGCAGCCTGCCACTCCATGGTCTATCAACTGAACCACTAGATGAGGACTCTCCTGGTCCACTCAAAGACTGTGATTGCTGACTTGCATTCTCTGCAACCACATTTCCACTCACATTAGCCCCAACAGCTTCTTTTTCAGCAGCATACCAGCTGCTCATCTCATCAAAAACAACATCCTTGCTTACCCTCAATTCACGTGTAGCAGGGTTATAACACCTATATCTCTTTTGCTCAAGGGAATATCCAATAAACACACATTTTTTAGCTTTTGGATCCAGCTTAGTTCTCAGCTCATTTGGCACATGCACATATACGATGCATCCAAAGACTTTCAGATGAGACAAATTAGGTTTTCTGCCAGTAAACCTCTCCTCTGGAGTTACATCATGTATGGCTGCAGTTGGAGTCCTGTTCATGATGTAAACTGTTGTAGAAACAGCCTCAGCCCAATAGCTATGCGGCATATTCTTCTCTCCCATCAATGCTCGCGCAATCTCAGCAATGTGCCTGTTCTTCTGCTCAGCACCTCCATTTTAATAGATGCAAGGGATTCCACAATACCCTTGATCTTCAATGCATAGTCATTCTTAGACATACTCTTTTTCTCCACAGTATGAAGTTCATTCTTCAATTGTATCTTTCGTGCCTTGGTATTCGTTTCATAGAGTTTTATCAAGATGTCCCACGTCTGCTTGGGGGACTTGGCATCCTGTATGTGTCCAATCATGGTATCCTGTATACTGATAGAGAGCCAATATATAACTTTTCTGGCTCCTTGGTTCCAATCCTTAAAATCTTTCACATCTGCAGCAGTCGGATTGATCTCCGGTATCTCCAGTGCCTCTTCATGCTCACCTTCTATGTAGTCCTAGTAACTCTTTCCCATTAGGAAATTTGTCAACCTGAACCTCCAAGCATGGAAGTTGTTCTTGTCAAGCTTCTCAGCAACAATCTGGTTTATGTCATCATTTGACATCTTGCCAGGCACACAGATTTATAAAAAACAGCACTCTGGTTTGTCTTGCACAAACTGTTGTATTTTCTGCAGCGGTATTGTACTACACTCAAATGTCACAACCAGTGACCTCAATGTGCATATATACACCCAATGGCAACTGTTTTACCTCCTTGCAACACACACAATGTCTGCACAACCAATCTGTCTTCCTGCAATTCTTAAAACAGAGTTCTGCATAGAATCGATGACTTACCCGCAGTGCTCGAAATCGCTTGCTTTCTGAAAAACGGAGGTCCTAATGTGCCCGAAACGCGTTTTCGGCTTGAAAAATGATGTCCGATAGGACAGTCCGATAGGACAGTAAAGTTGCCCTATAGCTTTACTCCCTTGAAGAAAGCTCCTCAATCAGAGATCGTTTGCCGGTGCCTCCCATAGAGCTCCCGACAAGGGTGTAGTCGCCAACACAAATAGGGAAGAGTAGATGAAGCTCTTACCCTCGTACCGCTTCCTGTGCTTCTCTTGCTTGCAGCTCAGTCCTTAGCATGAACCAGGCTCTGATACCATGAAAAGATGCAGGGAGAAGAGAGCTTGAGCTCTTGCAAGCACACACACACTCACAAAACCCTAAAAGAGAACACACAAGGTGAGAGGCTGAAAATCTTCTTCTACTTCACACAACACTCAACACACCATATACAAAGATAAGAGAATCCACAATATGAAGAGGTACTCAACCAAATACATATTAGGGTTCTCTATAGTGTGTGTGTGATGCTAGCGTGTTGTGGAGTTGAAGACGCCTACATAGCTCTCCATCCAAGCATCTCTCAATACTCGACGGATCTCAAGGTGACAAGGAGTGGAGAGTGAGCGTGCATAGCTTCCACCACTAGGAGGTTGAGCGATCGGCATGACAGAAGTCCCCTAATTTACAAGTGTGTAGCCGTCCATATTATGTCCAGGGCCCCAATACCTAGGTTATGTATATGCAAATTCCATTTTAGCCAGCAATACACAATATTGTAGGCTCAGCTAGATCCCATAATCAATTATCATTAAGCGCATGGTTTGGTTACAAACGGGTGGCACAAAGTGGCAATTGACTCTGCATCAAAAGTAATGTCAACCAAATGTGGTTAACACAAACCTATTGCTTAAGGAAGAAAAATAGACATTACCAATATTTCTTATAGTGTGTGGACATTAGCTAGGGTTAGCTGTGTGTGGACACAACACAGTGTGTGTGTTGTGTATTATGGATTATGGCTTTTATGCATTGTGTGAGAAGGGAGATGGCTTCCCTCTATGGTTAGGGTTTGCAATATACATTAGGGTTTGCTTCTGTGTGTGTGTCTCTCCTCCCTCTATCTGTTTTTCATCATGGTATCAGAGCTTGGTGCTCTCTATTAGGGTTTATGAGTGAGTGAGAGAAGAGGGAGAAGAAGCTGTGAAGAAGCAGGCATTCATTAGCTTAGCATTCTTGTCCAAATTGAGAGACCAGGCATTCATTAGCTTAGCATTCATTAGCTTGCCATTGATGCTGTGAAGCTTGGAGCACACCGATTTCTATCAAATCTGAGAGCTTGGCCTACCGGGTAAGGACTACTAAACACCCTTGAGCGGATTGCAGGTGATTCAAGCACAAACAAAGGCAAATCAGGGTTGCCCAAAGCAAAAGAAAATTCTGGTTTTTTGCAAGCTTTCCATCGGAGCTTGAAAGCAGTGATGTATTGTGAAAATAGATGCAATCTGACAAAGGAACATGTATGTGACAAGGATTAATGTATTGGCAACTCATGTGCAAGCCCTACATTGAATTTGGAGCCAAGTTGATGCATTTATGTGAGAGGAAAATCACTGGTTTGAAGCCTTCACAAAAATAGAGAAAGATGCTCATTGTGGATGCAATTAGAGCTAGTTTTTTGCAAAACTCAGTCAATTGATGGATTGTGCACATGCCTTGGAGTGTTAGGTAACCATATATGCTCCCAAATACCACTACAAACAAACAAATTCACCTCTACAGCAGGCGGCGCAGACTGTCATGAGGAAACAGAGGAGTTTTTTATCTTTTTGCTAGGTGGAGGCCAAAAATCAAGTCTTGTGGTTGATAAATTCCAAAATCTCCTTAGCAATTGTGTGGTATATACACTTGAGAAGGATGCTATATGTTTGGTTGAAGCAATTATGCGTTATGGAGCTGGAAATGAGCTGATTAAACAGGCTATTTATTGTGATTACTGAAACAAAAAGTGATTAATCGGTTAATTACTCTCTCATCTTAAACAATTGGTCTAATTCCTTTTACACGGAGTTAGTAGACATCAATGCTAAGCTAATGAATGCTTGGTCTCTCAATTTGGACAAGAATCAAAGGAATTACAGCAATTTTACTATTGGTCTTTTCTGGTTTTACTGGTTTTTCTCAAAACAGAGAAGGAGATTTGACAAATTTGGTATGTACGCACCTTGGTTGGTGTTGATATGCAACATTGAGCTTGTTTAGGTGTCAATGCAAGTTATCCACACTTGATTGAACCACTACATTGCAATTTGAAGCCTTGGAAAGCGCGCCAAAACAGGGTATCTTGGACTGCGTATGCCAGTTCATTTTGGATGCAATCAGTTTGATTTTCTACATCAAAAGTGAAGTTTGTTGAGTACTTTGGAGTATATGGAACACTTATTAGAGTGTGGTTGAGCTGAGGAAGGCTCGTTTACAGATTTGGACGTGTGCGGAAGGTGCATTTGCATTGAGCAAATATGTCAGACAACCCAGTACAAATTGTGGGTGAAAAGTTGGATAGGAAGAACTTCCAGGCATGGAAGTACAGGATTAAAAGTTTTCTGAAGGGAAAAGGTTTTTGGAACCTTGTTATTACAGGTGCGGAGCTAGAGCCGGAACTACGCCGACAACCTACACAGCAACAGGTTGTAGCTCATAAGCAATGGTCAAAAAGAGCATACAAAGTTTTGCATTACCTGTCTATATGTATCTATGATGCTATACTCATACATATACATGATGCTGAGAATTCCAAGGATGCATCGGAAAGGAAGGAGCATCCATGATTATGTCCAAGAGATAAAGAAGTATGCAGATGCATTGGCAACAATCAATGCCCCCATGCTTGATGAAGATTTGGTAGACATTACCTTGCGTGGTCTTGGCAAGGAGTATAAGTCTTTTGATACATCTATCTCGGTTCGGAGTACAGGTTTACCAGATTTTGATGAGTTGGTTTCACTCTTGCTTGTTGAGGAAATCAAACTCGGTGACTCTTTTCATGATGCATCTACTAGCCATGATGATAATGGCAAAAATCAGGCTTTCTATTCATAAAGGGGATTTAGAGGCAGGGGGAGATTTGCATCACGTGGTCGTGGAACCCATCCATTAAAGGCAACTTGTATTATGTGACATTCATTGATGATTTCAGCAGAATGACTTGGATTTACTTTCTCGGAGAGAAAAGTGAACTGTTAGGAAAATTTATGGACTTCAAAGCTTTTGTAGAGAAGCAATATGGCTCTTAGATAAGATGTTTGAGGACAGATGGAGGTGGTGAATACACCTTACATGCTTTTGAGAATTTCTTGAGAAAGCATAGCATAAGAAGGCAGTTAACTTGCAGGTACACGTCTCAGCAAAATGGTGTTGCTGAGAGGAAGAATAGAGTCATTTGTGATGTGGCCAGGGCGATGCTCAATGTAAAGAGCATGCCAGACTATTATTGGGAAGAAGCGTGTGCCACAGCGGTGTATGTACTTAATAAGACACCCACAACAGCCATACATGGAAGTCCGCCAGAGATGCGGCTTACAAGTTTTAGGCCAGACATTGGACACCTCAAAGTGTTTGGTTACATAACTTATGTACATGTGCCTGACGAGAGGAGGAGGAAGTTGGATCCTAAGACAGAAAAGTGTGTGTTTGTTGGATATGCTTAGGATCGCAAGGCATATAAATGTTACAATCCACAAACTAGGCAAGTGGTTATCTCACGAGATGTGGTGTTTGATGAACTTGCTAGTTGGTACAAAGCAAAGGATGAGGGTGTCATTGATTCCGTTGATGCTGATGTGCATGTGAACTTGCCACAAGCAAGTTCTATTTCTATGTCTGGGCCAGCAGAGTCTGAGAGTAGCTCTATACGTCCATGGTCAGGACGCTTGAGACATGACAGTGTGAGCACTGGGAGTAGTGCTGTGGATAAAGGTAAAAAGAAGGTTGAAGGAATTGGCATTACAGGTTATGAGTCGTCAAGTTCAGAAAGTTTGAATGAGAAACTTGGCATATCAGTTTTACGCACACCTGGTGCAAGGCAGGATAGATATGTGCCTCCACATGCTAGAGTGACAGGTGTTCAGAGTGATCCGCATGCATTGCGGAGGTCCCAAAGGGTTAGGTATCCAGTTGACAGATTGACACATCGTGACTTTGCTATGCATTACGCATATATGACCTCTTTGGTGAAGCATGTGGAACCTACATGCTATGCTACAGAAGCTATTGGGAAGCATGTATGGGAGAAGGCAATGGATGTTGAGATGGACGCTTTGGCTCATAATGAAACATCGGATTTGGTTGCCTTACCACAAGGTAAAAATGTCATTGGTTGCAAATGGGTTTATAAGGTGAAATGCAAATCAGATGGTTCCATTGAGCGACATAAAGCGCGGTTAAGGGTTATGCACAAACCCAGGGCTTGGACTATGATGAAACATTTAGTCCAGTTGCAAAGATGGGAACAGTGAGAGCAGTCATTGCTATGGCTGCAACAAATGGTTGGAAAATGCATCAAATGGATGTGAAAAATGCATTTCTAAATGGTGATCTACAAGAGGAAGTTTATATGGCACAGCCAGAAGGATATGTACACCCGAGGTATCCCACTCATGTATGCAGATTAAAAAGAAAGCATTATATGGTTTGAAGCAAGCACCTTGTGCTTGGAGTGATAAGATAAGCCGATATCTTATCTCCCTTGGATTTCAGGTTTCTTCAGCAGATTCTTCACTCTATGTGAAGAAAACAGATCATGGGATTGTCTTACTTGTTATCTATGTGGATGACTTGATTGTCACGGGAGATTATGCTACAGATGTGATGCATGTCAAGAAGGCATTGAGTGGGCAGTTTGACATGAAAGACTTGGGTGAATTGAGATATTTTCTTGGGATTGAAGTGATCAAAGACTATGCAGGTACATGGTTAGTGCAACGCCAATATGCATTTGATATGTTGGCAAAATATGGGATGACAGGGTGTAAGTCAATGAGTACACCTTTGGAGCCTAATGTAAAGCTGCGGGTTGATTTTGGTGAAGAGTTGGATGATCCATCTATGTATAGAAAGATTGTTGACAGTCTTATTTACATGACTATCACATGCCCGAATCTCAGTTATGCTGTGGGACTAGTAAGCCAATTTATGCAGAGTCCCAGAAAACCTCATTTGGATGCAGTGAGACATATTATGCGATATGTAAAGACCACTGCACATTATGGTCTTCTTTATGAGCATGGTAAAGGCTTGGTTGTACATGGCTACACAGATGTAGATTAGGCAGGTACCTCGTATGACAGGAGGTCTACTAGTGGTTATGCCTTTACATTTGGAAGTGCAGTGATGAGTTGGAGTAGCAAAAAGCAACCTACTGTTGCTTTATCTAGTACAGAGACTGAATACAGGGGTGCAGCCATTGCTACATGTGAAGGAGTATGGTTAAAGAGTCTCTTGGCTGATTTGGGTGAGCCTATTGATGGCAAGGTTATCATTCATTGTGACAACATGAGCAGCATACAGTTGGCGAAGAATCCAGTTTTTTATGCGCGGACTAAACACATAGAGGTCCACTATCATTTTGTCAGAGAGAAAGTGTTGGATGGTACAGTGGATTTGCAGTATGTGAAGACTGAAGAGTAGGTGGCCGACATCTCTACAAAGCCACTTAGCAGGGAGAAGTTTGAGTACTTCTGTACTATGTTGGGAGTACGTGGGATGAGCTTGAGTGTTGAGAGCTTTGATAGCCCAAGCTCATCTACATCTTCATCTATGGCAGTACATCATGAGCTTGAGAGGGGCTGTTGAGATTCAAGCTCGATGTCAGCTTGTGCCAGTTGCGCTATGTGCTGGCATGTTAGGTAGGAACATGTGTGAGACATAAATGACCGTGTCCAGCTGGTCATAGTGTGTGGACATTAGCTAGGGTTAGCTGTGTGTGGACACAACACAGTGTGTGTGTGTTGTGTATTATGGATTATGGCTTTTATGCATTGTGTGAGAAGGGAGATGGCTTCCCTCTATGGTTAGGGTTTGCAATATACATTAGGGTTTGCTCCTGTGTGTGTGTCTCCTCTCCCTCTACCTGTTTTCATCAATTCTCTCACATTTTTATGTCTTGTAAGGGCTGGATTTCTTGGTTACTATTAGGCTGTTGTTGAACTCTTGTCTGGCTGCACGGACTGCATGTGTGGCTGCTTTATGTATAGAATGGATTCTGGTTATTATGTACAGGTGGCATTTTCATCCATTTGCCTTTTCATAGATTAATGATGCATTGTGTTTGGGTGACATGCTGTTGCATTTACGTTTCATGTTTTGATAACTACGGCCTACATGGCCATGCTACCTGTTGTGAGATGCTGCAACTTCATTCATGTATTATGAGACGTTGCCAAACCTGTTGTGAGATGCTGCTTCATAGAAGCTGAAACCAATTTCTATTAATCACAAATAAGACAAGTATATATAGCATTTAAATAATTGGAAATCCATTAATGTAAAAATTCTTGTTGTTGCACAGATGCTGAAACAAAAGATTGCATGGCTTGAAGCTAATAACGCAGAACTTCAGCAAGAATTACAACATGCACGTGATGGTTTGCAATTTTGTGCACAGCGCGTCCTCGATGCCTTGGTGATTCATCTATCATATAAACGTTTTTATGCATTATTTTAATCAGTATTTATGACTTGTACCCTTGAGATTGCAATTTTGTGCACAACGCGTTCTCGATGCCTTGGTGATTAATCTATCATATTTAAAACGTTTTTATGCATTATTTCAATCAGTATTTATGACTTGTACTCTTGAGTTTTTGTTGATTTGTCTCGATCAACTTTTTGTTGTAGATTGAAAGAGATGACTTGCGCCATAAACTTGACCTACTATGCAGTGGCAAGACTTGGGATGAGGTTGATGGCGATGATGGATATCAGGCATGCTATTTGAATGATGTAAGAATGTTTTCAATATATTTATCTTTACACTAGTATACTCCTTGAGCATTTGGTACACATTTTAGCCCTAGAAATGCCAAACTGAACCTGTAAGACTTTAGATCACCAAAGTAATCTTATGATTATAGAAGTCTGTACAGAGTGTAGAATTGCTGCATGCGTACACAACAAAGATTAAGGAGTTGGAATCCAATATACACCAGATTGAGAACGTCAAGTCACAGACTCTCATGTCGTCATCGCCACCACGACCATTTGTTAGGTGTATAAATGGCTCAGTTGTGCATAATGGGGACTATTTGGAGCTGCATGAAATTTATCCAAGAGATTTGGGACAGATGATCTCAAGTACACCTGAAGAAGGAGAAGGTTGGCCATGTTGGTTGTTTTTAAATTGGCAAATGCATGCATGTAGTGACTGCCTGGATGTTAATTAGACTATTATAACATGGCAATGGGAAAAGATGAAGCAGCTGCAGAAGAGTTGGATCACACACGTTTACAAGTATCTATGGACAAAGAGCTTCAGGAATTGAATGAAAGACTCCAAAAAAAAGAGGTATTTTTGGTCCTTGTGTACATAGAGTGTGTGAACAAAGTCAGACTTAAGAATGTACGGAATAATGAGCAACATGCTTGCTTAAGCTTGCAAGCTTTCTTTTGCATTCAAAGCACAGGGAGATGAGAGGTTATTGTGGTAACAATGGAGATTTGTGACATTCATTCAGGCTGAAATGAAGATGATTATCAAGCCTGATAATGCTGTGTTGAAGCAACAGTTTGAGAAGAAGCTGATGGAACTCGAAGAGGAAAAGAGAACTTTGGAAGTATTTATGTGACAGTCTCTTGATAATGGAGTTTTTTGGAACTTAGGGGTGAAGGTCAAAATGCTAACCCCCATGGTTTTTCATCTTTTGATCAGATGGAAAGGGATGAATTGCTGTTGGAAATCGAAAATCTTGCTTGTGTTTCGGATGAGCAGACTCAGAAAATGCAAGATGCATATGTTGAGAAGTTGAAGGATTTAGAGTCCCAGGTACGGTGTGACTAGGTCTTGAGTCCCAGGAAGCTTACACTCCTCACTGGGATAATGAAATTTGTGAAGTTGATATAAGGCATTGTGTGTCCTTGTCTTTGTGTATAATGAGATGTTGCATATTCTCTAAAAGACTACTGGTTGATTTGTTACTAGTTTGCAGAGCTGAAACAAAAGCAAGACAATCAAGCCCAGCTTCTTAAGCAAAAACTCCGTAGTGATGATGCAGCAAAACACTTGCAGGAGGAGATCCAGCGTATCAAATCACAAAAGGTACAAGGTTTACAAAACTAGTTGCTGAACCAATCACACGTGCACATGACATGCCTGTTTGCACGCAAACACATATATGCATGCATGTGCATGTGCGCATTCAAGCTGCTGGCTTGCATGTATGCACACGCACATCCGTTGTATTTTGTCTTGTTCTGGGTGACAGTCAACTGTACTAACTCAAAACAATAATCAGCAGAGAGTTTACCAGGATAACTTACTGTGGCGCGCTTGTTTGTTAAACTTCAGGTTCAGCTGCAGCATAGGATCAAACAAGAATCAGAATATTTTCGATATTGGAAAGTAGCCCGAGAAAAGGAGCTTTTGCAGGTGATTTGCATGACCTTTCTTGGTATCAACAAGACAAGTTTAGTGTTCTTTTGGGTGTGAATCAAGGTTCCCTCTTTGTGATATATGTGTAAACAGCTCAGGAAGGAGGGGCGTAAGAATGAACGTGAGATGCTCAAGCTCCAGGCTCTCAACCAACGTCAGAAAATGGTACAATCGTCTATGTTTCTACCCTCTCTCTGCTGCTTGTTATGTCGACTTAATTGAAACACTAAATGATGCTGCTTCTGCCAACAGGTTTTGCAGCGAAAAACAGAAGAGGCTGCATTGGCTACCCGTCGCTTAAAAGATCTCCTTGAAGCTCGCAAATTGTCTGCCAGAGAAAGTTCTAGTGCCGGTAATAGTTGAGACTTCTGAGTTTATAAGGTGAGAGGGAAGGAATGGTGAGTAGCTTTCTAAAGGGTATCATGTTTTACAGGGACTAATGCTGCCAATGGATCAGCTAAACAAGTATAAGCTCTTGTCCTTTCCCTGATATGAAAAAACACAGCATACTTGTGTGTCGTATGCTATGTTCAATTCACACTTGTATCAACACAACTAGCTTTCAGATGCTAAGGAAATGCGTTTGCCATTGTTCTTCTGAGACGTTTTCAAGAGTTTCTAATTTCTGCTTTATTATAATTCCAGATGAATAAAAAAATGTTACAGCAATCTGTAGATCAGGAATTGGAAGTTGCAGTGCATATTCATGAAGTTCGCAGCAATTATGAAAAGCAGACTGAATTGTAAGTAATTTCTGTTCATTGCATTTCAATTGTCAGCTGATGAGATCTCTCTCTCTCTCTACTGGAGGATGATGTTCCCCACATGCTTCATATTCTCATGTACTCCATGATGAGAGTCTCTTGTGCTTGTGCTTATACCCTATAAACTTCCCCATGATACTCTCAGAGACCTATGTTATTTTTACTTGTTTTGTTTTTCATTTCCATGACGAGACATACAATGGATCGCATTGTATCAGTTTGGTCTCATAGACCCACTGGGTCTTTAGGAGACGTTTAGTATAACTTTCTTTCTTTTCTAACGCATGCACGCACACAGAACATTTGATCGCACAACAGATCTTCTAACTGAAGGAATGCAATTCACTCTTCAAAATTTTCAATGCCTAGCCTCCAGCTTCATTTTAACTGTAGTCATTGGGTTCCAAAAGTTGAAGATATTCGGGTTGGTCTATTTAGGTAAGTGATTTAGTAAAGCTCTTAAAACACTGGACTAACCTATTCATGGATGCCTCTGAAAATGTGTATAGGAGGGATTCTTTGGCTAGAGAACTCGAGGAGTTTAGGCAAGAGGAGCAACAAAACATGCTAGAACCCGACAGGTGTCAGTTTGATGAGTGGTGAATAATTGCATTTTGTTTCATGAGCATGCTTCTCTGAAGATATGTCTTCCTACTTTGATGCTTACACTAATATTACATTATTTATTTTTGCATCCTTTCTTTGATTGCAGCCCCTCAGCTTCTGCCAATTCTTTGATCAAACCTGATGCTAGACGGGCAAGAGCTGAACTTCTGAAGAGTATGCTAGACAATTCTTCAAATGCATTGGTTGCAATGGCTTCAGAGCTCTCAGAGGCAGAGGAACGTGAACGCAGTTGTATTGGCCCTGGTCGCTGGCAACAGTTGCGAACTATGGCGGACGCAAAAGGCTTGCTTCAGTATATCTTCAATACAGCTGTAGATGCCAGGTTACATTGAATTCCACTATTCATCAATGTGTATCTTTATTGCGGGGCTTCATGAATATGAATTTATGTATGCATGTTTGTGCATGCATGTGTGTGTGTGTGTGTGTGTGTGTGTTAGATGGCTCTTGGACGCACTCTTTCTCTGATCTCCAAGATGAATGCCAGAATTACTTCCAGAAATTATTCTCCGCTCCTAGTTCCCCATCAATTCAAATGACTGAGGCTAGGACTGAATTTCTCCAATATGTTTCTGGAATAGTGGAAATGGATGATGCTCTTACCTTGGAGAGACCTTTTACTGACACAGAACTTGATAATGCATTGTTCCACCTTAGCAAATATAAGTCCCCTGGCTGGGATGGCCTTACGGTGGAATTTTATATTTCTTTTTGGGATGATTTGAAAGAAGTCCTCTTGCAAATGATCAATGTTGCCTGGCAAAAAAATCAGTTGCCGCACTCTTGGAAGCATGGCATAGTCAAACTTGTGCCCAAAAAACATCTGTGTGACCATATGTCAGATTGGAGGCCTATTACTTTGATGCCTGTAGTTTACAAACTCATTACCAAAATGATTGTGCATAGGCTTCACAGGATACTGGATGCGGGACTTCATCCTCATCGGATCTTCCAAAGACTTCAACATAAACTGGAATACTTGAAGATTTCTACTTGGCCTCTTCATGTCAGGCTCAGAATAGTACAGTCCATTGTAATGTCCTATGTCCAGTTCTATTTGCCTTTGTTGCATTGGTCCTCCGGGGATATTTCAGCCTTTATGTCTCAAGCTATGGAGATGTTATGGAGGACAAAAACTGCTGTGAAAGCATTGAGACTGATGAAGATGGAAATGGTGTGCTCTCCTAGGATGCATGGTGGAGTTAATGTCCTCAATATAAGATATCATGTACTTGCAAGGAAGGCGACTATGCTGCATACTTTTTTCCGCCAACAATAGCCATGGCCTTGTATGCTAGCATCCATGTGTGTCAACATGAGGACTTGTGCTTATGGTCATTGGATTACTGATCATTGGGAGATTGTCATTGGGAGATTTGTAGGGAAGATACCTGGCTGTCCTTTCTCTACTGCTTGGATACTTGATTGGAAACAAGTACTTTCTAAGGTCAAATGGGCTCCTGATAATTGCTCGGGGACAAACTCAATGAGGAAAGAAAGTATTCATTGGAGTGCCATCTTTGACATTCCACTCGCTTTACAGGAACCTGTTCGGGCATACAATCTCATGAAATTGGGAATTAGATACATACATGATGTGGTAGATGATCAGGGCTATGTCTTATCTTTTCCTTAGGCCACTCCTTCCTATGCATTGGGAATGCATCATAGGTCTATATGGAAGAAAATTGCTGATTTATTACATCCTTTTCTACCTGTTCCTCCTGTGGCTGACACAGACAGGCTTACGGATTGGCAATTGCAACCCTCTGCTACATGCACTCATCCTGTTCCTCTTCCCGCCTTAACCTCCATCAAAGCTTACAGGCTTCTTCAGCCTGCTCCTTGGATTCAGCAACATGCTAATTCTCTGTGGCATATAAGGAAGCCCCTCTCCTGGTGGCGGAAGAATCTCGGGATGTTATGGAAGTGTAAACTGCCATTGAAACAAAGACTTTTTCTTTGGAGATGTATGACAGGCACATTGTCAGTGGGGGTCACACTTGCTAAACGTCGCATTGCACCATCCACATGTTTAAGATGTCAGGCTCCTTCAGAGACTGTTCTTCATTTGCTTTGGCACTGCCCGTGTTCTAGGATCCTCCTCAGGAGAATTTCAGATTATCTTCGGCTCCGTTTCCCGAGTCACAGATTTGGGAAACATTTCTGGCTCTTTGGCAGATTTATGAGGTCTTTGTCTCAATACTCACTATTTCTCTCTTGGGTGAGATATTGGGCTCTTTGGACAATTTGGAGTGAGCATAATTTGGCATACTTGGGTCGGCAGATTCACAAGTCATATGAATCTTTCCGAGCCTCATTGCGGCAATCCTTATATGATGCCTGCCATGAGGGTGATATGGATGCTTCTTGCATAGAGCTTTTCTTTTTATGTTTCTGATCTTTGGGATACTCTCCATTTCGGAGACCTCCCATCATGTAAATTTATGAGCATATAAATATACTGCATTTGGTATTACCAAAAAAAGAAAGTGTGTGTGTGTCGATTGATTCTCCCAGAAGCATTGTTTTCTGATTATCTCTGGGGAATCCATCAAACCGCAAAATGGTGGAAGCAAAATTTCGATTGATTCTCCTAGAATCATGGCTTTCTAATTATCTTTGGGGAATCCATCAAACCACAAAATGGTTTTTCATTGTTTGTAGATGTATATCATAGTGAAGATCTCTCTTTCAAGGCTTCATTCTGTACATTAATATAGACTATTTTTACCGAAGAAGTGTGTGTGTGTGTGCACACATCTGTCTATGTCCATGTTCGCGTGTACTTATTTTTCCTAGATAAACATTTTTTTTCAACACGGTACTATATGACAGTTCATATAACAATGAATATTTTTTTCCAGATGCCAACTTTGGGAAAAGGACACGGAGAATAAAGAGTTGAAGGAAAATCTCGGCAAACTAACAGAGATGTTGAAGCAGAGTGAGGCTCACAGAAGAGAAGTTTATCGACAACAACGTCTAACAGAGCAGGCCATTGCGAAAGCTATTGCAACATCCACTCAGGTTAGGAATGGTGAAAGCATTTGTTGCAAATCCGTTGCATAGAAGTCTATGTGTGACGGTCTATGCATACATTTTCAGGTTGGTTCAGAAATTTCAAGGGCACGTGGGATTGAGCAGGTTTCAGTGAGTCTCTCTCATTTACAAGGCCTCGATTCTCATGAACTGTACTCAGCTCACAACCACTATGACTTGTTTTCCACTGCAAGCAGGGGGTCTCAGTATGAACTTAAAAAGGCATGCTCAGACTTGACTTTCTTATTTTCCATTTGTCTATTTTATGAGACAACGGTTGTAGTCAAGCAAGCATTTCTGCGTACAGATTAATGCTGTGAAAATTTTGAAATGAAAAAAACCCTTGGCTGTGGGATTTTCATGCAACTATGTGTGTCTCCTCCTCATATGGCTCTCTAGCTAGACGTCAATTGACATTCTGGAAAAAATAAGTGAGTGTTTGGCCATGGTCCTCTTTCCTCCTTTGCCCCTCTCACGAGTCTTCCTCTGTGTCTTTATTTCATGCAAGTGCCACACATTCTGGTTCTTGCTACTCCATAATTTGGCAAAGAAGACCAAATCCCTTTCTATACAGGCAGTGGAAGCTGCTTCCGATCTCTTGCTAATCCCTAACCCTAACATGGGTTAGTACATGCCCCTAGCTGCAGGTTAACCTAATCGTAGGCCTGTCCGGACGTAACACCACTCCACTCATAACTCTTACTTATATAGCTTTTTCCAATAAAAGCAATACTTATGGGATTATTCACTTAAGAGTTATTTATAAGCCTTGACCCTTATAATCAGCATGTTGTCCTAATCCCTGGTCCTTAAGCCCCATATTACGTCGGCTAACCCTATGGTTAGCATTAGGTACATAACAATAGGCGGTTGAGTTTGTTGCTGTAAAGACAGACGAAGATGGCTCTTCTTCAATGGAGCGCTATGCTTGTGTGAATTGAAGTATCTACTAAAAACGATTGTGATCCCTTCCTTCGCATCACCTTCATCGATTTGTGTAAGAGTGCTATTAAGGCTTATAATAATCTTATATATGCCAGAGGAAAGAAAAAGAAAGGAGAAGGCACTAAGTACAAGGTGACATGCATTCCAGTGGGACCTACAGTTGAGAATGATGTCAAAGTGCTTGAGGGAAAAATGAAGATCACTATCAAAGACATGGGAGAGTTGGGAAAGGTCCCAACAAAGTTAAACCCTTGATTATCAAATTTAGAGGTGGAGGGGCTTAGAGGCTTGCCTTGAAGTCTTAAACAATAGATTAAATTTAAAAGGAACCCTCATCCATGCCAATGAGGATTTCACTTAGCTTCACGTAGAGAAAAGGAAAAATGCATGATCAAGGTTTAATAAGAAGGGACAAAGGAAAACATGCTAGTGGTCTTGCAATCTTTCCCTCGTAAAACTAAGATAACAGCTAGATCTCTTGCAAGTCACACTTGTGAGAATTAGTGGTATAATGAGATGAATGCAGAGATAATTGGGAATAACTAACAATCTATCATAAGTGGCAATATGCCATCAAAGCTGCCAAAAAAGTAAGGAAGAGGATGATTTTTTTGAGAATGTAGGAGAATTGCACGATAAATCTCCTCGTGAGTGATGACTCTTAAGGGATGTTGGAAAATTCTTTCTGAATGTGTTTCTCCACATCTATTACACACCCTAAGGTGTAGAGCACATGTGCAAAAGCATTGCTTGATGTCAACTGCCACTTGATCTTTCACACTTTCCAAGGCCTTCAATCTCCTACTTGTTTACTACAGCGTATGTAAGGGATGCAATAAAAAATCTTTAGATCCAAGGATGATGGACTGCAAATTGAATTTTTTGACCATGGTTAGAAGGTCCTTGCACCATTGCTGGCTAGACTATTCAAGCAATATGTTAATCGCACATATATGACATGCTAAGTTCATGAGCGCCTGTGACTCAATCAGTGCTGTTGAATATTTGAAGTTTGCATAATTTGATCAAGGTGAATGTACAATATTATTTTTATTGGGGTGCATGCTCACCCTCTTTTTTTGTAGCACTTGTGTTTATACATGTTTATTGTCTTTCTAAACCCCTCATACCTCTTAGCTAACTTCATGAAAAAATGTGCTTATGCATGAGTGTATGCATGACTGTAATCATCGTCTCTAAGACATAGCGTACAGGTAGACATTTGTAATTTGTCCATCCTTATCATGCAATATTGTTGGTCAATGTTGTTGCAATGTAATTTACGATTCAATGTTGTTGTTGCAGCTTACCCCTAGAGGGACACGCATCGGTGCGAAACAAAGTCATGCACAAGTAGGCAAGCTGTTGAGGTGGAAGAGGAGCCATGAGAGGTGGCTTTTACAATTTAAGTGGAAGTGGCAAAAGCCGTGGCGCTTGTCAGAATGGATTAGGCATGGCGATGAATCCTTAACTAGAGCAAGGCCATCTAGGTTTGCAAGCACAATATAATTCAGGTAACACGACAAGATCCTTGAATCTAGGAGGAGATGCAAAGGAAGGGCTGCAGGAGGATCCTTTACACTCAACAATGAACATTGGAAGCGCCCCAGTGAAGGGGTCTACTAGGTCCATTTTGCAGCCATGGATATTGGAGCTGTTTGGAAGAGGATAAGGTTAGTTTATTGTTAAGAAATGAGGAGTTATACATGCTTCTTTGTATTCATCAAGGTGTGTGTGTGAGAGAGAGAGAGAGAGAGAGACACGATGATGTTGATGACATACATGCATACATACATACAAATACATATATACACATATATGTATATGTATGTATGTATGTATGTATAGAGAGAGAAAGAGATGTACATATATATATATATATGTGTGTGTGTGGAGAGATCTGCCTGCGCCGCTCGCTTCTGTGGCCTGCCTGTGCAGCACCGCCCGCTGCTTGCTGCCCTGTGGTTTTTCTGCAGTGCCGGCCTCCTGTCCTTCTGCAATGCTGGTCGTCCTCTCGTCTACTGTTTCTTCAGTGTTGACTGTCCTGCCTCCTGCCACCGCCAGATGCTACCTCTGCAGCCTTGCGTGTTAGCCGCCTGTCCCCTGCTCCCTCTCCTGTTGTTCAATATTTCTTTCTTTTGTTCCTTCTAGGTGCAACTCTGTGTGTGTGTGTGTGTGTGAGAGAGAGAGAGAGAGAGAGAGAGAGAGAGAGTCGTATTTCAATCATGGCTTCAGGTTTGGATTTTTGTACATATGCTCGAAAAGAAAGACCCGCAGATGCTAAGTGTCGCCTATCAGAGCCTGCATCACAAGATGATGAACTTACTATGGAAGCTCAGTACGTCTTTGACACCCTTAAGGATGACTTTCAGCAGTCACGACAGGAATGGGGCAAACCGGTTCCAGAGGTCACGTACAAATTGAAATTGCCGTCCTTCGGGAATTTGTCTCAAACTGCAGTTATAATTTTCTTTCCAGGAAGAATCCCAGCGACCAGTGATGTCGCGCAGTGGATTAAGTCCATCCTTGGAGGATGCTTTGTAGAGGGAGTGTATTTTGCTTCCAGAGGCTTTTATGAGGTGCATTTATCAGATGCTTCGTGCAAGCAGAGGCTTCTTGAATTCTCTCCCCTGTTTTACATGTGCTTATATTGCAGGTGGATATTGCTAAGGCATTTGACACTGTTCAATGGGATTTTATCTCTCAAATCATGACCACGTTGGGCTTTGGTCCCAAGATGGCAAATGCAGTTTACTGGCTTTATTCTGGCTCTACTTCTCAGTGCATTCTTGGGGGTCATCTGTCTCGGTCATGGACATTGGGTCGATCAGTTAGACAGGGCTGTCCTCTTAGTGCTCTCTTCTATGCCATTGCGACCCATCCCCTTTTAATGTATCTTGATCATCTTACAAACACAGGACAGATGACTGGTCTTAAAATCCCTGGAGCTGAATCTTTTTTGGCACAAGCATATGCTGATGATTCCTTCTTTATGCCACAGAATTCTTCCCGGGAAGTTCAAATGCTTATGACCACTCTTTCATTGTGTGGCTTGGCAGCGGGATTGCATGTCAATTTTGACAAATCTAAATTACTTCCCCTGAAACAATGTGACTGGCATTCTATTCTTTGGCCGGGTCAGGTGGTGCATTCCAAAGATGTAGTCAGGCATTTGGGATATCCCATAGGATGGCATATCACCAGGAAGCAGCAGCTAAAATGGATCTTCCAAAGACTTCAACATAAACTGGAATACTAGAAGATTTCTACTTGGCCTCTTCATGTCAGGCTCAGAATAGTACAATCCATTGTAATGTCCTATGTCCAGTTCTATTTGCCTTTGCTGCATTGGTCCTCCAGGGATATTTCAGCCTTTATGTCTCAAGCTATGGAGATGTTATGGAGGACAAAAACTGTCGTGAAAGCATTGAGACTGATGAAGATGGAAATGGTGTGCTCTCCTAGGATGCATGGTGGACTTAATGTCCTCAATATAAGATATCATGTACTTGCAAGGAAGGCAACTATGCTGCATACTTTTTTCTGCCAACAACAGCCATGGACTTGTATGCTAGCATCCATGTGTGTCAACATGAGGACTTGTGCTTATGGTCATTGGATTACTGATCATTGGGAGGTTGTCATTGGGAGATTTGTAGGGAAGATACCTGGCTGTCCTTTCTCTACTGCTCTGATACTTGATTGGAAACAAGTACTTTCTAAGGTCAAATGGGCTCCTGATAATTGCTCGGGGACAAACTCAATGAGGAAAGAAAGTATTCATTGGAGTGCCATCTTTGACATTCCACTCGCTTTACAGGAACCTGTTCGGGCATACAATCTCATGAAATTGGGAATTAGATACATACATGATGTGGTAGATGATCAGGGCTATGTCTTATCTTTTTCCCAAGCCACTGCTTCCTATGCATTGGGAATGCATCATAGGTCTATATGGAAGAAAATTGTTGATTTATTACATCCTTTTCTACCTGTTTCTCCTGTGGTGGCTGACACAGATAGGCTTATGGATTGGCAATTGCAACCCTCTGCTACATGCACTCATCCTGTTCCTCTTCTCGCCTTAACCTCCATCAAAGCTTACAGGCTTCTTCAGCCTGCTCCATGGATTCAGCAACATGCTAATTCTCTGTGGCATATAAGGAAGCCCCTCATGGTGGCGGAAGAATCTCGGGATGTTATGGAAGTGTAAAATGCCATTGAAACAAAGACTTTTTCTTTGGAGATGTATGACAGGCACATTGTCAGTGGGGGTCGCACTTGCTAAACGTCGCATTGCACCATCCACATGTTTAAGATGTCAGGCTCCTTCAAAGACTGTTCTTCATTTGCTTTGGCACTGCCCGTGTTCTAGGATCTTCCTTAGGAGAATTTCAGATTATCTTCGGCTCCGTTTCCCGAGTCACAGATTTGGGAAACATTTCTGGCTCTTTGGCAGATTTATGAGGTCTTTGTCTCAATACTCACTATTTCTCTCTTGGGTGAGATATTGGGCTCTTTGGACAATCTGGAGTGAGCATAATTTGGCATACTTGGGTTGGCAGATTCACAAGTCATTATGAATCTTTCCGAGCCTCATTGCGGCAATCCTTATATGATGCCTGCCATGAGGATGGTATGGATGCTTCTTGCATAGAGCTTTTCTTTTTATGTTTCTGATCTTTGGGATACTCTGCATTTCGGAGACCTCCCATCATGTAAATTTATGAGCATATAAATATACTGCACTGGATATTACCAAAAAGAAAGTGTGTGTGTGCCGAGATACTTGATCTAAGGAGAGGGCAACACTTCAACTGATTAGCATACATGGATCTACCTGATATACATTTTTCAGTATTTTCCAGTATTTTCTACTCAGTATCATCTCGGAGTCTGACAGTTCTGTTCTTATAACTATAGGACAATCAGTTTATTGTACTTTTTAGTCTCATTTAGTTGTTCTCTTTGATGAGACACCTTCAGATGTACTCTCCGTTTTGGTCTCATAGGCCATTATGGCCTCTTAGAGACGTTAATATATTATTTGATTTCTCTCTATATATATGTATGTATATACATATAAGTATGCGCGCGCGCGCGCACGCGCGCGCACACACACACACACACACACACGTACATATATACATACATACATATGTATATGTATATGTATATGTATACATATATACATATGCATATGTATACATATACGTATGCATGTATGTATACATATATGTATACATACATGCATACGTATATGTATACATATGCATATGTATATATGTATATACATACATGCATACGTATATGTATACATATGCATATGTATATATGTATACATATACATATACATATGCATATGTATACATATACGTATGCATGTATGTATACATATATATGTATACATGCATACGTATATGTATACATATGCATATGTATATATGTGTATACATATACATATACATATACATATGTATATGTATATGTATACATATATATATACATATACATATACATATATATGTATACATATACATATACATATATATGTATACATATACATATACATATACATATATATATGTATATGTATATGTATACATATACATATACATATACATGTACATGTACACTCTCCCTTCCATAATCCATCGTGCCTAAGCCTGTCAATCCCGCATGGGATCGTTTCACCATAGTGCTTGGACCCTCCACTGCTGGTTTGGGGAAAGCGTTGGAAATGCTGGTATTGCAACTTTGAAGGGAATAGTACCATCACTCAAGTGCTTTTTCACATGGCAAAGTTGGGAGGAGGTGGAATCTCCGGGTGTAAATCCATTCCACAAGCCATTGCCAATGAAGTGATTAGGGAGAACTCTGTTTTGCAAGCGGAGAACACAAGGGCAAGCCAACCTCTTAGACAACGAGAGCTTGAGGAAGAGAGACGCATGCCCTTTTAGGCGTCTGGTAGTGCGAGTGTCAATATCGGGAAAGGATCGGGGTCAAGCTCCCAATCAAAGTGACCACGACATCCCTCCGACGATGCCAGCTAGAGGGCTTGTACAACCCACTTTACATGCCACTCAAAACATGAAGGCCTATGTCAAAGAGTGGCAACGAGTGGCGGAGATCAAGATTACACGCACCATCATTGAGTGCAATCTCTCTTTTCATGTTCTTCAAACCCCACAATGGAAGAGGATGGTCAAGGCCATTGCTGCCACCTTGCTACAAGTGGTTCCCATTCCACCACCATGACCAGAGGAGGCATTAGTGTGGCGAGTCGAGGCTGCGAGATTAGACGGGGAGGAGATCGACCACCCATCTAGACATATCGTCAATGGAGCTCTGCTAGCTCTTCTACTTATGTTGCGGATGAGGACGCATCACCCTGTCAGGATGCAGCCCTTGAGGATGTAGGTGTTCGGAGCCTCGAGTATGATGATGATGGCAATCACATGTCAGAATCACATGTCAGATGGGCATTTTCATTTTGAATCTAGTGAGGAGCCTTCTCCTAGTAGCGATGAGAGTGAGGCTGCTAGTGGTAGATCCGATAGTTCAAACTTTGAGTGATGTATGGAGCCTGGTCCCTGGGGCATGAATCTTTTTGACCATGTGGCATGCATGAATCTTTTTGATGTTCCCTCTTCAATGATGAATCATGAATCTATTATCTACTCACTTTTTTGACCGTTCAATCATGCTTAATTTCTTTAAAAATTAATGGTCTAGACTCTGCTGTCTAATGTCTTGAAAGTTGACTGTCTCTCTCCACACAGAGGTTGAGACGGAGGAGCATTACATATGCCGCTACCGAGTATACTATGAGATTCACGGGAGGTTTCACTATCTATTTCGTGAGGGATTTGGTCTTGTAACGCGCGGAAGCTCTGGGAGTCTTTCTTTTAGCCCTAAACACTCCTGGAAACCATCTGATGCAAAACGCAGATATAGAGAGAGAGTAGAGAGAGAGAGATGTGCTGGAAATTCAGTATATTTCATATAGTACAAAAAGGGTACTTTGCTACAGCCCTAGGCTGCCTTCATAAAAAGGTGGTAAACACCCTAGATCTGGTCCCTACTTGGACCCCTAAGACCCAATCCCTAGAGGATTGAATGAATCTTTAAAGGAGCCTCTTGTGCTAGTTATAGTTCTTTGGACTTTATGGAGAACTGGCCGACTGCTTGGTCGGCCAGTTGATTGGACAAATAAATCATGTTTTGATGCGCTTGTAGACCCTTTGCCATATCCTGATGCATTTCAGCCGCCATGCTCTCTGGTACAGCCGACAGAGCCTGTGTCCAGAAAACAGTACCCCCTTTTCCAGGCAGCCGACAGCATCCTCTTCTTGTTTTCCCCAAGCCTTGCTCCACACTGCCCAAAGCACCTGTGCTCCAATCTCTGATCCTATCTGGCTGCCTCTTCTGGATCAGCGTCTGAAGATTGTCCATGGCATTGATCATGCACATGACATCCCCCTCTGCTAAACTTGATGACGGGAATCCAACCTGCTCTTGGATGACTGTCATCATCCCAATCCTTTTCCCGAAGTTCCTCTATCATCCATCCATCCCTGGCAAACCCTTTTCTCTGAAATCCCAGCCCGGTCTCCAAACTACTCTGTCTCAGAATAAGATCTATGCATCTGTTCCATCTAGTCCACAATCCATTCCTGCCCTGACTCTGAACACTGTCTTGGTCTTCATTCCTGAGAAATGAGTCTGGCACTTTCACATCACCCCTTGGAGGATAAACCTCCCTTGGGACCGTTGCCTGAGAACCTATCTGGCTCACAGGACTGCCATCCCCTTTGGCACTATGGAACACCACCAACAAACCTCCTGGGAGTTCTTCCCGGTTTTGTGCTCCTTGCCTTGGGCTTCGTTTCCGTGTACTTTCCTGTACCTTGGACCTGTACACCATCATATGGGACTGAGTCAGTGTTTAGCTTTGCTGAGCCTGATGCTCTGATACCAATGTAACGCGCGGAAGCTCTGGGAGTCGTTCTTTCAGCCCTAAACACTCCTTGAAACCATCTGATGCAAAACGCAGATATAGAGAGAGAGTAGAGAGAGAGAGAGGTGCTGGAAATTCAGTATGTTTCATATAGTACAAAAATGGTACTTTGCTACAGCCCTAGGCTGCCTTCATAAAAAGGTGGTAAACACCCTAGATCTGGTCCCTACTTGGACCCCTAAGACCCAATCCCTAGAGTATTGAATGAATCTTTCAAGGAGCCTCTTGTGCTATTTATAGTTCTTTTGACTTTATGGAGAACTGGCCGACTGCTGGTCGGCCAGTTGATTGGACAAATAAATCATGTTTTGATGCGCTTGTAGTCCCTTTGCCATATCCTGATGCGTTTCAGCCGCCATGCTCTCTGGTACAACCGACAGAGCGTGTGTCCAGCCAACAGTACCCCCTTTTCCAGGCAGCCGACATCATCCTCTTCTTGTTTTCCCCAAGCCTTGCTCCACACTGCCCAAAGCACCTGTGCTCCAATCTCTGATCCTATCTGGTTTATAGTCTTTTTCTGGCTGCCTCTTTTGGATCAGCGTCTGAAGATTGTCCATGGCATTGATCATGCACATGACAGGTCCACTCTCCAGGATCATTGACCTCCAAGACCAGCATTGCCTAGGCCTCTTCCTGCTTGAGCTCCGCAGACACAAGGACACCTTCTTGAGAGAGCTTCGGCCCCATCCACCCTGCCCCCTCCCTCGCCAGCCAACCATCAGCAGTTTCTTCTGGACCCAGGAGGTGGAGGACACTGACATAGTGGATCTTGTGGACCCTCCACGACCAACCTCGCCCGAGAGGAGTTACCTCAGACCAAGCCTCTGCACTCCAACGTGCCCGACGCCCTCGACCCCCTCGTCGGCCACAATCACCTCATCAGCTCTCCAGATCCAGGACATGCTCCACCGCCATCGAGCTACCTTTCCACGCAACATAGCTGAGGGAGACCTCTCGGCCATACTCGTCAGCCCCATGCTTGACATTTTGGAGAGTGGTATACCATCTACTCGGAGCTGATGTTGCTCCCATGTTTTTATGTTCTTAGTATTCCATGATGAGTTTCCATGGACAGTTTTGTATCACCCCAGTGAGATAGCTATATTTATGTTTTCTTTCTGTTTTATTTTCCATTCCATGATGAGATATGCCATGGACATTATTGTATCGCGTTGGTCTCATAGGCCCATTGGGTCTTTAGTAGACGCTTAATATATCTTTCTTTCTTTCTCTCTCTCTCTCTCTCTCTCTCTCTCTAATAATCTATATATATATGTAATATAACAGACACCTCTAACACGCATCTAACATCTCTAGAAAATATGAGTCTTTTGGGGCGCGTATCAAACGTCTCTGTTGACACCTCTAACAACCGTGGGGACTGTTTGAATTTGAGGTCAGTGAAGAAGACTTTGGAGGCGGCATCAATGCCGTGGTTGTGGCCGCTAGGCGGATGCTAAATCGGCGGACTCCCTGTGGGGATCGGTGAGGCAAAGATCAGCGTTGTCTTGGAGATGGAGGGCATCGAAGAAGACTAGAAGCGAGTATGGTCATGACTCAGCTTGCTCGATGAAACCCCGGACGCTGGCATCATCGAAAGCGGATGACACCGTTGGATGGGCGCGACTGCAAGTTGAGAAGCTTAGAGACTTGATCAGTGTTGGAATCTCTGATGCATGGCACAGTAAGGGCGGTGAGAAGAAGAAGGGCCACCACCAATACACTGCTTGCTCCATTCCGCGGCGAGAAGAAGAAGCACTGTAGCTACCTGCAAGCTCAGATTGCGCTTGCTTTTGCCTGTAAAACCTCATGCTCCTCCTTACACTGGAGTGGGGGAGCACGAGGAGCTGCCACATGGCCAAGCCCTTGCTTGGCCACGTGGCTGTTCCCAGCAAATTGGTGGCAGATCACATGCCCACTATGGCCTGTTTTCACCATGTGCATATTGATCAGCTTTCAAAAACACATGGAACCCAATACTTGCCTTGGTTTGTAGGAGACAGAGAACATGGTCAGGGTCCCTATGCATGGTTTGCCATGGCCACCATGCCATATGCATGTTGTGGCTGGACATAACAGCCTGTTGGGTGGTCTGCTGCCACTCACGCGCCGGATGCCCACCCTAAACTCCCCGTTCTCACCTCTGTAGCCACAGCATCAAGAAGGGGGAAAAAAAGAGCGGGTGATGGAACATGAAAAAAAAGTTGGTAAATTGCGCTGAGTATGCAATTGATGACACAGCAGAGTAGTATTTGAGAAGGCAGGCCGGAGTTTGGAAGCTGTTTGCAGCTTCCAAACTGAGTATGCGATTGACGACACAACAGAGTAGTGAAGAAAGGAGAAAGATGAAGCCCATGGAAGCAACCTGCAGATCCTGCTGAGTACGCGATTGATGACATGGCAGAGTAGTATTTGAGAAGGCAGGCTGGAGTTTGGAAGCTGTTCGCAGCTTCCAAACTGAGTATGCGATTGACGACACAACAGAGTAGCGAAGAAAGGAGAAAGATGAAGCCCATGGAAGCAACCTGCAGATCCTGCTTAACCCTAAACCCAACCCTAACCTGCTCACCCTGTTCCATGTGGCCCTGTGGGAAGTACCAGACCCTCTCTCCTGGAACTGGCACATCGACTAGAGGTGCTGTGCATGCCTGCCATAGCTGTCTCCTGCAACACCATCACTCAACAAAAAGCTTCAAATGGCCACCACGCATCTAAGCTCTCTGCCCCCCCCCCCCCCCCCCCCCCCCTTCCTTCTGCACACCTCACCATCTCTCACGAGTAATTTTTGCCCCTTGCGGCATTGTAAGGCACGCTGCTGCTGCCACACAGAGAGCACATGGCGGAATCTTATTTGCTGGCAATGCTTGCGGTAGCAGGAGCACCCTCCGAGATCATAGAGCGAGAGCCACTGATGCTATTGGGAGCTCCAAAGCCCTGTCTAAAGAAAGCTTGTTGCTGCACCCTTCATGCTTCCCCTCACACTCGAGCGCGCGGGGGGGGGGGGGGGGGGGGGGGGGGGGGGGGGGGGGGGGGGGGGGGGGGGGCTCCATGCCATTGCCACGTGGCCGTGCCCTGGCCAGCCACATGGCAATAGCATGGATAATAGATAAATAGATAGAGCCGCCCGAGAATCTGTCCACCAGTATGAAAACTCCAACTTGATCTGCAAAGGGAGCGAGGGGCATCCGCTGCCCAGTCCCAGCAAGCTAGCAGCTCCCACAAATAGGCCTTCATTGTCGTGTACCACGTCCTTAAGCTCATTGCCCACAAATGTAAAGGTCTCCAAGGCAAAATCCCCCACAATGAAAGAGCAATCTCCATAGCTGACTTGATATAGACACTGGTTGCTCTGGCATCCTCTCACCAGAAGTTGAGAACATAGAGCATTGCCACAGGTAACAGCCTGGTATGAGGTGGATGTAGCTGGATTGAAGATGGGGTTGAACTACTTGTAGCAGCTGCTGCATGGCTGGCACTGCGTCCAGGACAGAACACTGCCGGTGTCCATCACAAAGTAGGATTCCTTGGGCGGGGTGCCCACGCCAAACCATGTGAAATACTCCCCGCTGCCTTGGCTTAGCCCAAACACAATAGTCAGCGACTCATTGAGAGGCTTCCACTCCACCTTAACCTGGCTTGTCAATGACTCATTGATTGGCTTCCACTGCGCTGTGTTGCCGCCCATTAAGATAACTTGGAGGTGCTGGTTGATTGCCTCCACCTGGGCGGTGTCCCTATTGAGCCTCTCCGGGAGCACATCGTGGTTGGACAAGCCCTGAGGTTTGAAAGTGCGGAGGCGATTATGGTGAACAACATCTACGACCCAAGTACCTGGGGCAAGGCTGGCTGCAAGCTGCAAGCTGCTCAATCCTTCTGCTATTGCTGCCATCAAGGCTGAAGATCTGGTAGCCTGGCTTGGCAGAGAGGCCTCTAGCTGTGGCGTAGGCTATAGGAAGGGGGGAGAAGCTGGAAGGCCAAGAGCCAAACTACACAAGAAAGAGCTATCGACTTTATTATTTGCTTGCCATCAGCATGCAAAGGAGTTTTCTGGCCCAAGGAGCGAGGCCCTGCAAAGCTATGAAATGGCAGAGCTGCGAAGCTATCAAAGTGCAGAGCTGCAAAGGTAGAGCTTGCTTCTGCAAAGGGCAATGAACAACGTGAAGAAGAAGCTGCCCAACAGGGGAGTTTGAGGAGCTGCCACATGGCAGCTCTAGGACAAAGGGGGAATTACCGCGTGGTAGTGGAGATGTCACCATTTGGCCACCCAATTGGTCCACCCGTGCTTTCTCATCATGTATGTACATTGGATTGGCGTCCATGGCAGGTGTATATGCCGGGGATCAATGCCACTCATGTGATACTGTGGAATTGGCTATCCGTTGGGACTTGTGCTTCTGTGTACATGCCCGGAAATTGGCTTTCCGTTTCATTGGGTCTGGTACCTCGTGTACTTTCATGGAGCACGTTTATTTTGGTATAGTCTCATGAACGGGGATTGTCCATACCAATGCTGCATTGAATAGCATCTTTATGTGCTTGCTTGCAATTGAAATTGCATGCTGTTTTCATGCTTGCTTGACCAATGTGTAGTTCCGGGTAAGGGGACGCTCGCCCATGAACCGTGTGTGTGAAACTTTCTGCTGACATGGTTATGTGGCATGTGACAGGTGGTAAGTATTGGTCATAAACCTAGCCTTAGGAATTAGCACTAATTTATAAGTCAGTGTGTACACACTTCATTAAGTTTTGGGTGACCAAAACTCACTCATAAATTATGACCAGACCTGTGTTTGCACACAGTGATGTCCTGAGGTGGACAAAACTCAATGTCCACCGCCCAGACCTTATCCCCTTTGTACAAAGGGAGCAACTAGCCATGTGCTTATTCTATCTTGCACCACAAAGCACCTACCTGACACCTAGAGTAGTGGACAACACACCATCTCACTCTTCCCTCTCGCTCTAGAAGTAAGCGCCTCCTTCATGAGGCCTCTTTGGTTGTATTTTCTGCACTTTCTCCATCCCAACTCCATATCCAAGCTTGCTATGGTATTTTCCAAGCTTCCAAGAGTGCTTCCAGGTGCTGTACACTCTCCTACACACTCCCAATGACTGAAATTCAGCAAAACAACTCTTATTTTTGCTGTAATTTTTGGTCTTTTTGCTGAAAATCCTAATTTCAGCCTTCATTTCTCAAGTTGAACCATAGGGGAAGCTTTTCCAAGGTTCCCTTCATCCTCTTGAAGATTCTTGTTGTGAAGGATTGCGACAAATTGAAGATTTCAACACTTCAAGCCCTTCCATCTCGTGAAGACTTCCGTTGTTATCGACTCTACTTGCAATTGGTAAGCTTTTATGCTAAAATATAGAAGCAAGTAGCAGGAGGGAGGAACTGGATTCCAAGATCACATACCTTGTGTAGTGTTCTCTTGTCCTACGTGCTCTTTTGCAGATTGTTGTTACTATGTGTTGGTAGAACAATAGAGAGCAGATGGTAGGGAACATGGGCACTGGAGAGGGTAGTGTGAGTTGCAAGTCTACACCGACAACCACCTTGTTTGCAATATTGTATTCATATGCATTGGTATGGAAATCTGATCAGAAATGCCCATGACACTATGTACTTGATTCTCCCAAGATCAATAAACTTTATTTGAGGGAGGGGCCGGCCGTTCTGGCTCATTGTGCATCTCTTGACAATTCAGCAAATTGCTTCTTGTATTGAGCTTGTTGTCCATTAAATATTGGTGTATTTAAGTTTATTGATTAGCATTGTGTTCAACCAAGTTACAGGAGACAGCGTGGGTAATAGATGGATAAGATAGATAACAAAACACCTTACATGTTTTATGATCTTTGCCTTCAGTTACTCAGTTAAAACAGGATTCAAGTTTGCCACAGGGGCAAAGCCTTGAGCCCGATTTTCATGTTTATCTTGAACAGCTTCGGCATCAACACCCACTGACTGGGGAACCATAGGACTAGACTAAGGATATCCTAATACACTAGAAGAAGACGGAGGCATCGTGCACATCGGTGGGCAAGGTGCAGGTGTTTGCACATTAAAGACCCCATAAAGAAGAGGACCAAGTAATGGAATAGGTATAGAAGATGGAGGGGTGGACCAGCCATAGGGGGAGGGTATCTTCTTACCTATCTAGATGGCATGTGAGATGAGGGCCATGTGGAGGACTACATGGCAGCTACTCCATCTTCCCCAACCAGGCCCACTTTCAACCTTCATCTACGAAAGCTGACCTCCTACTCTTATCCACCTCGGTGACTTCTTCCAAAGCCAAGATGCTGGTCTGCAATATAGTTGGCAGCAAATCCATAAGAGGACATGTGACCACTTTGGTTGGTGAAGGGGCAGATTATCGACATAAACAACCACACCAAGGTTAAGTTCAACTCAGAAGCCCATGATGGAGTGTTTTACTGTAGAGCCCCTTTGCATTATATGCAGTGCATATGTGTATTTTGCTTGATGGCACCACGGCTTCTCGTTGGCAGTCGTACCTAGCTATGCAGCCTGAGTTTGATTCTCAAGCCTGCCCAAAGAGTACCACAAGCTTCTCTCGGTAATTGGGTGCTGAGATCCAACGTGGAGAAGGTCCTCCTGAATCTTGCCTGCCCTGGTGCCCTATAACCCTCTCTCTCTCATAGTGTGTTGAGCTCAGACTCAAGTATAGATCCATAGAGCTTGGCCAAGATTTGGCCGATAATGATGGTTCTATAGTTATTAGGATCCATGGGGTCTCTTGCCTAATGGATAGGTGTAATAGTGTGTGATGACCAGGTGGGGCGAAAGCCCCCTGGGAGCCCCTATTAAACATATGGGCTAGGATGGGTGCGAGAGTGTCGCCTACATAAGAGAGGTGCCGAGCTATAAGCCCCTCGTGATCCTATGACCAGCCGTTCTGAAGCCCACTTATAGCCTTCACCACCATGTCTCCTGTGAAGAAGGTGGATGTGGGAGGGGAGGTTGGTGAGGTATGTGTTATAATGAGTGTGCATATGAGTGCCAAATGTGTGGGTCTGTGATGGTATGGGTAAGCTTCATTTCTGGATCCTATGCCATGCCTCGTCAGAGTTTCCACTTAGAAAGAGTTACTATAAGTCCTCATGCTATTAATGACAATGTGCTCATTTCTGTGGGGAAAGAAGAAAGGTTATAAGATACATAGTATTGAGATAAAAACACGAGATGATAAGGAAAGATGGAGGACAAGTTCTCCACCTTTTTATGGGCATGCCTAGGGCTGCCAAGAATGTGTACCTTTTTGTACCATATGAATATATTGAAAATTCAGCTCTCTCTCTCTCTCTCTCTCTCTCTCCTCTCCATCTCTTTTTTGCATTTTGCATCTATGTGTTCCTATGAAAGGTGTTTACGGCTGAAAGAAGACACAGAGCTTTAGGTTCAGCAATGCTAAACACTGATGGTGTCCCAGATGAAGGTGCACCGTCCACGGAGAGTAACACAAGATGAAACCGGCCTTCAGAAATTTGACGGGCGGTGAAACGAACACTCGCACACCTTTGAGGACCTGGAAAATGAAAACAAACAAGGGGAGCTAGAGTGCTCCTGCAAACAATACACAAACACCGATTGGCGCCAAAACACAATGGCGCCCCTTGCGGTATTTCTTTACTTGATCAAATTTGAGTACAAAGTACAACTTGTAGAATCCTCCACCAATAGGATCCCTTACAGTTTCACCCAAGACTTCCAAATGAGAACTCTCGTTATTACGGCATAGCATACCATAGAGAAGGCATACCTGTACAACACCTGACGGGCGGTGAAACGAACACTCGCACACCTTTGAGGACCTGGAAAATGAAAACAAACAAGGGGAGCTAGAGTGCTCCTGCAAACAATACACAAACACCGATTGGCGCCAAAACACAATGGCGCCCCTTGCGGTATTTCTTTACTTGATCAAATTTGAGTACAAAGTACAACTTGTAGAATCCTCCACCAATAGGATCCCTTACAGTTTCACCCAGGATTTCCAAATGAGAACTCTCGTTATTACGGCACAGCATACCATAGAGAAGGCATACCTGTACAACACCTCCCTGCTTGAAAAGGTCTTCTCCATCTCTACCATGGATCCCTCAAACCCTTTCCCAAACAGTAGTAGGGCTGTACCAAACCATATGTCCTTCCCTAAAGTCGAAGCTTGCATGTAACCTCGAGAAAACTACAACTTGTTCACATGAATCCAAAGACATGCTTTCCACATGAAATCAAAGACCTGTATCCCTTGAACCAAAGACCTGTATCTCTTAAACCATAGGCCTATTTCCTCGAAACCAATGTCTTGTTTCATCTCGAAAACCAATGTCCTGTTTCCATGAGAAACCCACAGATATACCATCCAATCACAGCATACCATAATCCAGAGAGAGAAAGATAGAGGACGTGCCAAGCAATCCTTGAATACACATAATTCCAAGACGAAGAGGAACAACACATCTCTTTCATGAACATCATCCTGTGCATCTTAACTGGATCCTCTGTGTCCCAATCTCTTAAACAGAGCCTGCAATCCATGATGAGAGAGAGAGAGAGAAAGAAAGAAAGAAAGAAAGAAAGATTTTATTAACGTCTTCCAAAAGACCGAACTCGGCCTATGAGACAAATCGGAGTACCTGTATGGGGTATCCTCTGTCATCCCAACAAAATGAAAAAGTACTGAATAAAAAAGCTGAATCTGGGTGTGCAGGGGATGGAGCTCTATTACTAGGAGAATGCAAAGCTATATGCATGGAGAGAGAAAGAAAAAGAAAGAAAGAAAGTTATATTAACGTCCACGGGAGGCCGAATCCGACCTATGGGACAGATCAGGTACATCCATTTACATTCCACTCTGGGTATCGATGCCAAAGAGGCATAAAACTGAAAAAAAAAAGAGAGAGAGAGAGAGCCTATCTCTAATCTCCTGCATCAAATAGGTTTGGGGAATAAGGCCAACGCCACCTATCCCTCATGGTTTGAAACAGCAGTACTATCGTACAACAGTAGCAGGAGCATCAACAGTAGCCGTGCTCGGCCGTACAATCCACACAAAGCCACCACAACAGTAGCCGAGAGCAGTAGTACCTCCTTGAACAACCCTCGCGTACACACGAGCGCCCACCGGCATACACACACACCTGCGAGTGTGCGCCTACACACATGGGGAAGAGGGCAAGCCCCTGATGTCTCCAAAACATAGCCCAAGGAAACCTTTAAAGCTCTCTGCCCGAGGAATCCTGCTCAGCCACACGTATCTGCATGTAGCGCTTGGATGCGAATCCTGCTCCACCACACGTATCTGTATGTAGCGCCTGGATGCGAATCCTGCTGAGCCAGTCCACGTACAACACTACAGCCATGCGAGTCGCATGTGTTCTCTGGCGACTAGCCACCCATGGAGAGAAGTGCCAAATGCCACACGACACCACCTAAGGCCGTCGGCCCGCTTGCACCTCCACCTGAGGCCATCGCCCTGCCTGGCTACTTCCACACATGCAGCCGCCACCAGCACGTGGCTTGCTCCACGCGGCAGAAAGTCTCCCGCCTGACTGCTTCCACGACCACCAGCACCCGGTTGGCTCGATGCCGTGTGCCAACGACTCGTATTCCAAGGAGATGCGCCACCCTTCGCTTTATAACCAGGATGATGCGATTCAGTTCGATTTCTCCAAAACGCCAAAAGCAAATAGCAAAACGCATGCTTCCAAATATTATTATTATTTTTAATCATCAAAGGTTTTAAAACCTATAAACTTTAATTCTTTTGTCCCCTTCACAGTTGGGCTGCCCCACATGGGTTTCTTTTTGATATCCAAATGGATTTCATTCACACGGTCCATCCCGTGCCCGTGCCCACGTGCTTGTTGTCCAGAGAAAAACATAGGGTCGTAACATACCCCCTCTTGAAAAATAGCAAGCGTCCTCGATTGCACTCAATAACACAGTAAGGCATCGTATGAGCAAAGATTCCCCATATGACAAAAGCAATGTCCCTCCAGTGCATCTGGGTGATGAAACAATCATCCTGGACAAAATAGCCGCACTGTCAGATCAGAGTGACAAACAACTCTTGCTTGTTCCTTTAGAACTTGCAGCAAAAGTCTAAAACCAAGTGGAAACACGTAACTTGTGTTAACCAAAAACAAAACCATGCATCATTCTACATATGACACACATATGCATGACACATATATGCATTCGCAAACAATATGCTCCTCAAGATGCTCTACCTACTCCAAAATAACAGTCTCAGGGCTGCTCGCAAGCCTTACGTCCATGGGCATCCCGCAGGACTCACGATTGAAGGTACAACATGAGCATATGAAAGCACTCAATGCATCTAAACTATAATCCACGAAGTACTTCCCACATATGTCTCATGGCTATCCCACAGGAGTCACATAATAAAGTACTTGATGTATCATACCAATAGACATGCATCACACGACACAATCCAGAGTATTACCCAATGTATTTTCAATGGTACCAGGATCCAATGGCACCAGATTACAATAATACCTCAAAAAGTGTATGCATACATGCACAAATAGAGTTCGATCATGAACCAAACCAACTCTAGGACTGCTCGCAACACTTATGCCCTTCATAGAGTCTCGAAGTGTTAGCTTAGGTTGCCGCAGACTTTGAGCTCAACCAAACCATATCCTCCATCCACTTCGCATCCATTGGTGAACAGTTCTTGAACTTCACAAGATAGCGACGGGAAACTTTACCTTGTACCTTTCTTTCCTTATGTGCCAGTATCTGCTTGGGAATAAGAACCTCATCAAGTTCCTCCGCTTCCGTCCGAGCCTCATCAGATACATCCACAAGCACCCAAAACCTGCTTGCACTCGACCCAAGTGCTAAGCACAAGTCCCTAATGAAGCATAGTAGATCACCACTGCTAAACATAGAAAGAAGCTGCCTTCCGAACCCCATGAAGCCTCTGTGAAGATACCATTGGTGACAAAGTGTCGAAAGCCATAGCCTTTAACCCATGTTTTGCACCATAGCACTTCAATTGCTTCTTGTTCCTGGCCAACTACTTCGTGTCCTTGGTGTCTTTTCTCTTGGGCTTCATCTTTAGCTTTTGCTCTTCACCTCATATAGGCAAAGACACACAATCCTGCACTTCCTTTTCACTTTCCACATGTTGAAGCTTTTGATGTGAGAACCACAGGCTCACCTCCTTGAGAAAGTCGACGATATCCCGGCAATGGAACCATGAAACCGGCCTTCAAAAATCTGACAAGCAGTGAAACGAACACTCGCCACAAAACACTTCAACACCTTTGAGGACCTGGAAAAGGAAAATAAACAGGGGGAGCTAGAGTGCTCCTGCAAACAATACACAGATACCGATTGGCCCTAAAACGCAGTGGCGCCCCTTGGGGTTCTACTTGATCAAATTTGAGTACAAAGTACAACTTGTAGAATCCTCCACCAATAGGATCCCTTACAGTTTCACCCAGGATTTCCAAATGAGAACTCTCGTTATTACGGCACAGCATACCATAGAGAAGGCATACCTGTACAACACCTCCCTGCTTGAAAAGGTCTTCTCCATCTCTACCATGGATCCCTCAAACCCTTTCCCAAACAGTAGTAGGGCTGTACCAAACCATATGTCCTTCCCTAAAGTCGAAGCTTGCATGTAACCTCGAGAAAACTACAACTTGTTCACATGAATCCAAAGACATGCTTTCCACATGAAATCAAAGACCTGTATCCCTTAAACCAAAGACCTGTATCTCTTAAACCATAGGCCTGTTTCCTCGAAACCAATGTCTTGTTTCATCTCGAAAACCAATGTCCTGTTTCCATGAGAAACCCACAGATATACCATCCAATCACAGCATACCATAATCCAGAGAGAGAAAGATAGAGGACGTGTCAAGCAATCCCTGAATACATAATTCCAAGACGAAGAGGAACAACGCATCTCTTCCATGAACATCATCGCGTGCATCTTAACTGGATCCTCTGTATCCCAATCTCATAAACAGAGCCTACAATCCATGATGAGAGAGAGAGAGAGAGAGAGAGAGAGAGAGAGAGAGAGAGAGAGATATTAACGTCTACGAGAGGCCAAAGTCGGCCTATGAGACAAAAAATAATACAACTATGTTCTTCCGGTCATCGGAAGAAAAGAAAGAAAAGAAAAAGTGTGCATGTGTGTGGATACAACTGTGAATCATCATGGATCGGTGGAGCCCATATACAAACAATATAAGGGGGGCTGGGGATGTGGATGGAGTGCTAAGGCAAGATGCATCTCTATATGCTGAAGGGGTAGTACAAGCATGCTATGCAGATCTATGTCTAACTCCATCCAGTGCCATAAGAGGGATATAAGATAGCATACATCGCCGATGCTGAGGCTATGAATGGCGTGAGCATGTACCCTGAGTCTGAATGAAAGCGAGCTAGCCTCTCCTGGTGTCTCATTCGGATAGCTGCTATGTCTCGGTGTCGGAGTCGGGGTGCTCTATGTCCAGTCTGTCTAGGTCTCCTCCTGGCTCTCAATTCCTCTGCTCTTTGTGCGGTCACCCCACGTGGTACATCAGCTGGCACTGGCGTAGCTCTCTGGAAGAAATCTGTGAGCTGGGACTGTCTCCCACCCCTAGTGGGAGCGGGTGTCTGGAGGAGTCTCTCTCGAGAACTATGAAGCTCTAGTAGTAGTTTGCCAAGCTGTCGTTGCTGGTCCGAGGCCTCCATCAACTGATGTAGTGAAGAGTGCTCCTCAAACAATCCTGCATATCTATCTCTGACCCCCGAGTGATCCTCAGTCTCCACCTCCTCGCGGCACAATCTGCATATCAGCTCTGGGAACCCGTGCCGCTCTCCCAGCCTCTATCTCTAGCTGATGTGATGAGACTCGTAGCTGGCCAATAGCAACGCGAGAGCTGTGTGGCATGTATACATCCATGTACCGCGGTCGATGTATAAACCCATCCCCTGAGATGCTCATAAAGTGGTCTCTGTAATACAGCATCTTCGGTGGTAGTGGACTCTCTGGTGCTGTCCATGTCTCCTGTATGTAGTGCTGCCATATGTCCTGTCTCATCACTCTGTTCCTCTCATTGAGAGAGAGGTAACCCCGTGGAGCAGACTGATCATACTGAAAAGGTGGCAACCGCTCAATGTCTATCCCATGATGTGAGAACCACTGTAGCATCTGTGCATACCAAGATCCAGTGTGTCCAGCCTCGGCCATCTGTCTGGATGCCTCAAAAGCTCGGCGGGATAATCTCTCCGTGGGCATCTCCCTCATCCTGTATATAAAGGAGATCGTCTGGAACAATGCCTCCACTGCCATAGGTGGTGCAGCAAACTCAGCTCGAACAATGTCGTGCGGGATGGATGGTTTGCTGCGTATCATCCTCGAGAGCATCAAGATTTGTGGTCTCTCCAGCTGTACCCATGTGGAGGCTGCAAGCCCTGGTGCCCAAACCGCTGCTGCATACATCAAGGCTGGTGTCACTAATGTATCAAAGAGCCACCCTTTCGTACGGGGTTCTTGAAAATGTGCCTGATGACACTGACGCTCAAGGCCAGCAAGAGCTGCATACCCCCGGGTCACTCTGTCTCGGACTCCCTGAGCCATGGAGAAGCGTCCAGCTGAGCTAGTAAATGTGATGCCAAGGTAAACATAAGAGCTCACCACCTCGACCCGCCCTCTTGCTAATGTGAGAGTAGTGTGGCTCCTGACTGCGGGTGAGGTGTGGAAGATCATAACCTTGGTTTTCCCAAGGTTCACTGTGAGCCCCTGCTGTGTGCAGAAGTCATCAAGAGCCACAAGGTGTCTTTGAAGCCCAACCTGCGTGTCGGATACCAAGATGATGTCATCAGCATAAAGCATAACATGGACAGTAATACCTGATAGCTCAACCCCAGAGCCTCCTCCCTGTGTGATGTAATCGACCACCTCATCAATATAGAGCCCAAAGAGCGTGGGGGAGAGCGGGCACCCCTGCTTCACACCAATGGTGCTAGCAACTGTGTCGGACAAGCCTCCTGGGCATCGGACTCTCCCAAAGACCTGCTCATATAGCTTGTATATGCCCCACATCATGTCTGAAGGAGTGTCTGTAGTCGCCGAAAGAGGCGCTCTCTGGGCACAGTATCAAATGCCTTGCGGAAATCCACAAAGCAACAATAGAGCTGTTGCCTCCGTGCCTTGGCCTGATCAATCACGCACCTCAATGTAAAAATGTGGTCGATGGTCGAGAAGGCTCGACGGAAGCCTGCCTGGCCTGCTGCTCTCAATCCCCCAACCTCTGTGTGAGTGCTTAGCTTTGCCTCCAAAACTGCCCCGCATAGTTTGGCCAATATGTGGCCAAGAGAGAGAGAGAAGATTGTCCTGGGCCTAGTACACGGCCTTGTTGATTCCTTTTTTGGGAAGGCTTATGAAAATTGTACAATGGAATGTAAAGGGTATTTCTTCGCGCCAAAAGCAGTTCAGGCTTTGGCGTACAACTTTTTGTCATGGTTGGGATGTTTTGTGTGCAGTTGAACATAAGCAGCATAAGTTGGGTGGCAAAGCCTATGTATATAAGGGGTACAGCGGACATCCTGCTTCGCAGTCAGGTGTTATGTTTGCTGTTCGTTCGCAGTTTTAGCCTTCTCTTGTGATTCAAGATGTTCATGGAAGATTTCTAGTGATACAGATTGTTTGGGATGATACGCCTTTATGGTTGTTAGGGGTGTATGCTCCAAATAATGCTCGTGCACGCCGCTTGCTGTGGAATGACTTGTGTGCTCTTTCAATCTCTCATCCTGGCTTTGTGATGGGAGACTTTAATATGTGTGTCTCCAGGGAGCAAGCCACGTCACCTCATTCTGTAATGGATTGCCCGGAGAGAATGGCGTGGGAAGCTTTTGCAGCAAGGTCGCTAAAACAAGACATGTGGTCTTGGTTGCATCCAGATGAAAGGGGTTACACTTATGCCTCACAACAGTTTCGGGGCACTTATGCTAGATTGGATAGGATGTATATTTTACATCAAGATCTCTTTTTGCCAGAGGTTCTTACTATGATGGTTGATCAGCAACAGGTTTTCTTGGATCATTGGCCGCTTGTGTTTGAAATGGTCTATCATCCTGTGGATGCATATAAAGGCTTGTTGGGACGAATATTGTTAGGTTGATGGATGCCCAAGGCAACCTTGTTACTCAACCTTTTGAGGTTATTCAGCATTGCATCGGGTTTTATGAAGATTTGCTTGCTCCTCGAGAGGATGTCTCGCCGGCTGTCCTGGCTGCAAGGGAGTCATTGTTTGCTGAAGTACGATATCAAGTTGACCCTGATGTGGTGGTTCAGCTTGATGCTCCTGCTACACTCAAGGGGAAGTGGAAGCTGTTCTCTCCAAACTTCCCATGGGAAAGAGCCCTAGTTGGGATGGTTTGACAAATGAGTTTTTTCGAAAAATATGCCAATCAGCTTGCAGAGCCCCGTTCTCTCCGGCAGGGCTGTCCTCTTAGCCCTCTTTTCTTTGCCATTGCCACTCATCCTATGTTATCTCGCCTAGATGCTATGGCATCGCATGGTGAAGTGGTTGGTTTGCATCTCCCTCATGGCAAGCAATTGGTTGCTCAAGCCCTTGCGGATGACACTTTTATGTTTCTCAGGGCCGAAAAAGCCAATATAGATCGAGCAATGGAAGCTTGGAATAATTTTGCATTGGCTTCTGGGCTGAAAATAAATTCAACAAAATCAGCCCTCATTGTATGCACGGAATTTGATGAGGCATTAGGGTGGCAAGGCCGTGTGGTGCATACAGGAGACATTGTTCGTCATCTTGGGTATCCGGTGGGTGTGGATGTGGACCCCCAAGCGCTTCTTGCTTGGATTTCTGCTCGGATCTCGGATAAATTTGTGTATTGGAAAGCTCAAGGATGGCCTATGCACGTGAGGGTTAAGGTAGCTCAGGTTATTATGCTTAGCATGATTTCCTATTTTTTGCCTTTGCTACCTTGGACGCACAAATCTCTTCTCCGTTTGGTTGTTTATGCTGTGGAAGAGGCAAGGAAATATTATGGGTCAAACATGGATAGCTTGGAATCACATTACGACGCCCAAAAGAATGGGTGGGGCTGCTTTACATGTCCGCTTGCATATGGTGGCGCGTAGGTGGGCGCTTTTTCAAGATATGTGTTTGCAGGAGCAGCCTTGGGTATTCATGGCTCCTGACTTGATTGAGTTGGAGGGATTGTCACATGGACGGACACGTGTGCAGGCTTCATGGTGGGACGTTGTGAATGCGGCTCATCCTGTCCGTATTCACTCGTCTCACATTTTATCGCATATTCTCCTTTCTTGGCATGAAGTTCTACTATTGGCTCGGTGGGATCCTGGTCATGAAAGACTACTTTTGAACTCTTTGCAGTTCGAAACATTTGTGGAGTCGCGTGTCATTGTTTGGCTAGACAGAGATGCTTCACGCATACGACTCAACGGCATGGTCAGGTTAGGCTTGGTTAGAATCCGAGATGTTGTGATACCTGGTCGTGACAGGCTATATTCGTTTCGTCGTATTCGGCAGCACTTTAGGGTTCCTCGGACATTTCAGCCACTATGGGTTGACATCATGCATGCAGTTGAGCCTTTTACTCCATTGCCTCGGCCATCTGCAGATCAGCCTTGGCTTGATTGGGCACTATGTAAATCTGGTGACTTGATATCACTTTCAGCTAACCAGGTCTATCATAAGCTCGTATCAGAGAAAGATTGGGTTTCAGCCAAGGCCAATAAGGTGTGGGGATTGCACAAGTCTAAATCATAGTGGCAGAAAACTCTTATGCGTGGTTGGCAGTCTAAACTCCCTTACCAAGGTAAGGTTTTCATTTGGAGGATGTTGGTGGGAGGTTATCTACACGGGATCAGCTCAGCCGTCGTAAAATTACATTGGCCTCTTGCTTCTTCTGCACGACATGCACTAAAACAGTTATGCATCTGTTCATGAGTTGTCCAGTGGCCGGTCAGATTTGGTCTTTTGTCTCTCGCATTTGGGAGGCAGTAGAGAGGTCTACTGTTTCGGCTCATCAGTGGATATTTGGGATTTGTCCTCAAGTCATTACTTCGGAGAGTCACCTTGTGATATTCCATTTCCTTAGATGGACAGGACTTTGGCATATTTGGACTACACGGAATGGGTTCATCTTTGATTCCTTGTCTGGAATACATGGGCACATTCTACGTATCCGCGGTTTGCTGCTTTGGCAGTTTTCTTCTCTTCTCTCAGCTCAGCTACTGGATGCAGATGTTATTTCGTTATGGTCTACGGCGGCTCGGCTGGCTCATCTTTGATTCTTTTATCTGGGATGCTTATTTGGCTAGGAGGCTTTCTTATTAGTGTACAGGTTTGCATGGTCATGATCCTTTAGAGGATCTTTTGTGGGGGTTTTTTTGGGGCCATAGGTTCTGTGTGAGCCATGTGGCTGATGTACATTTTTACATATAATATAAAACACCATTTCACGAAAGAGAGAGAGAGAGAGAGAGAGAGAGAGAGAGAGAGAGAGAGAGAGAGAAAGCCTATTTCTAATCTCCTGCATCAAATAGGTTTGGGAAATAAGGCCACCGCCACTTGTCCCCCATGGTTTGAAACAGCAGTACTGTCGTACAACAACACCAGCAGCATCAACAGTAGCTGTGCTCGACCGTACAATCCACACAAAGCCGCCACAACAGTAGCCGAGAGCGCAGTAGTACCTCCTCCAACAACCCTCGCGTACACACGAGCGCCCACCGGCATACACACACACCTGCGAGTGTGCGCCTACACACATGGGGAAGAGGGCAAGCCCTTGATGTCTCCAAAACATAGCCCAAGGAGACCTTTAAAGCTCTCTGCCCAAGGAATCTTGCTCAGCCACACGTATCTGCATGTAGCGCCTGGATGCAAATCCTGCTCCACCACACGTATCTGTATGTAGCGCCTGGATGCGAATCCTGCTGAGCCAGTCCACGTACAACACTACAGCCATGCGAGTCGCACATGTTCTCTCGCGACTAGCCACCCATGGAGAGAAGTGCCAAACGCCACACGACACCACCTGAGGCCGTCGCCCCACTGCACCTCCACCTGAGGCCATCGCCTTGCCTGGCTACTTCCACACATGCAGCCACCACCAGCACGTGGCTTGCTCCACGCGGCAGAAAGTCTCCCGCCTGACTGTTTCCACGACCACCAGCACCCGGTTGGCTCAATGCCGTGTGCCAACGACTCGTATTCCAAGGAGATGCGCCACCCTTCGCTTTATAACCAGGATGATGCGATTCAGTTCGATTTCTCCAAAACGCCAAAAGCAAATAGCAAAACGCATGCTTCCAAATATTATTATTATTTTTAATCATCAAAGGTTTTAAAACCTATAAACTTTAATTCTTTTGTCACCTTCACACTTGGGCTGCCCCACATGGGTTTCTTTTTGATATCCAAATGGATGCCATTCACACTCTCCATCCTGTGCCCGTGCCCATCTGCTTGTTGTCCAAAGAAAAACACAGGGTCGTAACACAAGACATGGAGGAAGTTCCTAGAAGGTTGGTTGCTGGTGTTCCACAAGACCCAAGGGAAATGGCACTCCTGTGAGTCGGATACCACTTGGAGCATACCAAGAAAGGCTTTCAGGAAATGGTTCCAAGGGATGATGATCATCCAAGGGGAGGAGTGAGGATGCAAGACTCAATACTCGGGAAAAGAACACCAAAGAAAGTGTTCAGGGATAGGGCAAGAAGGCAAGGGGACAAAGTGGATTAGATGCACAGATGTTCATCTGATTTGGAGTGAAATTCGAGATAGGGCAAGGTTTTCAGTGAAAAGGTTGCCAGCGTTGCCAAGCATGTGTACCCTTTTGTACCATATGAATATACTAAAAATACAGCCCTCTCTCTCTTCTCTCTATCTCTTCTTTGCGTTTTGCATCTCTATGTTCCTATGAAAGGTGTTTAGGGCTGAAAGAAGACAAAGCTTCTGCGCATGTGACGCTACATCCAAGAGACGACAACAGAGCTTATTTGCATAGATAAGATCACAATCATGGGTGAAATGGATTTGGGTGTAGTGTGAGATGGGCGGTGCATGTGGTGTGCAAATAAGGGTGAAGGTGAGGTAATTGTGATTGGCACCAAGCGGGCATGGTGGGATGGTAAAGTCAGGTATCAGCGAGGCTAGTTCCGGCGATCCCATAAGATAATTGACTGTGTTGGAGCCCCCCTTATAAGGAAAAGTAGTAAGTCCTCCTAATGCAGGTCACCGTGCCATCTCATTATAGGTAGCATAGGCTGCGGCACAAGCCAAGCGGTAGGAGGCATCTCCCATAGCAAGTGATGTCTTCATCGTCATGTGAGATCCGTTGTAACCCTATGCCATCCTAGTCTACCCATCTCGGTAAACTGTCCATTTTCCCTCCTTACAGGCAGCCATAACTTTCTCCATGGAGCTCTTCCGATGAGCCACCTATGTGGGTGTAAGATCATCCAAGAGGTAAATGCTCTGTAGGTATCCATGAATGCCTGGCGACTCAAAAGATCCGGGAAGCGAATGAGCAGAGGGCATGGTCATGTAGTGTCCGTTCCAACTCTCCATGCAACCGCAGAGGGACATCTGTCAACCTTGAGCTTCTTGCAAAGCTCTAGAACATCGGCCTTAGTTGAGCTCCCCTCAGGCATGCCAATAACTCGCACATGAAGCATGCGAGTCCTCCGTTTTTCTTCCTCCAATGTCTCATTGATAATCTCTGAAGAGGGTGTAGACCTGTGCTTCTTCTTCACCTCTATCCACTCCTTAGTGGCCTCTTGCTTGACCACTTCAGCCCACTCTTTGGTGAGCTTATCCTTTGTAGCTTGAATGTGTGCTTCCGTGTCCTTCGTTATCTCCTCCTTGACCTCCATAATATTGGAGTTATCACGGCTCCTCCATCCTGGCTTCGCATTCAGCAAGCTCTTCTTTGAGCTTCGCAATTTCCTCTTAGTGAAGCTCCTTGAGCTCCTCCGTCTCCCAGGCTTAGTGTTCTTGTAAGAGAAGAATGTCCCGTATGTATTTCAACCCTTCCTTGGACGCGGTGCCGAGAGGGTGCTTGTCAGTGGAGGCGGCGAGGTGTTTTTCCATCTTCTCGATTACTCCTTTGACGAAGGCATACAACCCCTCCTATTTGGTGGATCTTGTCATCTTAAGTGTATTGGGCATGGAGGAAAAGGGGAGAAAGGGAGAGGGGTTCAGAGGATTATGTGATGAGAGTGGGATGGCGAGAGAGAGAGAGGAGGAGATAAGATTATGTTTCTGCCTTTGGGGCCTGGCAAGGGTGCATGGCGAAAGGCGGGCAGAGGGTTGCCGAGCAGCCAAATAGGGTCCAAGGGCGGCAAAGAGAGAGAGATTTTTGCACTCACGCTTACGAGCGTGCCTATGTGCTGTCATTAAGTTAGTAACTCTCTTTCATAAAGCCAACATGAAAGTGGATTTTAATGTAATTTTGTCAGGTACACGACATGGTGGATTATTTTATGGGCTTTATTGATGGTGGGTAATGTCCTGGCAGTGTTGTTTGTACGTGAAGTTGATGGATCAAGTTTTTCCCAAGGTGTGTCAATGAATGCAATACTGGTGGTGATATGAATGAACTCAACATTCACAGCTACCATTTTGTGGAGTAACTCTCCCTTTCAGTCCCTTGAACAGAACTTCGAGGAAGTTGTCAAGTGAGGGCATGTTGCATTTTTGTTAAAATCAGTTCAAACATCAACTAATGTTAGTGTTCTTGTGCTTACAGGCTTTTTGTATTGGTGCTGCAGGCTTGAACTTAGCCTCTGGATGTATGATGTCCTGAACGAGTGCATCCTGCCTTACATTAAGGTTACATTAAGGTTCTGCTATCTACTAAAAACTGCCAGAAAACAGGCTGACTCCATCATGTAACATGTGTAGATCATAGGTTATAGGTGGACACATACCATCATTTTTTCTTTGTAATATTCTTAACTGTCATGTAAAGTTAAGTTTGTTGAACTGTGTTCATCTCCAGCATTTATCCCATTTATTGCACCTTTTATGCTCTGATGTATTTTACTTAGTCATGGGTATTTTTCCCACATTTTTAGGCATTTTTCCCAGTCGTAGGAATTTTCACCAGTTGTGGGTTTCTTCTGCTGGTCGACTTGGCTATTTGTGTTGTATATAAGAACAGGCTTTTTGCCATTTAATTCATTTATCATTTTGATCAAGTGTTGGATCATTGTTGGCTGCTCCAAATCTCTCCTCTGCTTCTGCTTGCTGCCTTCAACCATTCTCTCAAAGTTTGGAAATGATAATTTGTTATATGTGGCCGTCATATCATCATTGGCTAACAATTCCAAAAAGCTTGTCAATATCTGAATACAAGGCTATTGCATCAGCCTTGTGTCCGCACTTCACTGTGATTCCAAAGATGACTGTGTAGCGAAAGACTAACGCACGTAGGAGACGCATCACCATCGAGCTCCACGAACACCCCCAATGGGCACTGCACAGCATCCCTCCACCGGGCTCCCATCTCCCGGTGAGTTGCCTCCCAAAACACCGGCCGGAGGAGATGATTATGACAAGGTGCCACTCTAGCCTATATATGGCTCTTCAACTTCCCATGCTTCCACTTATGGGATAATCCAAGGCACCTTCTAGCCATAGATCACACGCTCGAAGTCGCCAACCTTCCAACATGAAGTACTGGTAAGAAATGGGAAAAAGCATCTTCAGCCAGTCCAAGTGCGTACAAGCATGGGGTTATGGTAACTTGTTGATTACCTCTGCGAGTACTTCATTTTTTGATACCATTACTTCACATAAGAGTCCACCAACCATTTGTGCTGGAGTTCTGAGATGTTCTGTAGGATAGACCCCTTAATCTGATCTTATCTTTCTGAGCTCTTCATCCTTTTTCTCTTTCCCAGGCTACTTTTGATGCATTATGTGCAGCCTTTCTTGGAGATCTTTCACGAACTAGGCCATCTTGCTACTCCTAATAAGAAGTTTTACTGTTTTCTTTACCAAGCTAAGGTCAGATGAGTAATCAATTCTGGGTGAAGTATCTGCATATAGTTGAAAAAATGGTTTCACATTCAGTACTTCTATGTAGGTGGGATGCCTGTTAATCGGCTCGGGGATAGTGTGTGCTAGTTTGTTGCAAGGCCACTTTCTTTTGATCACCTCTAAGAAGCTTTCTGCTTGCCACTGTTGTTTTTTATCAAGCTCAATCTTGGTTCTTTATCTCAAGAATTTTCTTCATTCAATTGTGGGAATTCTGCTCAGAAGTGCCTGGGCTCCCCACATTGAAAGCATTTTTGGCTTGCTTGGATTCCCTTCCAAGCATTGCCTCGGTTGCTGCCAAATCCCCACGGATCTCCTCGTGATCGATCTTGGTTCGAGACTCGAAACCTGCAAACAAACGAACAAACAAACAACAAGGGGGTGCAGGCCTGACTCACCTCCCAACCATGACAGCCGTGGGCAAGCCCACAGTCTTGGCTGTCCCCACCGAGCCACGAGCTGAGCTAACTAGGATGACGTTGTCGTGCCATGGCACGTCTATGGTGTGAAACCATGCATGTGAGGCCATTAAATGCAAATCCAGATGCATGGGATTAAGTGCCATAGTGTACATGATATTTCGAGGGCAAGCAGAAGTCCCTGTGCCTGTGTACATATGGGATGCGTGATTTGCGAATAAACTTTGCCCTGAATGCCCTGGCAAATGTACAGAGTGGGTGGTTTTATGGTTTTTTTTTACGAGCTGATGGTGATGCCTGCACGTGAAAGTGTTACGGGAACTCCGAATGTGATGATGGTTGGTCAGTCTGAGCGGATTCTGGATGCAGAGATGGCACTCCATTTTTAGCATAAATGTGGAGATGGCCGGCAATGCATAGCACCGATGGCAACTCATGTTTGGTAAGTTGATGCTGCTGACTATGAGCTGTGGGCAGATATTGCATCTATTTTGGAAGGAAAGTATGGGCGCCGCACGTGAATCAAATGAAACAAGGTGATGTAGAGGGGGGTGGCCATTATGAAGCTTTAAATATATATATATATATATATATATATATATATATATATATATATATATATATATATATATATATATAATACATGTGGCCACCTTAATAAAGAGCCAAGTGGAGGCCTTATTGGCTGCCAGCATGTTGTCTAGAAGGTGGCGAAGGCGCTGGAAGGTGGGTGAGCGAGTGGAAAAGAGAAAAAAAAAGGCCGAGATGCGGCGGGAGCTTGTACTAGAATTGAGAGAGAAGAAACCTGCAGCAAAACCAGTTAAGAGAGCGCTTTTGTGCATGAGAGCATTCGGGCTGGGGAAGATCTGTTCATCCCATTATTGGTGAAGAAGTGTTGCATCCATTGTTGGCTTTGGTGTGATCGTGGGGTGTGAAGAAGTTGTCGCAGCCTGAGAAAGAAGTTGTCGCAGCCTGAGAAAGAAGGTGAAACGCTACTGGGATCTGTCTCTGAGATCGATTTGCAAACCATAAAATGAAGGCATCTCAGCCATGATGGGTGTAAGGTGGCAAATACTCTTTGTTGAGTTCCAGTTTATTGTTGGTATATTGTGGTGTCATTTTCGGTGGTCATTAGAAAGCTGGGAATCATTCCCCTACAGCTGTGAGTAGGCTGAATCTATTGTGGTAGTGAAGGTGCTTCCCGACTGGTTGTCAAGTGTATCGGGGCTGTTTCTATTTTAATCTCTGTTGGGAAGATCTCTCATAATTCTGGGGCCATTTGGCTGTGGTTTTTTTTTTTGGGTGTTTGGGCTGAGGATCAAAGAGATAAAGGGGCGGGTACTGTTGCAGCCAGAGAGAGGCGAGTTGAGTAGCAAGTCGAGGGGTGACCGCCTTGGGTCGAACTGCTGGGGCTCTGGGAAGCAGCTACAGTGAGGGTTAGCTGGTGTGGCCAGAGTCGGTTGGGATTCGGCGGGACCAAAGGCGAAAACGCTGGAAGAGGTGGTTGCCTTGTATAGCAAGGTTGGCTGGTGATAAAGCGGGGACAGACGGGAAGACAGTAGCGGCCTTGTGACAGAGGAAGAGTCGCTGGGGAGTGCAGCTGCAAGCGCAAGGGGAGGCTAGGGATTCGTGTTAAGCAGCCAGAGAGCTAGCTGGCGTCAAAGGCCCCGGGTTCTGCAGACGACGGCTAGAATTGAAGTAAGGGCCGCCGGATCCAGAAGGAACCGCTTGGAAGAGAGCCGAAAGGGCTGATGAAGAGCGTGGCCGCCTTGTTTTGTTTGGGCTGAGGCGCTGGAGAGAGAGAGAGACACAGCCGCCTTGTGAAGAAAAGGTGGCCGTGTTGTATGAAGTGTTGATTCGCCTGGTAACTTCTGGAGTGCAGCTGTAGAGAGGGCTGGTGAGTACTGAGGAGGAGAGATGCTGCTGCGTTGATAACCTAAACTCAAACAAGAGAGAATCATGCTGACTGTGAGCTTGTAAAGCTTTACATAGTGTTCAATTGAGGGTGTAACACAAAATCATCATAGGGAACAGTGTGAGGGTTTTTAACGGTGCTCTTGTTGAGGGTTTTTGCAATAGAGAAACCTACGGGGGGTTTTGCTTGATCTCTAAGTTTTCCCTTGCAGTAGAAAATAGTACAGCCTTCTTGCTTCTTCTCATTTGGCTGTCAGTTTTTTTAACACGAAAAGCATTGGTGGTTTGCTCTGGGTGGGGGCTATTCACATGATGTTTACAAGAAGATATTATCTTTGATGTGTTGTGAAGTTGGAGCCTTTTCTTTGGCTTTGGATGGAGAGGCTATCTACATCATTCGACTTAATACTCAAAAAACAAGGAAGATCATCTTTGGCTTGATTCGAGCAAGGGCTTCTGCTGGTGGTGCCCCTTGAAGAGATATATATTCTGTTTCCTTGCTGGGATTTGAAACGACTCTCACAACCAGAAGTCTCGCACTTGCCCAGCAATACCGCCCACGTCACGACAGCTTTGGTGAACCCGACGTGAAGCTGCTGGGGTGAGAGTTAGTGGTGAAATTCACAGTGCAAGTTATGGCTGAGAATCCTGAGGGACAGGGGGTTCGTTTTGACCCCGGGGTTATGCAAATGTTTCAGATGTTTACTATGTATATGCAACAGCAGCAAGCGGCCGAGAGGGGGCAAATTTCCACGACTAAAGCACTGCAGCCAATCGTGAAAAAGGTGGATCAATTTGATGGTAAAGACATCACAAAGTACCTGCGCAATTACACAAAGGAAATGGAGCTAAACAGGGTGACTGAGGGGGATATGGTTCGAAGCTTTGAGCTGGTATGTGTTCCCGAAATAAGAGAACGCAGAAGAGGATTACAGGCAGCACATGGTGGCAGAAATTGGGAGGAGTTCAAGCTTGCTTTGAAGGATAATTATTTCATGGAGGATTCCGAGCGGGTGACCAAGCGAACTTTCTTGGAGTGGGTTACAAAACCCAAAATTGGAATTTCTGCCACAGAGGTGCTAAGAGAGTTTGAGAAGCGCTATGCCCAGCTGTCAAGGATAGAGCGCACAACCTTAGACAGGGAAAAAACAGAGCTCTTCTTAGAAGCAGCTGGGAAAGATCTCCAAGAAAAACTGGAAATTCTCCATGAGGATAAGGATACAGAGCAGGGGCTAAAGAATGATTGGAATGATGTCGAGGATGCGGTCACCATGCTAGCAAAGCGGCAGCGAAGGAGGGATAAAATGGTGATGAGCTCGGCAACTCCTATAACTGTTACCCCTGAGAATCTACCAAAACCTGCTGCTGCAATCCCAAAGGTAGAAGGGCCGATGGATGAGCTTATTAAGGGCATGCGAGACCTAAAACTGAAGATGTCCAGGATTGAGGAAAAAGGGCTACCATTAGGGCAGGCTTCTATGCAAAGGCCTCAAAGCAGAGAAGGGTTTACATTCAGATGTATATGGTGTGATGACCCAAAACATGCGAAGAAAGACTGTGCCAGTTATAAGGAAGCTCTCAGAAACCAACTTGTATTTTTCAAAGATGGAAAAATCCACCTTATAGAGACTGGTCTTCCGTTAAGCACAAACTTTGGGAAAGGAGGGATGAAAAAGCTGGTTGAGGATATGGCTGCTAGCCATGCCATCTCTATGGTTGAGGCAGCAACCTATGGGTTAAAGGCCAGACAATCAAAACAGGAATCTGAGAAGGATGAAGACTATGAGAATGAAAATTTTTGGCCATCAACAATGGAGCTAATTGCGTCAAAGAACGTGACTAAGCAGGCTTTGCATGAGGCAGGAGACTGTATACGTCTTGAGACTGGCTGGGAAGAACCTGTGGATTCTCTATCCGTTCATGCCTATATTGCAAAATGCCAGAATAATGAGGCACAGGTTGAGGAAAAGCGTAAGAGGGAAAATGAGGAAGGAGGGCCATCAAAAAGGGTCACCCGTGGTAGTGGAAAGAAGGATCCTGGGCCATCACATGTGCCTCCGCCGTAAAACCAGCCTCCACAGGAAGTATCAATGGAAGAAGCGCCAGCAAAGATGAAGCATGAGAAGGAGAAGGGTAAAGGGAAAAGTCCGCTCTACAAGCTCCAATCCGATATTGAAGCCATAACGGACCTCAAAAAGGTGCTAGAAGAGAGGATTCTAAACAGTAGGGTGGAATTTACACTAGGGGAAGTCTTGGGGATTGCAAAGAAAGAATTCCATGATGAGATAATTGACATTATACGAAGGAAAAGGCAGTCCATAATTGAATCTATTCCATCACAGGGGGAGACAAGCACTTCCAAGACTCATGGAGTACAGGTACAGCAAAAGAAAGAGAGAGAGAATGTGGTGGAATGCAGTCACTCTACTGGAGGAGCACGACAAGTGCGCTTTGTGGATGAGGGTGATGAAAAAGAAGTTCTTGCAAAAAGTCATTACTCCAGGAACCATTGGGCAAGGGCCACCACTGAAACCCTTGTCAAGATAGGAGACTTGGAAGAGCCGTATGTTTCCTTAATCGATCATGGGTCTGAAATAAATCTTATGGCTAAAAACCTCTACAACAAATGTAAGTGGCCAATGGATGTAGATCATGGGTGGATGATTAAGGCGGCTAATAACTCATCTGGAGAGCTCCATGCAGCCTGTCCAAATGTAAGGGTAACTATAGGGGATGTGAAAGATGACCAGAACTTCTTCGTCCAGGAGATGTCATCGTATCCCCTTATCCTTGGGCAACCCTATATTACAGCTGTGAGGATGGAGACAAAAGTCTTGGACGATGGCTCGGCGTATGCAAGAATAAGGAGCAAAGATGGTAAGAAAGCTGTTCAGTTCTTGACAGTTTGCATCAACCATGAAAGGAACCGCGAGTCTCTTCGAGAACAGTCACTCCCAAAGATAAACAGAGAATTCATGAACTACAGGGAGATGAGGGATTTTGGCCAGGTGCCATTGTAAAGCGGGATTGCAATGGTACAAGGGGCAATGAGTTCTCGCAGGATTCAATCAATGTAAATAACTTTTCAGCAAACTTTCAGAGATTCTCTAGCTATGGGTCAATAGTCTTTGTAAAAAGCAAGGATTTGAAGCGTGGTATACGTCGATATGTACAAAATGTACAAAAAAGTCTTGAGCAGTGTGGTTTTTTGGAGAAAAATGAGTTTATTTCAGGTGTGCTTGACGAGGTGTCATTTGTGGATACTATGGATGAGCTTTCTGCCATGGAAAGCGCATGCTTACAAGGTGGAAATGAGATGGTAAAAGTGTCATCTGTGGGGATGTATGATATAATCCGGGAATTTGAGGGAATGGAATGTAAAAACATGTATTGTGAGATGGATGCTCGTGTTGATACAAAGTATAAAACGGTTGCAAAGAAGGTGAAACCAGTTGCCTTGCCCCTGCCACCAGAAAGCAAGGAGAAGATAGATGAAGCCTCTATGCAACCGAATCTCAGAGATCCGAAGAAAATTGGGCATAAGTTTACACAGGAAACCCTAAAAGAGCTGAAGATGGTTTGGCCCTTACATTGTCAAGCATGTGCATGGAAATGCCACGTATACCCTGTGTGAGCTTGATGGAACAGAGATAAAAAATCTTGTAGCAGGCAAAAGGATCAAGATGTTTAAAGAAGGCATGACAGTGATCCTTTTGATTCACAGGAGACTCAAGATGAGAGGCTTGATAGTGATAGCATGGATATGGTTGAAGAGGAAGAGGATGATCTTCCTGGTAATGTAGAAGATGAACACGACATTTTAAGATATATGTGGATCTTGATGATGATTTGGCACATACCGCAGGATGTGCAGGTTTAGAGGGGGTGGATGTTGTGCCATGGCACGTCTATGGTGTGAAACCATGCATGTGAGGCCATTAAATGCAAATCTAGATGCATGGGATTAAATGCCATAGTGTACATGATATTCCGAGGGCAAGCAGAAGTCCCTGTGCCTGTGTACATATGGGATGCGTGATTTGCGAATAAACTTTGCCCTGAATGCCCTGGCAAATGTACAGAGTGGGTGGTTTTATGGTTTTTTTTTACGAGCTGATGGTGATGCCTGCACGTGAAAGTGTTACGGGAACTCTGAATGTGATGATGGTTGGTCAGTCTGAGCGGATTCTGGATGCAGAGATGGCACTCCATTTTTAGCATAAATGTGGAGATGGCCGGCAATGCATAGCACCGATGGCAACTCATGTTTGGTAAGTTGATGCTGCTGACTATGAGCTGTGGGCAGATATTGCATCTATTTTGGAAGGAAACTATGGGCGCCGCACGTGATTCAAATGAAACAAGGTGATGTAGAGGGGGGTGGCCATTATGAAGCTTTAAAAAATATATATATATATATAATACATGTGGCCACCTTAATAAAGAGCCAAGTGGAGGCCTTATTGGCTGCCAGCACGTTGTCTAGAAGGTGGCGAAGGCGCTGGAAGGTGGGTGAGCGAGTGGAAAAGAGAAAAAAAAAGGCCGAGATGCGGCGGGAGCTTGTACTAGAATTGAGAGAGAAGAAACCTGCAGCAAAACCAGTTAAGAGAGCGCTTTTGTGCATGAGAGCATTCGGGCTGGGGAAGATCTGTTCATCCCATTATTGGTGAAGAAGTGTTGCATCCATTGTTGGCTTTGGTGTGATCGTGGGGTGTGAAGAAGTTGTCGCAGCCTGAGAAAGAAGGTGAAACGCTACTGGGATCTGTCTCTGAGATCGATCTGCAAACCATAAAATGAAGGCATCTCAGCCATGATGGGTGTAAGGTGGCAAATACTCTTTGTTGAGTTCCAGTTTATTGTTGGTCTATTGTGGTGTCATTTTCGGTGGTCATTAGAAAGCTGGGAATCATTCCCCTACAGCTGTGAGTAGGCTGAATCTGTTGTGGTAGTGAAGGTGCTTCCCGACTGGTTGTCAAGTGTATCGGGGCTGTTTCTATTTTAATCTATGTTGGGAAGATCTCTCATAATTCTGGGGCCATTTGGCTGTGGTTTTTTTTTGGGTGTTTGGGCTGAGGATCAAAGAGATAAAGGGGCGGGTACTGTTGCAGCCAGAGAGAGGCGAGTTGAGTAGCAAGTCGAGGGGTGACCGCCTTGGGTCGAACTGCTGGGGCTCTGGGAAGCAGCTACAGTGAGGGTTAGCTGGTGTGGCCAGAGTCGGTTGGGATTCGGCGGGACCAAAGGCGAAAACGCTGGAAGAGGTGGTCGCCTTGTATAGCAAGGCTGGCTGGTGATAAAGCGGGGACAGACGGGAAGACAGTAGCGGCCTTGTGACAGAGGAAGAGTCGCTGGGGAGTGCAGCTGCAAGCGCAAGGGGAGGCCAGGGATTCGTGTTAAGCAGCCAGAGAGCTAGCTGGCGTCAAAGGCCCCGGGTTCTGCAGACGACGGCTGGAATTGAAGTAAGGGCCGCCGGATCCAGAAGGAACCGCCTGGAAGAGAGCCGGAAGGGCTGATGAAGAGCGTGGCCACCTTGTTTTGTTTGGGCTGAGGCGCTGGAGAGAGAGAGAGACACAGCCGCCTTGTGAAGAAAAGGTGGCCGTCTTGTATGAAGTGTTGATTCGCCTGGTAACTTCTGGAGTGCAGCTGCAGAGAGGGCTGGTGAGTACTGAGGAGGAGAGATGCTGCTGCGTTGATAACCTAAACTCAAACAAGAGAGAATCATGCTGACTGTGAGCTTGTAAAGCTTTACATAGTGTTCAATTGAGGGTGTAACACAAAATCATCATAGGGAACAGTGTGAGGGTCTTTAACGCTGCTCTTGTTGAGGGTTTTTGCAATAGAGAAACCTACGGGGGGTTTTGCTTGATCTCTAAGTTTTCCCTTGTAGTAGAAAATAGTACAGCCTTCTTGCTTCTTCTCATTTGGCTGTCAGTTTTTTTAACACGAAAAGCATTGGTGGTTTGCTCTGGGTGGGGGCTATTCACATGATGTTTACAAGAAGATATTATCTTTGATGTGTTGTGAAGTTGGAGCCTTTTCTTTGGCTTTGGATGGAGAGGCTATCTACATCATTCGACTTAATACTCAAAAAACAAGGAAGATCATCTTTGGCTTGATTCGAGCAAGGGCTTCTGCTGGTGGTGCCCCTTGAAGAGATATATATTCTGTTTCCTTGCTGGGATTTGAAACGACTCTCACAGCCAGAAGTCTCGCACTTGCCCAGCAATACCGCCCACGTCACGACAACATACTGACCAATCTCCTCCTCGCGACGTCCCATACCGCCACGAAGCTGCCCTCGTGGGCCTCGAGATTGGTGCCGGCCTCGGCTGCGTAAAGCAGGTGCACGTCTGCACTAGATCCAGGCTCCAAGACCATAGAGCTCTCACAAACTCGCGAGACTCTCTATATCCCAATAACTAACCTTGGCCACCCTTTTATAGGCTCTTGGCCGGTCATCAGGCGTCCACACTTGGGCGCCTGCCTGTCCATACTTGGGTGTCCGCCCGTTAGTATTTCCCTAACTCAGCTCGTCAATCAGCCTGCCTAGTTCCAAGCTTCCCCAAGCCTCGAAACTAGTCTTGCGTGCGTGTAGCACACGGTAGATACACACTGTGCACATGACATACTCCCCTTCCTCTAAGAGCTCACTCCTGAGCTTACTAAAAAGCCAGGGGAATCTCTCTGAAGAGTAGTCAATGTCTCCCATGTAGCGTCCTCCTCAACACGATCCTCCCACTTAGATCTTGTATTCCGTGATAAGCGTATTACGCAATCTTCTTTCACGAAATCCAAGAATCTTTTCATTTTCGTGCAGAACAAATGTCATGTCTTCGACATCTATAATTTCTTGAGGAGTAACTAATTGATCTGTTCCACGCAATACTTCCTTAAGTCTACTGACATGAAATACAGGATGAACTTTCACATGAGAAGGCAAATCCAATTCATATGCAACTGAACTAATCCGTCGTGTAACACGAAATGGTCCACGGTATCTAGGGGATAATTTCAGAGATCTACTTGTCCGTAAAGTCTCGGAATCTTTTGGAACTCGCAAATACACCATCGTTCCTTTAGAGAACTCTCTGGGTGAACGATGTCTATTAGAATAAAACTTGTCTCGGTCTTGAGCACTTCTAATAGATTCCTTCGCAACTTGTAACATTTCTTGCATATCTTGCAAAAAATTACGTGCTGCATCATGCTGAAGTCCTGAGAATCCTACTATAACAGGTGATCTAGGTTGAAAACCATACATAAGCATGAAAGGACTAAATCCTGTACTCGTATGCTTAGTACTGTTATATGCAAATTCTAACATAGGAAGATAATCCTCCTATGAACTCTGTCTTTTGGATACATATGCTCGAAGCATATCCTCCAAAATCTGATTCACTCTTTCAGTCTGGCCATCAGATTGAGGATGATCAGAGGAACTCAAATTCAAAGTTGTTTCCAACTTCTCAAAAACAAGTTTCCAAAAATCACTCGTAAACTTAGAGTCCCTATCACTGACTATGTCTTGCGGTAATCCGTATAGTCTAAACAATTGCTCGATAAACTACCGTGCTAATTGCGTAGCTGCAATAGTCTTCCGGGTCGGTAAAAATCTAGCCATTTTTGTCAAGCGATCTACCACAACCCAAATAGAATCGTGGCCTTGTTGTGTTCTTGGCAATCCGGTAATAAAATCCATGGAAATACTTTCTCATTTATTACCTGGGATTTGCAAAGGATGCAACAACCCAGCCTGTCTAAAGCGTTCAACTTTATTTGCCTGACAAATCTGACACTTGAGAACATAATCTTCTACATACCCTTTCATCTTTGGCCAATAAAAAGTGTGTTTCACTAACGATAGTGTCCTGTGTACCCCATGGTGTCCAGCAGAAGGGGCGTCGTGACACTCCTTAAGAATCTTGGACCTAATGTCCGGGATCTGTGGTACACAAATTTTGTCATTACGGAACAGTAAACCATTCCGAATCATCCACTGGCCTCCTGCAGCCTGAATGGTAGATTGCTCAGTCACCGAATCTTGGTCAATCAATGAGCTCCCGTCCTGGATCTTCTGCCAAAATGGACCAAAATAACGATCAGTCCTGCAAAGTCGTCTCAATGACTGAAATAGGTCAGTAGAAATCTCGGTGAACGACAAAGTATTCACCTCTCGAATTCGACTAAGCGCATCTGCAATACTATTCATGGACCCTTTCCGATAACGGATCTCAAAATCAAAATCTTGCATTAACTTTGCCCAACGAGCCTACCTCTCAAATCATCCGCATCACACACATACTTGATTGACTGATGATCAGTCAATACCACAAACTTGGAGCCATATAAATAATGTCTCCAAACCTTGAGAGCATGAATCACAGCATAAAGCTCCTTCTCAAGGGTTGGCCAACGAGATTGAGTGTCGTCTAGCTTTTTACTTTCAAAAGCAACCGGTCTACCATCTTGAAATAGAGCAGCCCCGATAGCATAGTCATTGGCATCAGTTTCAAGAACATAAGGCCGGCTAGGATCAGGCAATGCTAAGATAGGTGCTTCCTTGACTTTATCTTTCAAAAGTCTGAAGGCCATATCCAAATCGTTATTCCAAGTGATAGACTGATTTGACTTACGTCCATGACCTTTCAATAAGTTGGTCATCGGTAGTGTGAGCTGAGAGTACTCCCGTACAGATTTCCGAAGAAAAACAACAAAACCGAGAAAAGAACGAAGTTGTTTCACTGTTCGTGGTATAGGCCAGTCCAGAACCTTCTGAACTCGGTCATAGTCAATGCTCAATCCATCTCTAGTGATCTGGTGTCCCAAGTAAATGATTTCGGTCATAAAGAACTCACATTTACTTAACTTAGCATATAGTCGATTCTGTCTTAAAATAGATAAGACAATCGTGAGGTGTCTGACATGATCCTCAAGAGTACGACTATAAATCAAAATATCGTCCAGGAACACCACCACAAATCTCCCCAAATGTTCACGAAAAAGATCGTTCATCATTTGCTGGAAAGTGGCTGGAGCATTGGTTAACCTAAAAGGTAATACGAGAAACTCATAATCGCCATACCTAGTCCGAAAGGCAGTTCTTTCGACATGCCTTTCATGAATACGTATCTGGTGATAGCCAGTACGTAAATCTATCTTCGTGAAATATTTCGCTCCTGCTAACCGGTCAATCAGGTTATCTAATCTAGGGAGAGGATAACGGTTCTTAATGGTCAGCTTGTTCAATCTCTTGTAATCTATACACATTCTCCAGGTATTGTCCTTCTTTCTCCTAAGCAACACAGGTGCACCCCAAGGTGATTTACTTGGACGGATCTGGCCCATCCTCAAATAATCTTCGAGTTGTTTAGCCACCTCATCTTCCTCAGCTTGGCTCATCCTGTAAGGTGGAATACTGACAGGATGAGCACCAGGGATCAAGTCAATACGATGATCTACTGCCTGTTCAGGTGGTAAACCCGATGGCAGTTCCTTAGGAAATGCATCTTGAAACGAATCAAGTATCTTCTATAATTCTTTGCTTTCAAACACACTTAATTCATTTACATTCATGGAAGGGATGAGAAAAGAAGAAAGTGGAATCAAAACACAATGGAAAGCAGTATACAAAGAAGAATCCATTATATTTCCAAAATCAATTGTATTTACAAGAGGTCTCTGAGAGGGATGGATACAATCACCTAAAATACTATACTTGGTGCCTCTATGCTGAAAAGAAAAAATATGACTAGACCAATCTATATGGACTTCAAGAGTCTTAAACCACTCAATCCCTAATAACAAGTCTATATTTTCTAGATGCATTACATAGCATTCCAGAGTCTATATTTTCTAGATGCATTACATAGCATTCCAGAGTATCTTTGTAGTCGTGAATCTGGATTGGAAGCATCTCCACCTTGCGATCCCAAACTTGCCTTCCCGCAGGTCATAGGTATGGTCGTTGAGTGTCGTGTCAAGACTCAATTTCTGCACAAGTTTGTAGTTAACAAAGTTATGTGAACTGCCAGGGTCTAAAAGAATGTGAATTTTATGACCATTTACTTTTCCATAAACTCGAAGAAGATCATGCAAGCCAAATACTTTAGAATTGATCAGAACAAGTACTAGGGCGAGAAAGTACAGTAATTGACGTACCTGTCAAAGACAACTGGTTAGCTGCCTTCGGCTTGGGTCCTGCGTTTGTCTTGGTACCCTTTTGCTTCGGGCACTCGTTATTACGCATGTGTCCTTTTTCTTTGCAGATAAAACAACGTCCTTTCTTCTTGAGCTTTAAAGCCCTAAGGAGTCGTTTCTTCTTTGTTGGTGTCGAACTTGAACTCTTCGAAGGTTGGTTCGAAGACTTGTCTTCAGTCGTGTTAGCCATAGGTACGGAGAACTTTCTTTTATGCTTGTTCCCCTGCTCGGCCACGGGTTTGGACTTGGAAGAGACCATTGTATCATCATAGATACGAGCTGAATGAATGGCCTCGTCCAATGTTTTACATTTGTTATTTTTAACCTGTAATTGGTACGAGTCTGGTAAACCAGCTATGAAAAACCCCAAAAGAGTAGTGGGATCCATCTTTGTAGCTTTCATCTGCAAGTCACGAAACTTCTGGAGGTAGACCTCATAAGTGAGGTGTTGCGAGGTCATGGTCATAATCATCCTCTTTCTTGAGGAATTCTTTCTTGAAGACGTCTTCGAATTGTGCCCAAGTCGGTGGCTTAGGGTTGAGTTCCTTCCACCAAAGCAAAGCTTTGCCGGACAGGAAACCTGCTGCTAATTGGATCCTCTTTCCATCATCATATGGATGAAACTGAAAGTGAACTTGTCACTTATGTAGCCACGTGTCCACAATCTCCTTGGTGCGCTCCTTTTGCTCGCCCCCGAACGGTTCCGGAGTAATGTTGGGGCCTAAAGCAGAAGCCAAGGTATCCATACCCGAGAAAGTAGAGAGGGGAGTGGTCAAGAGAGCAATGGAGTTCTGCAAAGCTTGCATCTGGGCTGCGATTTGTGCCTGACGTTCCGTCGAAGAAGCTTCGAGAGCTACTTTGAACTCTTGGAAATCTGATTTTGACACAAAATCATAAAAAAAATCGACATCGGTACCTTCCGGCAAGCCTTCGTGTTCCACAAGGGGCTCCAACTCTGATTCTTGGGTTGACATCGTGAAGAGGGTACGTGGAGAGAAAATTCGATCTTTGCACAAGGAAAGTGCAAGTGAACTTGAGAGCTTGAGAGCTTGAAAACTTGAGAGATGTGTGGCAAGAAGCCCACTTAAAGGGTTTATAAAGGTTTCCCAAAAGCTAAAAATCTCCAAAAGCTAGGCTTAGCTTTTGCCTTTTGTGTTTATATATATATATATATATATATATATATATATGGATATATATATTCAATTTTCTTAAAAAAAATAAAACACCTTTGAAACCTTGGAGGAGGGGTCTTTAAAAACTTTAAAAAAAAATTAAACTAAAAAAAACGAAAGCTCTAAAAAAAACGTAAGCTTTTCTTGTTTTTTTTCCTTCCTCCTGGAATAGCTTGCTGTCGACCATGCTGCCGTCGCCTTCACGGCAGGTTTACGCTTGCGCCAACCTGTCCGCCACACATGTGTACCCGCCTACGTATCCTGTGCGCGAGTCTGGTTGCTAACAGGCGGTGCTACCTGCGCATAAGTGCCCGACTGCAAACGTGTACTACACGCTTGCGTGCACGGACAGGAGCGCCACCTGCTTGCCTGTGTACCACCCGTCAAGTGCCCACGTTAGCGGCCTGTAGCGTTTCTACGCAAGGAATCTGTCGACTGTTCGAGTACACCCCTGCATCCGCCTGGCTGGTGTGTCGCCTGCGCATTGGTCTTGCACACGTTCGTGTGCATATGCGCATACTTGGCCGATTGGACCTGCCAGCTAGCGCACCAGCGCTTATACACGTGCACCGGAGCCAGCGACCTCTCTCTCTCTCTCTCTCTCTCTCTCTCTTAGGTTCAACGAAAAACAAAAAAAAAACATCGTGCTTTTTCTGTTTTCTCTCCCTGGAGTTCATGCGAATGCACAAACAAGTCTCTTCTCTTCTTTGCAACGCAAACGACCCTACCACCTACCATCTCCCATCAACATGGGTTTCTTTGATGAAGAAAAAACACATACTATTCTGAAAACAGCAGTATGCACAGAAAAAACAGCAAGCTTTTTAACACATGCCTTTCTTCGACCTCTTCTTCTCTACCTACCGACTTGCTCGTTCACGAGGTATGCTCTGATACCACTGTCAAATCTTGGCTGTCCCCACCGAGCCACGAGCTGAGCTAACTAGGATGACGTACCGACCAATCTCGTCCTTGCGACGTCCCATACTGCCACAAAGCTGTCCTCGCGAGCCTCGAGATTGCTGCCGGCCTCGGCTGCGTAAAGCAGGTGCACGGCACTAGATCCAGGCTCCAAGACCATAGAGCTTTCACAAACTCGCGAGACTCTCTATATCCCAATAACTAACCTTGGCCACCCTTTTATAGGCTCTTAGCCGGTCATCGGGCGTCCACACTTGGGCGCCCGCCCGTCCATACTTGGGTGCCCGCCCGTTAGTATTTCCCTAACTCAGCGCTCGCTGAAGCTCTCGCTCCCCTCTGCTGGCGCTGACTGCACGCTCTCCCCCCTTTCCCGCCTTCGCGTCTGCTCCCCCCCCCGCATGCCCTCGCGTTTGCCCCCCTCCCCCACCTGGTTTTTCTGCGCGCCCCAGCGCTGTAGCGCCGTCGTCCCCTGCTCCTGCTCCTCTCCTTCGCGCCCTCCCGTCTTCAGCGCCCCGCCCCCCTTTCAGCCGCCGTCGCCTCTTCTTCCCCCCGCCCCCCTTCTTCGCGCTGCTTTCGCCTCCCCCCTAGGGTTTTTTTTTTGTCTTTGCCGCCTTACCCCCCCTTTTTCTTTTTCTGATTTTTCTGTCCCCCCTGGGGTTTGCTTCCCTTTTTGCCTTCCGCCTTCCCCCTCCGTCCTTTGTGTGCAGCTCGGTTCTTGCAGGACTCTCCGCATTCGCTCCGCCTTCGACATAGCTTCAGACAGTGATGGAGGCTCCTCCTGCCCCGCCTTAGAGGGACTCCCGCAGCCCCCTCGCCCCGCCTCAGAGGGACACCCCCATCAGGCTTTCTCTTTCGCCAGAAGAGGAAGCGAGCCTCGCCGCAGAGGTGGAACGCCTCCAGGCACATTCCACCATCTGTCGTATAGTCGGCACTCGGCCCAGCAGAGGGGAGATCCGAGATCTTCTCCAGGCCCGCCTTCTTGCAGATGTGGGCAAGATCCTGGACGTTCAGCTACTACTGGGCCGTGGACATTACCAGATCGAGTTCGAGACAGCCCAGAGCGTGGCCAAGGTCCTAGCCATGAGTCCCCTTGACATCAGGGGTGCTCGGACTTTCTTCAGACCTTGGCAGCATGGCTTTGACCCAGCAGCGGCCGAGCAGGCCGAGCAGGGAGAGCGCCTTTTCCATGTTACAGTTTGCTTCCCTGGACTCCGCCGGGAGTACCTTCCGCTCCTTTCTAGGCTAGGAGCATTGGTGGGTTCGGTACTAGAGATTGGCCCCACAGCAGCTTCAGTGGTGGCCAGAGCAGCTGGGCTACCCTCAGTCAGAGTTTTGGTGTCTTTGACATCTCCTCCCTTCCGAAGGTCATTCAGCTACCTAGGATAGGGGGGGATGGATTGATCAGAGAGTGGAGTTCTCGGGGCTCCCGAACCAGTGCTTTATTTGCAGGCAGGTCGGCCATCTGGCCAAGGCCTGCCCTCGCAGGAGACCCCGACCTTCACCGTAGCAGCAGGCCCCTGATGGCCGGCCCACAGATGCGGCTCGGCAGGTAGCCTCCGGGACACCTGCTCAGGCCACAGAGGCCTCGGAGTGGCAGCCTGGACAGGGGCGCCGTCGAGGGAGACAGCCACAGCAGCACGCCCAAAGACCGTTGCAGCAGCACCCACAGTCTCAGCATCATTGGGTTCCCGTGAGGAACAGCTTTGCTCCCCTCCAGGAGGAGACCCCTGCGAGACGACTGAGGACCAGGAGATGCCAGCACCCCCTCCTTCACCCCCCCACCCTCGTCCCCCCCTTCCGCCTCGCTTCCACCTTCGCCTCCTCCCGTTTCCGTCTCGGTTTCGGCAGCGGCTCCTTCTCCACCCCCTCGCCCCCCCCCTCCTCCCCCCCCGCTCGCCTCAGCTCCTCGGGAGGCCCTGGCAGTCCCCTGGCGTTCACCTGCAGTCCGAAGGGCTCTGAGCACCAACCTTGCTCGAGCACCGCAGAGGAGACTTACCATGCCGATTTGGGCTTCACGGATATCATCTATCCGCAGTCGGCTGAGTCGCCTCGGCACTAGACAGCGTTCGGAGGCTTTTGATTACTCCTTCACAGGGCTGTTTGGAGCAGAGGGCCCCCGTGAGCTAGCACCCACCCGAGTTCATGTAGTGATACCTCTGGCCCGCGGGGAGGAGGCCCTTGATTCAGCGGTGGCCTTCTCGTTCCCTCTCTGTGGCCCATGCGACCGGGAGTGGACTCTGGAGCTCGCTCTTAGCACTTTGAAGACTCAGGCAGTTGAGTTTTCGCACCATGTGAGCGATCTGGAGGTGACAGATGTGATAGGCCGACTATGGGAGTTGGCTCATTTTTTCTTGGATCTCGAGAGTGTGGATGCCTCAGGGATTCGTCATTTGGTCGTTCGCATAGTGGCAGAGTTAGCACGCGACCCTGGATATGTATGTATACACGAGGTTGCTCTGTCTGAGCAGGAGGCAGTCGCCATGGGACACAGCCACTGGCGCCTGATCCGTGATTCTTGCAGTAGACCGGGTGGGCAGATTCGTAGCCGCTCGGATGGGGACTACTCTCCATCCAAGCCGCTTGCGAAGGCCCACCGTACGGCTGAGACAGCATCCACCTCAGCAGGTCATCCATGAGGATCATCTCATGGAATGTACAGGGCCTTGGTGGAGCACATTATATACGCTATTGTGGCTGCTTGAGGCAGGAGCTTCAGAGATGCTTGGTTGGTGGCAGCATTGATATTTTGATGATGCAGGAGCACCACTTGGGTGAGAGCAGGATCCGGAGATATGGTTCGGTGATGCCTGGTAGATGGGACACCTTTTGGTCTACAGGGTTTGGTCCTTTGGGTCTGCAGGGTTTGGTCGTTTGGGTGGACATGGAGGAGTATGCATGGTCATTGTAGATGTATGGCGGTAGGCCATTGTGGATCGAGGGATCATTGTGCCTGGTAGAGCACAGTATGTCATTTTGAGGATGCATGATGAGTTATTGGGCGTGCTCAACGTCTATGCGCCCAACCATGCTGGTGCCAGAGCAGAGTTCTGGACCCAAGTTACGGATGCATTGCCAGAGGCCGCACATTGGTGTGTCGGGGGAGACATCAACATGCTTGAGGACCCGGCCGATAGGGTGGGAGGCAGTCATGTTACAGTGCACGGCACGGAGCTTGCATCTTGGGAGCGATTTTGCATGTCACTGAGGATCACTGATGCATGGCAGCATGGGGCCTTCTCCCACTCTCAGGATAGTCTTAGTTTCTCTCGGTCGGATCGCCGGTAGGGAGGGACAAATCTATCACGGATTGATCGCTTTTATGTGGGCGTCTGGTTAGGGGAGCGAGGGGGCTCCGTTGGCATTCTCACTGGCACCTCATTTTCAGACCATGCGCCAGTTATTTTGACACTTGAGGAGAGGACACGGGAGCCCAGCTTGCAGTTGAGGATCCCAGAGAGGGTACTTACAGATCCTAGCCTCGCTGAGGACATTGAGAGGATCTGGCATGATAGTCAGTGCTCTGACCAGGATGCAGCAGGCCAGTGTGCCCAGGGACTCATTGAGCTTAGCTCTTTTCTGCACGCTGCAGCTTTGACACGGCTGGGAGAGATTCGCGAGCGGGAGCATCGGCGGCTGAGACGCAGCCTTGCTTCGCTTCAGCGCCTTCAGGAGCAGCAGCCTGCATGTGAGTGGGTGGCGTCCCAGCTGAGCCAGGCACGCCAGGAGGTTAGAGAGGCAGAGGAGCAGAGACATGAGTTTTACTATCGTTGCCAGGCCTCTCAGTGGACGTAGCTTGGTGATAGAGTGACTGCGGAGTTTTTTGAGATTCCAGCGGACCCCGCCATGCTCGAGCAGGAGTCCGTCAGCTTGGGAGGCCGGACGGATCGGTAGCTACTGAGCCCGGGGAGATCAGAGCCATTGCCACTGGGTTCTATAGAGACTTGCTTTCAGCGGAGCCAGCCCACTGAGGCTCGGGATGCTTGCAGATAGACTGTGTGGGCCCATGTGCAGAGGAGGGTCACAGATCGTATGCGTACAGTTCTGGGTGAGCCTCTTTCAGAGGTTGAGCTTGCTGAGGCCTTGAGGGTCCTGCCGCGCCATAGTTGCCCAGGGGAGGACAGACTGACGCCTGCCTTTTTTATGCGCTATTGGGACCTTTTGGGGCCAGGCCTTGATGAAGAATCACTTCTTTGCGCACTTTTGATACTAGCATTCTTCGTGTAGGTGGCCTATCCTTCCATAGAAGTTGCACTGGAGAGATAAAGGCCTATCCTTCCATAAAGGCCTGTATGTGGATCCTCGGATCCCTCCTTTCCTCGCCCTTGTAGACTTGCAACTCTATCTTGATGCTAGCCATTGCTGTGCTATCGACTTCCTGAAGTGTTGTTCAATTGTGTGTTCTGCAGATTTTTATCTACTTCCTCCACGTTGGCATCATAATCTCTTTCTTCATTCTATTGTTCTTCTCTCCTTTGAGCGTTGTTCCTTGGACACTCGCTCCATCTTGAATGCGGATTAGATTGCAAGTGGGATTACTCGACTCATCTTGAACGGCAAAGGGACCCTGGCTATTGAGCAGATGTGAGTGGAGTGAATAGCGAGGGGTAGCGATATATATTCACCCGAGGTGGGTCTGATTTCGCGGTCCACGTATTTACTCGCTAATAGGTGTTAACGAGATAGGGAACTCAAGTTGTCGTCTAGGGTGCCAAGTCACCACCCAATGTGTCTATGCGTGCATGCATAACGTACACTCAAGTGTCTTTGTGCATGTACGTGTGAATATGTGTGCATGCATGATTGCAAGTGTGTGTATTTATATATAAATATATAAAAACACACACACACACACACTATATATATATCTAAAGTTCATAAATATGATCCACCTCACACATACACCCCCACGCACATGCATGTGATCTTTGACACATCATGCCACGTTCACACATACATGCACGTACATATAAATCTTTATATCAAATTCATCTACATTTGAGTGTGTTTATATGTATGCACCCTTTTGAGTAGGGTATATATTTATGTGTATTTGTGTGTGTGTGGCCCCCCTCTCTCTTCCTAACCTTGTGCTTCCCTCCCTTCCCCCAAAAAAACCCCTCTTCCCCCTCAGGTAGTGTGTGTGCGTCTATTTGTGTGTGCACGCCCCCTTTGCCCCTAAGATAGTGTGTACATGTACATGTGCATGTGTATGTGTGTATTTGTGTTTGTGTGCATCCTTGCCCCTCATGTAGTGTGTGTGCATGTGTGTATTTGTGTGTGTGTGTGTGTATATATATATATATATATATATATATATTGTAGTGTGTGTATATTAGTGTTTGTGTGTGCATGTGTGTGTATATTGGTGTGTGTGCATCCTTGGCCCTCGGGTATTATGGTGTGTGTGCATCCTTGGCCCTCGGGTATTATGGTGTGTGTGTATATTGGTGTGTGTGCATCCTTGGCCCTCGGGTATTATGTGTGCATGTGTATTTGTGTGTGTGTGTGTGTGTGTGCGCGCGCGCGCGCGTCCCTTGTCCCTAGGGTAGTGCTTGTGTATTTGTGCGGGTGTATTTGTGTGTTTATTGTGTATATATATGTGCATGTGTGTGTGTGTTTTTGTGTGTTTGTGTTTATATATGTGTGCACGTGTGTGTATATTAGTGTGTACGTGTGCGTATGTGTATTTATGTGTGTTTGTGTGCACGTGTGTATGTTTGTGTGTGTATATATATGTGCACGGAGGTGTGTCTGTGTGTATTAGTGTGTACATGTGCGTGAATGTGTGTTTGTGTGCGCGCGTGCATATGCGTGTATGTGATGTGTCAGTGTGTGTTTGCTGCCGTCCAGCCGGCAGACCCTCTTCTCTCCGAGCCCTCTCCTGCACCTAAGTCTTGTTGAAATTAGAGCAATGTGATGAGCTATGGTGGATCAAATGCTAGAATCAACATCATTAATAAAGTGATTAATTAAGACATGATTAGTGAGTAATTAACAAATAGCTTAATGTAGGCATGGATAATAAAAAACCAGCAAATTCTCATTAGGCCAATGTCTCAATGTATAGAGTTTACATCCAAGCATCTAATCCCACTGATTTCTCCTTGATTCACTCCACCTCTTTTGCTTGATTCTCTCCACCTCTTCACTTTTCCCAGAATATCTCCCAGAATATCTCCACACTTCCTAAATCTTCTCATGCTACCCTTTATTCTCTCCCAGTAGATTCTTCTCACCTTTTCACACGTTCTCTTACATTTACACATTCTCTTTTACAGCCTCTAACCAAGGGCTTGTTCTCCCACACAACCTATTCACTTATATATTTCAACACCTCCCCTCAAGTGAAATACTCCTAGAATACTTGGATCCTATACTAAGTTTCCCTCTTACTTTTGATAGTCCGCGACCAGTGCCTAGCACACCTCCCCTCAAGTTAACTTAGCACACCTGGACCCTGTACCAAGTTTCTCTCTTACTTGATAGTCCGCGACCAGTGCCTCAAGTCCCTAAACTCATAGCCCTTGACACTCTCTCTCTCTCTCTGTGTCCAAGGCTATGTATGCAAGGCTACTACAAGTGTCCGCGACCTTGACTAAAGTGTTCACACATACATCTACCACGTGGCCTACATCATCGGTGGCTCAGAGGTGGTTTTACTTTGTTGGGGTAGGTTACATTGGGTTGTGGGGTCTCTCTCTCTCTCTCTCTCTCTCTCTCTCTCTCTTAGAAAAGATGATCCGACTCCACTTCCTTTGGAGCCTCCATGAAGTTTGCCGATGTCGTTCCTTCTCCACAAGGTTTGCTGTAGCAGTCTCTAGCCATGTGTCCTGGCTTTCCACAGTTGTGGCAAGTGAAGGTCCTTCCTACATTCTTTAGTGTTGCTACAATGTTTTCATATTTACCTTTGTCCACACTCTTCAGAAGCACTGCTAGTGCCTCATCATCATTTACCTTTTTGCCAATAGCTCTGCCAGCTGCTTAATGCTTTTATATCTGTTTAAGTGTGTGATTAAAGGTTCACTTTCCTTCATATCCAATTTGTAGAATTGCATTAACAGATTTATCTTTGAATTTTTAGCTTGTGTGCCAAATAATTTTTGAGTTCATCCCATGCATCTTTTGCCCATTGTATCCCTGTGATGTGATGAATGATTTCATCATTTAAACTGAGTGCAACAAGTCCCAATGCTTTTTCATTCCTGGTCTTCCACTCATTTTTCCCTCACCTCTGAGCATTCATCTCTTCCCTCAACTAGCCCCCACATATTTTTTCTCATGAGCAAATACATGGTTTTTGTCTGTCATGTGTAAAACTGCTCTCCATTAAATTTGGCTATTTCTTGTGCTGTACTCATGATGATGTGAAGGGGGTCATACCGCTTGATCCAATTTCAAGATTCAAGGGTAGTGTCTACCCTTTTACAACTCAATCTGGTGTTTAAGAGATGATTACAATAAATTTATCAATATAAAATCACTATAAATTACATTAAATCAAGGGTAACCAATTTGTACGGAATGGTTGGAGTATCAAACCAACTCCGAATTGCAATATGAAGTTATAGAGATCTGTATCAAATACCTAATGGTTAATTTGAACTCTCAATTGCACCAAAATATAGTGATTAGCATTGATTAATCATTGATTAGCAAATTAATCCACTGTTTTGTGTGCAAAAAACAGAGTGTGCGGGGAGTCTAGATCTGGGACCTTAGACTTCAAATGAGCTCAAATGCTTTCAAAGCCATCAATAGCAATGAGTCTAGTAGAGGATTAATCCAAGAAACACAAGATTTGACCAAACATTGAATGCTTAATCTCTGTTTTACCAAAGTCACCTGCAGGTTTGATGAAGAGCTTGGATCTCACTGTAGACTTGATCAAATCGAATTCTAACTTCACCAGCTTGTAGAGCATGCTTGAAAACCCTCGGGACTAAGAGGAATTAGACCCATTTGATTGGATGAAGACAAGATCTGTAACTTTCTCAGAAAAACCTGTGCTGGAAAAAAACGTGATTTCTTCTTGATGCGCCGGCGGTTTGCGCTTGTGATTGGCTTCCTTGGAGCTTCTATGGGTTGGCTATGTATGGCTAGAAGCAATGGATCTAATTTTATGTGTGCAAGGAGAGGGAGCTTCTCCACTGGCTGGGGGTACAGAGAATAGTTGAAAAAAGAGGGAAAATTTATAATTAGCTACTAATTTTAATTAGCAAAATGATTAGCAAAATAATGGGCTCACAAATTGATGGATTCTAGGCATGGCTCTGATACCATGTTGAAATTAGAGCAATGTGATGAGCTATGGTGGATCAAATGTTAGAATCAACATCATTAACAAAGTTATTAGTAAATAATTAAGACGTGATTAGTGAGTAATTAATAAATAGCTTAATGTAGGCATGGATAATAAAAAACTAGCAAATTCTCATTAGGCCAATGTCTCAATTTATAGAGTTTACATCCAAGCATCTAATCCCACTGATTTCTCCTTGATTCACTCCATCTCTTTTGCTTGATTCTCTCCACCTCTTCACTTTTCCCAGAATATCTCCACACTTCCTAAATCTTCTCATACTACCCTTTATTCTCTTCCAGTAGATTCTTCTCACCTTTTCACAGGTTCTCTTACATTTACACATTCTCTTTTACAGCCTCTAGCCAAGGGCTTGTTCCCGCACACATCCTATTCACTTGTATATTTCAACAAGTCTCGTCCCTCCGGTGCCTCGCCACCCACAGCAACTGAGAAAGGGAAAGGTAAAGTGTCTACCTCGCCAGTCAAGACTTGGGACAAGGGGAATGGTGCGGTTAAGGTTGCCGCCTCATCGGATTGGCAACTAAGAAAGGGAAAGCTAAAGTGTCTACCCCTCCAGTCAAGACTTGGGACAAGGCAAACGGTGCGGTTAAGGCTGCCGCCTCGTCGGATTGATAACTGCCAAAGAAACCACTTAAAGTCAGCAGGCCAATGGTTAATAGAAATTGGATCAAAACTACTACTTTCTCGGAGTCTATGCCTAATGATGGATTTGGGGTGGGGTGACTTTGGTGAGTGGTTCGAGGAGCTTATTCATTGCATCCATTATTGGGTACTCTTGTTCCTGTACTGATGCCCCTACTTTGGAACTTCCGGAGCTTGCTAATGTTGATAAGCAGTCAGTCATGGCCCAGCCTAGTGCAGTCATGCAGGTTGAGAGTTGAGTGGTGGGACTTTCTTGTAGTTTGTAGATATGTATATACCACTCAAATGCATTACATACAATGTTCAGATCCTCTGCCATGTAAATAAATGGAGGCTAGTGTGGAACTACATTAATAGCAATAAGCCACATATAGTGTGTTTGTAGGAGCACAATCAACACTCCTTGGCGGGCCGTGAAGGATATTTTGTTGGGTTTTGAATTTTCTATGGTGGTTCTTAAGCTTTCTTAGGTGTTGCTTTGCTTGTACATCAGGAGTTACAGCCGCATGTTGCGTACAATGATCCGCAGTGCCGTTTCCTTGTCGTTCAATGTATGTCCAATGGGAAAATTTATGAGTTTGCCTCGGTTTATGCCTCGCAAACGCGAGCAAAAACGTGGCATCGTTTGATTGCCTACCCTTGGATGGGACATGCTTTTCTTTGTAGGGATTTTAATAATGCACCTGATCCGGGGGAAATAGTACGCATCGGTCTCATATGCTCCTAAGGGAATGTCACGCTTGGGGTCGTATGCTTGATTCCTTGCACGCTTGTGATTTATGGCTGCATCTTATACCAAGTTGCATTGGCTATACTTTCCATCACAATGCTCTCACTAGCTATTGGGCTCGATTGGATCAATGGTACATGTTGGAATGCAGTGTAGTTTCATGCTTTTACCTGCTGCGCAATGAGCTTGGATTTTTCAATGCGCTTGTCGGATCATTTCTCGATCTGTATGACATTGCATTTTGGTCTCCCACCGCAGGATGTGCCATTGCCTTGCAAGAGGCGCTTGCTGGTTAATAATAGTTATCTCAAGTATGAGTGCTTCCAATTCATGGTACAAGGACATATTGATCGCCTTATTTTGCATGTTTCTATCGATGCCAACTAGGCATGGGATCATTTTTTCATGGGCGTGCAAGATGTTCTCTGAGACTATGGCAAATGCTACATGGGAGGCTTACGAACTTCGGTGGCCAATGCTAAGTCTCAACTACAGCAGCTTACAGATCTTAGCCAGCAACGTGCCCTTTCTGCTGCTGCTGAGCAACCCTACCTTCACTCCACACATCATTGCTTGGTTGACAATGATAAACGTAAACTCCACAAATTGCAAGTCTGTTCTTGTCATGAAGCATTGTAAGATAAGGGCTGCTCCTCTAAGGCTTTTTTCAAAAGCCTCCACACTTCCCGACGTATGCATTCCCTTCATAAAGTGCAACGACATGATGGGACTTGGACTAACAATAAGCAACAGCTTGATGGTGTTGTTCAACAGTATTTTGTCGATTTGTTTGCTTCTTCTGGACCCTCCACCTCAGATGAATTTGCAGTATGTGATGTGTTCTTATGCCAACTGCATCCTATTCTCTCCAGCAGATGAGGCGAATTTGTTAGAGATGCCATTTACGGAGATGAGGAGTTGATAACTGCCTTGGCACGATTGGGTCGCTCGAAATCCCCAAGATGGGATGGGCTTACAGTCAAGTTCTTTGTTGAGTTTTGGGATTATTTGAGCTTTATTTTATTACGCATGATTAATGAAGCCTCACTTTTTTGTGTGATGCCTCTCTCATGGAAAAAAGGTTTGCTGCGTTTGCTTCCTAAAACATCGTTTTGTGAATGTCATCAGAGTGGCGTTTGATTACTCTGATGCCAGTGGTTTATAAGTTGGTTTCTAAGATGCTGGTTCTTCAATTGTCCCACATTTTGTATGCTGGTTTGCACCCTGCCCAGTATGGTTTTGTGCCCCGTCGGTAGATTCTTGATAATATCCCTAATACTTACATTGGGATAGAGTATGCAAAATACACTGGTCAGGATGTTCTCATCATGCAGGTAGACATTGAGAAAGCTTTTGATATCATTCGATGGGATTTCATTTCAGCTATTCTCGCCCAGTTGGGCTTTCGTCACATGCAACATGTGGTGCATTGGCTTTATCTAGATGGCTCTGCCTATTGCTTGTTGGCTGATGGTCTCTCTTCCTCTTGGACATTGGGCCGCTCCGTCCAGCAAGGTTCTTGCCAAAAAAGAGGTCTGGAGTTTGTGCCCATGGTGTGATTTTACTCTCGTTAGTGGAAATCCCATTTTTGGACACTATATGCCCTAAGATAACTCCGTGTTTAACCCAGAATTGGCATTTGAAAGGATTCAATGAGATGCAATATAATCTACACCTTTCAAATATTTTTCGTAAACACATCAAGTGCTCGTCCCAAGAGGAATGAACACAAAGATCATCTAAGAAAGCTTCACAGAAGTCCCTTAGATATTCCTTAAAGGCCGTGTTTATCAATCGTTGGAATGTTGCAGGTGCATTGGTCAAGCCAAAATCCATGGCGCGAAAGGCAAAACTCCAAACTCCGTGATAAATGCTATTTTATCTTGGTCCTCGACTGCAATTGTGATCTGATTGTAACCCGAGTACCCATCTAAAAAGCTATATGCCTCCTTGCCTGCCACTCTTTCAAGCACATGTTCAGAATATGGCAAGGGGTAATGATCCCTTCAGGTGGCTGCATTAACCTTTTTGAGATCAACGCACACTCTGAGTTTCCCATTCTTCTTTGGTACAATGAATCGGAGAAACCCATTCTGAGTGCTCAATAGGGTATATGAATCCACATTTTACAAGCTTTTCAATTTCCTCTTGTACAATCTTTGCGTACTTAGGATTCATTGGGTAGGGACGTTGCTGGACTAGTTTAGCAATGCTAATCATTGGAATCGTGTGTTGCACCACCAAGGGTGGAACACCCTTCATGTCATGATATGTCCAAGCAAATATGTCCTTGAATTCTTTAAGGAGCTTCTTAAATGCAGCTTCTTCCGTCTTGGTGAGGTCTTGAGCAATAAAAACTGGTTTAGACTCCTCTCGATTTACGGATCCATCAGTCTAGCCTAACCCCATCCGATCCCATGGGTTAGCCAACCGCCCAACCACTGTAGTGATGGGATCCAATTAAAAATTTGGTTAGGTTTTATCCCGAGTACCAAGGAAAAGAGTTCCAAGGCTCCCTAGCCGGAAGTTCATGCAAACATAAAACTAGTCACACCACTTACACACCCAATATGAAATTTACTTTTTTCTTAGCATCAGCTAAGAAAACAATCCTTTAATGAAACCATTTACATAAAACTAGTCACACCACTTACACACCCAATATGAAATTTACCTTTTTCTTAGCATCAGCTAACTTTAAAACAATCCTTTAATGAAACCATTATATCACTGATGACAATCCTCAAAGTCTCTGGTTGAATCCTTATTTCTAGTCATTCATTCACGTCGGTGGTATCATTGGTAACCAGAACGCTCACCACCTGTTCACTCAGGGGCCTTTTCCATAGTTCCTAGCTCATAGTAACCAGCAATATATTCATATAACAGAATGGAATCTCTGTGGAAGATCAGCAAGATCAACCCACCGATCCATATAAAAGAACCATGGACTCATCCGTTGAGGACCAGCAAGGTCAATCAACCAAATCCATGCCCGGTTTCAGAAAACAATTCTTATTCTTTATTCCAATATCTTCCACGACGCACATGTGGGTATCTTCGGCGACCCAGAGCCCGAGCACCGTATCGTCAGCACCCTCTAGGATCCTTCGCAGGTGACCTAGCGCTTCACTCATCAAATTCTGTTATTACGATAGATGAAGTAAATCCCGGATAGTAATTGTTCTATGGATAGGAATCAACGGCTGTGCCTCTTGATGGGAAAAAAAGCGTTGATCCAAATGATCCAAGTGCAAGTTTCTTCCTTGATCTGACTGAGTACCTTTATAGGTGCAATCAGATCAGTTTGATCAGTAATGGTCTTGACTACGTTAGAGTAAAAAGTTATCCTGGTGGAATCGCCCGTGCTTTCCGGATAAAGGAAGTTTTTTCGAGTTCGGTTTTGGAAAAACCGACGGATTAGTCTCTTATCCGGATATCCGTGGACGAGGCCCCGAGTGTGGGACTCTGCCCCGCGCAAGAAGTGCCACTTCCGCTGCTAGTACCCCGAATCCGTTGCGCGGTGGGGACAGGGATCTCATAGAAGGACACCCACTGGGAGAGCTCCCACTAGACATCACCACAGAAAGACCCGTTGCTTGAGGGGAAGCTTACTTTTCCATATACGATGAAGACATGTTTTCAACCACCCAAGTGGTCAATCCAAATGCCAGAAACGATTGCCATGCTCCTGAATCCATGGTTATGAAAGAAGAAGATGGTAGGATTTTTGGTAGACAAATTGGCAAATGAGAAAGTGGAATAACCTGGTAGCCCTTGATTAAATGTCCAATCAGGCAATGGAAGAGGAGAAAACAGGCAAGGTGCCAGCTAGAAAGGTTGTAGCAATGCAACGATAGCATGCCATATGGGCTGGTGATGCATCCCCAGATGAAACCGGGCTTGTGGAAAAGAGAGTGTGCATCCACTCTACGTCATCCACCAGAGAAATGCCCAAGCGATGCAAAAAATAAGCCTTACGAGGCTAAGAAAGTGCCAAAGGGAAATCAAAGACCCAACTCCAATGTAGACTCTGCTGACGAAGCAAGTTGCCCAGATCCGAAGGGCAGCCAAACCAACATAAATGTGCCAAAAGCTACTGCCAAATCGGAAAGCAAACGGGTAGAAAAAGGATGCCAAGAATGTGGCCTTGAAAATGCTCGAAACTAACATCCGGGACAGCTAGTGTCCATTGCCCAAATGAGGCTGTCTTGAGAGAGGCAAACAAGTGAGAAAGCATGAGTGTCCAAGGCTGACGTTGTTCCAAGAAAGTAGGGAAGACCATGGCCTTGCGAGCAAGCACATGAACATGTATGTTGAAGATGTTCAAGCCCCCATGCCTCTTTGGCGTGCAAACATAACTGCATTTGAGAAGATGCAGTTATGTTCAAGCCCCCATGCATCTTTGGCATGCAAACATAACTGCATTGACCATAAGGCAGTGCATTTGAGAAGATGCACTGCCTTATTGTCAGTTTTGGTACGCCAAAGACATTCTATCGCTCTGGACATAAACTACTGAATGTCCAAAGAGGACCAATGAATGAGCGGTAGATGAAATTGCACATAAGCCATAATGATGGATTGAACAATCCGAAGGCGAACATGAAGTGGCCAAGTGGAAAGTTTCAAGTAGTCCAGCTTATGGTAAAGCTTTTGAAGAACCTAGTCTCTCCTATGTCAAGGAAATGTGCCAACCAATGGGGTACCCCAAATGCCACACCACGTGATCATGTGATCAGGAAGGAGCAAGAGGCCCGGCCACAAGAAACGATGCCAGTCAAGCTCATGCAAAGGCAAGAGTTCTGATTTTGCAAAGTTAACTTTCAACCCCACCGCCAAACCGTACAAATCAAGGGCTTTCATAAGCTAATGAAGATCTGACTGAGAATTGTGCAAGAAGAAAAAGGAGTCATCAGCGTAAGCTTGGCTAACAAAAGGCATCCCCCTGGGAATAGCAATGCCATGCAAGCGCTGCTCCGAAACCAAAGCATCCATTTATAGTAGTAACGGATGCGTGGCGATAGCATCCACCGTACCGGAAGCTCACCATTTAAATCGAACCGAGGCTGGTCAAGACCTCGCGGTCGACCTTGCTACGCGAGACGTCCTCCATTGACTCTCCGTCTTGACATAAAACAGTCATTTACAAACAGTCACAAAATATAGTTTCTATATCGAACTCCGTCTTTCCATATTATACCTCCTCAATCCACATTACTTATTCCACATTCCATTCATATGTATTCAGTCTCATCCCTTTACTCATATCGACGACACATTATTTTCCATACCCATTCACATTCATTATTCTTTATACTCATCCATGCATACATCCATTTTCACATCCTCATTCATACATCCACATCTACATGCATACATCCATACATAGACATCCACATTCACATCCATACATCCACATCCACATCTACATTCAAATCCATACATCCACATCCATATTCATACATCCACATCTATATGCATACATCCATACATTCACATCCATACATCCACATCCACATCCACATCCACATCCACATTCACATCCATACATCCACATCCACATCTACATGCATACATCCATACATACACATCCACATTCACATCCATACATCCACATCCACATCCATACATCCACATCCACATTCATACATCCACATCCACATGCATACATCCATACATACACATCCACATTCACATCCATACATCCACATCCACATCCACATTCATACATCCACATCTACATGCATACATCCATACATACTCATCCATTTTTATACATCCACATCTACATGCACATTCATACATCCTCTTTCCTATATCCACATCTACATGCACATTCACATCCATACATCCACATCCACATTCATACATCCACATCTACATGTATACATCCATACATACTTATCTACATTCAAATCCATACATCCACATCCATATTCATACATCCACATCTGCATGTATACATCCATACATACACATCCACATTCACATCCACATTCACATCCATACATCCACATCCACATCTACATGCATACATCCATATCCACATCCACATTCACATTCATATATCCATTTCACATCCACATCTACATGCATACATCCATACATACCCATCCACATTCACATCCATATTCTCACCCTATCACAACCCATATACATCTTATCCCATCACATACACTTCTTACCTCATCCCATACACATCCTATCACTTCTTAACTCATCTTATCACATCCTAACTCATCTCATATGTATCTTATCATATCTTATCACTTCCCATATCTTTTATGCATACCTCTATGCATGAAATTCAATTATGCTAAAAGTAACACTTTTACAATAAAATAATGATCTTTTATGCATAAATCATACCTCTATGCATGAAATTCAATTATGCTCAAAGTAACACTTTTATAATAAAATATTCATCTTTTATGCATGAAATTCAATTATGCTTAAAGTAACACTTTTATAATAAAATATTCATCTTTTATGCATGAAATTCAATTATGCTAAAAGTAACACTTTTATAATAAAATATTCATCTTTTATGCATACCTCTATGCGTGAAATTCAATTATGTTAAGAGTAACACTTTTATAATAAAATATTCATCTTTTATGCATACCTCTATGCGTGAAATTCAATTATACTAAAAGTAACACTTTTATAATAAAATATTCATCTTTTACGCATACCTCTATGCGTGAAATTCAATTATGCTAAAAGTAACACTTTTATAATAAAATATTCATCTTTTATGCGTACCTCTATGCATATTATTCAATTATGCTAAAAGTAACACTTTTATAATAAAATATTCATCTTTTATGCATACCTCTATGCATGAAGTTCAATTATGCTAAAAGTAACACTTTTATAATAAAATATTCATCTTTTATGCATACCTCTATGCATGAAATTCTATTATGCTAAAAGTAACACTTTTATAATAAAATATTCATCTTTTATGCATACCTCTATGCATGAAATTCAATTATGCTAAGAGTAACACTTTTATAATAAAATATTCATCTTTTATGCATACCTCTATGCATATTATTTAATTATGCTAAAAGTAACACTTTTATAATAAAATATTCATGTTTTATACATACCTCTATGCATGAAGTTCAATTATGCTAAAAGTAACACTTTTATAATAAAATATTCATCTTTTATGCATACCTCTATGCATGAAGTTCAATTATGCTAAAAGTAACTCTTTTATAATAAAATATTCATCTTTTATGCATACCTCTATTCATGAAATTCAATTATGCTAAAAGTAACTCTTTTATAATAAAATATTCATCTTTTATGCATACCTCTATGCATGAAATTCAATTATGCTAAAAGTAACTCTTTTATAATTTAAAAAATAATTTTTCTTTTATTAATTTCTAAAAATTTTGTCATAACCTCCTTTGTATGGCTAATCATTTTTTAAATTTTTACGTCTTTAAAACTAATTAAAAGTACACGCATATTGAAATTATCCTAGAGTAAATATTTTTTTCACTTAATTGAGATAAACATTATAAAAATTTGACATTAATCACTTAACCATTCACCTAGGATAGAGAATGGTTGGTTTTGTTAGAGACGACAGGGGTATGCCTTTTGTAATGAGGCCTAACATTATAGAGAAGACATAAAGCATAAAAATCATTTAAAACCATAAAAATTCATAAAATAATTGAAGGAGAGAAGAATCACCAACTTACTAATGACTTTGATAGCTTTCCTTTGGCTTGATGGTTTGAGAGTTCAACTCTTGTTTGAACAAGAGTGGCCAACCAATCTTTGGAAGAGGAAAATGTCAAAAACTAATGAATTATTAACAAATTCATAGTCCTTGGCTTGGGTGGAGTAGAGTAACAATGCATTAGACATTGTTAAGTTTCAACAAAGGGAAAGGCCTCTATTTATAGGAAAAAGTGAGCTCCTATAATCAAACAAATTGATTCTAGAATTTTCCAACTCAGTTTGGTCAATTTTTGACCATTTTTAGGTCAGTTGAGCTAACTTTTTGCAACTAGACTTGAAGTAGGAGAGAGGAAAGATGAAATATCTCAATTTTTATGAGTTTAAAACTCATTCAAGCATGTGAAATATGCACCTCCTTTAATGGACTCCCCTTTCTTATATATGTGTCAAAATGGAATCATTATACCCAAAATATCTCATATTTTTAATATTGCTCATAGTTTTTTACTAATAAACCTTGTACATTTTCAACTCTTCATCTTATGTGAGTATTTACTCATTTTTGGATACCCAAATATCTCATATTTTTGATATTACTCATAGTTTCTTACTAATAAACCTTGTACATAGTCAACTCTTCATCTTATGTGAGCATTTACTCATTTTTTGATATCATCTTTTACAAAATTGGATTTATCTCCTCCCCACACATGGATTGATCTTATTGGTCCATAGGAACCTTAATTGGATCATAATCCAAAAATTTCTGAAAATCTAGACCCTTAGGCTAAGGTCCTTCATACCCATTTCCAATTAATTCCAATTGAACATCGGAAAGTTCTTTTTGAATTTTGTTTCAGGGGAACTTATTTTAATAAGATGAGTTATTTTTCTATCCCAAAAATATTCATAATCTGAATATTCTCTCTCTAGAATATATTCTCTCTCTATGTCAAAATAGGCAGAGATGCGATCTCTTATATTTCTGAAGAGGGAATTGATTACAGTGGGAAGATACTGGACATTTTGAGAGACTGGGGAGGAATCTTACATTTTCTCCCACTTGAAAAATGCGAGATGTCCTCATCTCGCAAAAACTGGGGGTAATTTCGCAAGATGCACGAATATGAGACTAAGAGAAAATTTAATTAAGATTAACCACCAAGAAAAGTCTCAAAGAGAGCAAGACTCAAGACAAGAACAAAGATTTCAACTTTATTCACTCTTGGAACAAATACAGCAAGATAGAAGAACTTTTTATAATTCCATAAGCCCGTCCATCATATGGTCACAAAAGTAGCACTCACAAGCAGCACACGTATAACGTAACTCATTTCTGGGAATAATTTTGTCGGTTATTGCAGTACCTATCTCATTGGTATGAGGTGACCTAAAAAAAGGACCTCTAAGAGGCAAGCCGAAATTGGGATAAAGGCATATCTTCTAGTGAGGAAGAAAACACGCAAGTAAGAAGACCCGCTCAGAAAATCCACCATGCCTTGAACTCATCACGCAATAGTATTGGGGACCCAAACCCAAAGCTTCAATAAGCATAGCCAAGCAGACATTGTTACGAAAGTGCTGCCGACCCCACGGTGTTACCCTAGTTATGTCTCGACAGGTCCACCATTTGGTCTGAGCTACAGAAGTTCCCAAGTGAGGGAAAAGTGAGCGCTCTTCAAAGACTCGCTTTCGTCTTGAAGGTGAGAAATCATCATGGATAAAACCAATTCTTGTTGCCAAGCCATAAAGGAGATTAAGGAAGAAAGGGAATCGATGGGAGTAAGATTACTGCGAGTGACAAGTAAGAGTTACGACTTATATAAAAGAAAGAACTAGCGTAACCTAGAAGCCAACGGGGTATCTTGCCACTAAAGTTTTACCGTCTTTCCATGATTTGGTTTTGGCACATATTTCTATAGAAGGCTTACATGAAATACATTATGAACTTTGAGATGAGGAGGTAAAAGAAGCTCGTAGGCTAAGTCACCTACTTTCTTTGAATTCAGATCTGGCCCACAATATCTGGGGGATAACTTCTTATACTTCTCAAGAGATAAAGAACTTATTTTGGGCCGTACTCGAATGAAAACCAAAACCTTGGTATCCAAAACACCTATTCTCACTTCTGAACTCATCGTTTTGAATCCTTGAAACAAGTGGGGCTCCTGAAAAGTACTCTAGGGAAAGGGTCTTCCTTTTTTTTAAATAAAATCTTTCTTTTATATTAGAAAGGAAATAATTATAAGATCAGAAAGGGACGTTCTTACTCCTGCATACCTCAAAGGCTTGGGGGAGGAATCTTACATTCTATCCCCCTAAAAAAAAATGCGAGATGTCCTCATCTCACAAGGTAGAGGACAACTCATTTTCTTAAGATCCAATTTATTTTGAGGTTCCTTATATTCTGGTCAACCCAACAGAATACTGGGATAAATATTCTTTATATAGAACTCATCATTAAATAACAACTCATTCAGATCATATCATTCATACGATAATGGTCCATTAGACCGAAAAATTTCTTTCTGAACATTCCTCCACGGGAATTTCAGTCAAGCAAGTTCTCAATTTGTCATCCTTTAACTTGATCTACCGTGTCAATTGTTAATAGTAGCAATTTGACAGCATAATCCACTAATCTCATAGTGATTTGCTGAAATCATTATTATCATTCTAGTTATAAATATCATCACAGGGACTCGTCCCATTCATCCTCATTGTGGTTTCGCTGAGCTTATTACATTTCAACCCATTTTCAGGGATCATCATTTTTCAATCAGAATCCAAATCAATTCATCAGTTCTCAAACAAAATTAAAATTCATATCAACCACATTCGAAATCATCATCTGGATAGCATTAATGCTTATAATTTCAAGTCTTAGATTTACTCGTATATACTGCCGGTAAAGAGCTGCAGTTATACCCTCGGTATATACAGGTAGTCATGATACTTGGAACCATAAGGTAGATACCATCATGTCTAGGCCTCAAGCAAGTCAGGGTTCTATACAATCGCGGTACTTCCATTTGAAGACCCAATTACTAATTTACGAATTTTCAGATTGAATATCAATTTGTATGAATTATATCACATAATTACAACCTTTTTGTGCTTCTTGATAAATTTTTGACATAATTGGCTCTTTATTTGTCAATTTGCTCTGATACCAACTGTGAGATCCCTGTCCCCACCGCACAACGGATTCGGGGTACTAGCAGTGGAAGTGGCACTTCTTGCGCGGGGCAGAGTCCCACACTCGGGGCCTCGTCCACGGATATCCGGATAAGAGACTAATCCGTCAGTTTTTCCAAAACCGAACCTGAAAAAACTTCCTTTATCCAGAAAGCACGGGCGATTCCACCAGGATAACTTTTTACTCTAACGTAGTCAAGACCATTACTGATCAAACTGATCCGATTGCACCTATAAAGGTACTCAGTCAGATCAAGGAAGAAACTTGCACTTGGATCATGTTGGGATCAACGTTTTTTTTTCCATCAAGAGGCACAGCCGTTGATTCGTATCCATAGAACAATTACTATCCGGGATTTACTTCATCTATCATAATAACAGAATTTGAGTCTCGATTTACGGATCCATCAGTCCACCCTAACCCCATCTGATCCCATGGGTTAGCCAACTGCCCAACCACTGTAGTGATGGGATCCAATTAAGAATTTGGTTAGGTTTTGTCCCGGGTACCAAGGAAAAGAGTTCCAAGGTCCCCTAGCCGGAAGTTCATGCAAACATAAAACTAGTCACATCACTTTTACACCCAATATGAAATTTGCCTTTTTCTTAGCATCAGCTAACTTTAAAACAATCCTTTAATGAAACCATTATATCACTGATGACAATCCTCAAAGTCTATGGTTGAATCCTTATTTCTAGTCATTCATTCATCGGTATACTTATGGCATCATTGGTAACCAGAACGCTCACCACCTGTTCACTCAGGGGCCTTTTCCATAGTTCCTAGCTCATAGTAACCGGTAATATATTCATATAACAGAATGGAATCTCTGTGGAAGATCAGCAAGATCAACCCACCGATCCATATAAAAGAGTCATGGACTCATCCGTTGAGGACCAGCAAGGTCAATCAACCAGATCCATGCCCGGTTTCAGAAAACAATTCTTATTCTTTATTCCAATATCTTCCACGACGCACGTGTGAGTATCTTCGGCGACCCAGAGCCCGGGCATCGTATGGTCAGCACCCTCTAGGATCCTTCGCAGGTGACCTAGCGCTTCACTCATAGGCCGCTTCCTTGGTCCCTCATCCACCGTACCGGAAGCTCACCATTTAAATCGAACCGAGACTGGTCAAGACCTCGGTCAACCTTGCTACGCGAGACGTCCTCCATTGACTCTCCGTCAGCAGTTGCAACTTTATCAGTTAAGTCTCCATGACCTTAATCCATAAGACGGTCAAAATGCTTTCCCAGCATTCTTGACATAAAACAGTCATTTATAAACAGTCACAAAATACAGTTTCTATATCGAACTCCGTCTTTCCATATTATATCTCCTCAATCCACATTACTTATTCCACATTCCATTCATATGTATTCAGTCTCATCCCTTTACTCATATCGACGACACATTATTTTCCATACCCATTCACATTCATTATTCTTTATACTTATCCATACATATATCCATTTTCACATCCTCATTCATACATCCACATCTACATGCATACATGCATACATCCACATCCACATTCACATCCATACATCCACATCCACATCTACATTCACATCCATACATCCACATCGACATCCACATCCATATTCATACATCCATATCTATTTGCATACATCCATACATTCACATCCATACATCCACATCCACATCCACATTCACATCCATACATCCACATTCACATCCATACATCCACATCCACATCTACATGCATACATCCATACATACACATCCACATTCACATCCATACATCCACATCCACATCCACATCCACATTCACATCCATACATCCACATCCACATTTATATATCCACATCCACATGCATACATCCATACATTCACATCCACATTCACATCCACATCCACATCTACATACATACATCCATACATACTCATCCATTTTTATACATCCACATCTACATGCACATTCATACATGCTCTTTCCTATATCCACATCTACATGCACATTCACATCCATACATCCACATCCACATTCATACATCCACATCTACATGTATACATCCATATATACACATCCACATTCACATCCATACATCCACATCCACATCTGCATGCATACATCCAAACATACATATCCACATTCACATCCATACATCCACATCCACATTCACATCCATACATTCACATCCACATCTACATGCATACATCCATACATACACATCCACATTCACATCCATACATCCACATTCACATCCATACATACACATCCACATTCACATCCATACATCCACATCCATATCCACATTCACATTCATATATCCATTTCACATCCACATCCACATGCATACATCCGTACATACCCATCCACATTCACATCCATATTCTTACCCTATCACAACCCATATACATCTTATCCCATCACATACACTTCTTACCTCATCCCATACACATCCTATCACTTCTTAACTCATCTTATCACATCCTAACTCATATCATATGCATCTTATCACATCTTATCACTTCCCATATCTTTTATGCATACCTCTATGCATGAAATTCAATTATGCTAAAAGTAACACTTTTATAATAAAATATTCATCTTTTATGCATACCTCTATGCATGAAGTTCAATTATGCTAAAAGTAACACTTTTATAATAAAATATTCATCTTTTATGCATACCTCTATGCATGAAATTCAATTATGCTAAAAGTAACACTTTTATAATAAAATATTCATCGTTTATGCACACCTCTATGCATATTATTCAATTATGCTAAAAGTAAAACTTTTATAATAAAATATTCATCTTTTATGCATACCTCTATGCATGAAGTTCAATTATGCTAAAAGTAACACTTTTATAATAAAATATGCATCTTTTATGCATACCTCTATGCATGAAATTCCATTATGCTAAAAGTAACACTTTTATAATACAATATTCATCTTTTATGCATACCTCTATGCATGAAATTCAATTATGCTAAAAGTAACACTTTTATAATAAAATATTCATCTTTTATGCATACCTCTATGCATGAAATTCAATTATGCTAAAAGTAACACTTTTATAATAAAATATTCATCTTTTATGCATATCTCTATGCATATTATTCAATTATGTTTAAAGTAATACTTTTATAATAAAATATTCATCTTTTATGCATACCTCTATGCATGAAGTTTAATTATGTTAAAAGTAACACCTTTATAATAACACCTTTATATTATGTTAAAAGTTTAATTATGTTAAAATTAACACCTTTATAATAAAATATTCATCTTTTATGCATACCTCTATGCATGAAATTCAATTATGCTATAAGTAACTCTTTTATAATAAAATATTCATCTTTTATGCATACCTCTATGCATGAAATTCAATTATGCTAAAAGTAACTCTTTTATAATAAAATATTCATCTTTTATGCATACCTCTATGCATGAAATTCAATTAGGCTAAAAGTAACTCTTTTATAATTTAAAAAAATGAATTTTCTTTTACTAATTTCTAAAAATTTTGTCATAATCTCCTTTGTATGGCTAACCATTTTTCAATTTTTTACGTCTTTAAAACTAATTAAAAGTATACCCATATTGAAATAATCCTAGAGTAAATATTTTTTTTCACTTAATTGAGATAAACATTATAAAAATTTGACATTAATCACTTAACCATTCACCTAGGATAGGGAATGGTTGGTTTTGTTAGAGAAGAGAGGGGAATGCCTTTTGTAATGAGGCCTAACATTATAGAGAAGACATAAAGCATAAAAACCATTTAAAACCATAAAAATCCATAAAATAATTGAAGGAAAGAAGAATCACCAACTTACTAATGACTTTGATAGCTTTCCTTTGGCTTGATGGTTTGAGGGTTCAACTCTTGTTTGAACAAGAGTGGCCAACCAATCTTTGGAAGAGGGAAATGTCAAAAACTAATGAATTATTAACAAATTCATAGTTCTTGGCTTGGGTGGAGTAGAGTAACAATGCATTAGACATTGTTAACACTAGTTTGGTACCAAAACAGGACACCTGAGTGTCCTTTTTTGGGGGTTACGAAAAAAAATCAAACTCCTAATGTAGGCTTTGAAAACCAAAATGCTTCATTGGGCATGTAGAACATAACCCTACGCTTATGTAAAAAATGCTAAACATATAAAATGCCTTTTTATTTGGAAGTACATAAGCAACAAAGTAGCATATGTCTTGAAAATGAACATTTTTCAGGATTTTTTCAAATATGCAAGCATCATTCTTTCAAAAAAAAATCCAATGATATCAATAGCATTTTTCCCAAAATATTTTGATAGCATACATCAGTCCAAGGAGGTAGAAGTTCACCAAAAAAATCATTTTCCTTTCCTAGAATTTTTTCCAAAAAAGTTGTATAAAATCAGCAAAAGTAACGCGTATTATCAAAACTCAATCACGCCACTAAAAAAAATTGTAGCCCTATCAATGAGAATGTTGATTATTAGTTTTCATGCTAAATAAGCCATAATTTGATGTGTATGACACTAACTTAGCCTCCACTTAAGTAGGTTTTTATTGCCTAGTTCTAAAAAAACTGTAAAAAATAAAAATACAAAATTTGATCATCTTTTTTCAAAAACTAATCATAACTATGCTTGCACAAGTAGTCTACACCTATAGTTACAACAAATAATGCACTTACACAGCTTTCCCCTTTGATGAAAATCAAAATTAGGCTCATAATTAGACATTTTACGTATTAAAAACAGGTTGCGCAAAAGGCCATGTATGAGAAGAGGCCCAAAAAGTGGCTCTAAAGTTTTGGAAAATTCAAAACAAAGTAGTATTTACCCTATATAACATGGGTGCACCTCAAGTTTTACATTATTAGCTTGCATATGGAAGGAGAAAAATTCATGCTCCACCTGCATAAAAAACATCATTTCAATATTAGCGAGTCAAAAATTTATCCAATAATTATCGTTTGATGATTCCAAGATTTAGTTTACATCATGGGCTTTCCATCAAGCCAAGTTTCATGATCAAACTATGTCCCTTCTAAAAGTTATGTACAAATTACTACTATTTTGAAAACAGCAAAAATCATGCGTTTTATCAGCATGTGTCTAAGAAAATTAAAATATTGCCTTGCAAAAGCTAAGAAAAGTGCAATTTAAAAAATCTCAAAATTTTTTTTGGGTCTTGAGGAATATCTGTGGATGTTAAGCATTTCAAAACTCTTAATAGATTGCCCACAAAAATTCAAGAAAAATGCTAACTTTCAGGACACTTTAGTGTCCTCAGGACACTTTAGTGTCCAATTACAGAACTAGTGTTAAGTTTCAACAAAGGGGAAGGCGTCTATTTATAGGAAAAAGTGAATCAAACAAACTGATTCTAGAATTTTCCAACTCAGTTTGATCAATTTTTGACCATTTTTAGGTCAGCTGAGCTAACTTTTTGCAACTAGACTTGAACTAAGAGAGAGAAGAGATGAAATATCTCAATTTTTATGAGTTTAAAACTCATTCAAGCATGTGAAATATGCACCTCCTTTAATGGACTCCCCTTCCTTACATATGTGTCAAAATGGAATCATTATACCCAAAATATCTCATATTTTTAATATTGCTCATAGTCTTTTACTAATAAACCTTGTACATTTTCAACTCTTCATCTTATGTGAGTATTTACTCATTTTTGGATACCCAAAATATCTCATATTTTTGATATTACTTATAGTTTCTTACTAATAAACCTTGTACATAGTCAACTCTTCATCTTATGTGAGCATTTACTCATTTTTGGGTATCATCTTTTACAAAATTGGATTTATCTCCTCCCCACACATGGATTGATCTTATTGGTCCATAGGAACCTTAATTGGATCATAATCCAAAATTTTTTGAAAATCTAGACACTTAGGCTAAGGTCCTTCATACCCATTTCCAATTAATTCCAATTGAACATCGGAAAGTTCTTTTTGAATTTCTGTTTCAGGGGAACTTATTTTAATAAGATGAGTTATTTTTCTATCCCAAAAATATTCATAATCTGAATATTCTCTCTCTAGAATATTCTCTCTCTCTATGTCAAAACAAGCAGAGACGAGATCTCTTATATTTCTGAAGAGGGAATTGATTACAGTGGGAAGATGCTGGACATTTTGAGAGGCTGGGGAGGAATCTTACATTCTCTCCCACTTGAAAAACGCGAGATGTCCTCATCTCGCAAACTGGGGGTAATTTCGCAAGATGCACGAATATGAGACTAAGAGAAAATTTAATTAAGATTAACCACCAAGAAAAGTCTCAAAGAGAGCAAGACTCAAGACAAGAACAAAGATTTCAACTTTATTCACTCTTGGAACATATACAGCAAGATAGAAGAACTTTTTATAATTCCATAAGCCCGTCCATCATATGGTCACAAAAGTAGCACTCACAAGCAGCACACGTATAACGTAACTCATTTCTGGGAATAATTTGGTCAGTTATTGCAGTACCTATCTCATTGGTATGAGGTGACCTAAAAAAAGGACCTCTAAGAGGCAAGCCGAAATTGGGATAAAGGCATATCTTCTAGTGAGGAAGAAAACACGCAAGTAAGAAGACTCGCTCAGAAAATCCACCATGCCTTGAACTCATCACGCAATAGTATTGGGGACCCAAACCCAAAGCTTCAATAACCATAGCCAAGCGGACATTGTTACGAAAGTGCTGCCGACCCCACGGTGTTACCCTAGTTATGTCTCGACAGGTCCACCATTTGGTCTGAGCTACAGAAGTTCCCAAGTGAGGGAAAAGTGAGCGCTTATACAGTGCTATAAAATCCTTCTTCACAGACTCGCTTGCGTCTTGAAGGTGAGAAATCATCATGGATAAAACCAATTCTTGTTGCCAAGCCATAAAGGAGATTAAGGAAGAAAGGGAATCGATGGGAGTAAGATTACTGCGAGTGACAAGTAAGAGTTACGACTTATATAAAAGAAAGAACTAGCGTAACCTAGAAGCTAACGGGGTATCTTGCCACTGAAGTTTTACCGTCTTTCCATGATTTGGTTTTGGCACATATTTCTATAGAAGGCTTACATGAAATACATTATGAACTTTGAGATGAGGAGGTAAAAGAAGCTCGTAGGCTAAGTCACCTACTTTCTTTGAATTCAGATATGGCCCACAATATCTGGGGGATAACTTCTTATACGTCTCAAGAGATAAAGAACTTCTTTTGGGCCGTACTCGAATGAAGACCAAAACCTTGGTATCCAAAACACCTATTCTCACTTCTGAACTCATCGTTCTGAATCCTTGAAACAGGTGGGGCTCCTGAGAAGTATTCTGGGGAAAGGGTCTTCCTTTCTTTTAAATAGAATCTTTCTTTTATATTAGAGAGGAAATAATTATAAGATCAGAAAGGGAGGTTCTTACTCCTACATACCTCAAAGGCTGGGGGAGGAATCTTACATTCTACCCCCCTTAAAAAAATGCGAGATGTCCTCATCTCGTAAGGTAGAGGACAACTCATTTTCTTAAGATCCAATTTATTCTGAGGTTCCTTATATTCTGGTCAACCCAACAGAATACTGGGATAAATATTCTTTATATAGAACTCATCATTAAATAACAACTCATTCAGATCATATCATTCATACGATAATGGTCCATTAGACCGAAAAAATTTCTTTCTGAACATTCCTCCACGGGAATTTCAGTCAAGCAAGTTCTAAATTTGTCATCCTTTAACTTGATCTATCGTGTCAATTGTTAACAGTAGCAATTTGACAGCATAATCCACTAATCTCATAGTGATTTGCTAAAATCATTATCATCATTCTAGTTATAAATATCATCACAGGGACTCGTCCCATTCATACTCATTGTGGTTTCGTTGAGCTTATTACATTTCAACCCATTTTCAGGGATCATCATTTTTCAATCAGAATCCAAATCAATTCATCAGTTCTCAAACAGAATTAAAAATCATATCAACCACATTCGAAATCATCATCTGGATAGCATTAATGCTTATAATTTCAAGTCTTAGATTTACTCGTATATACTGCCGGTAAAGAGCTGCAGTTATACCCTCGGTATATATGGGTAGTCATGATACTTGGAACCATAAGGTAAATACCATCATGTCTAGGCCTCAAGCAAGTCAGGGGTTCTATACAATTGCGGTATTTCCATTTGAAGATCCAATTACTAATTTACAAATTTTCAGATTGAATATCAATTTGTATGAATTATATCACACAATTACAACCTTTTTGTGCTTCTTGATAAATTTTTGACATATTTGGCTCTTTATTTGCCAATTTGCTCTGATACCAACTGTGAGATCCCTGTCCCCACGTGCAACGGATTCGGGGTACTAGCAGCAGAAGTGGCACTTCTTGCGCGGGGCAGAGTCCCACACTCGGGGCCTCGTCCATGGATATCCGGATAAGAGACTAATCCGTCGGTTTTTCCAAAACCAAACCCGGAAAAACTTCCTTTATCCGGAAAGCACGGGCGATTCCACCAGGATAACGTTTTACTCTAACGTAGTCAAGACCATTACTGATCAAACTGATCCGATTGCACCTATAAAGGTACTCAGTCAGATCAAGGAAGAAACTTGCACTTGGATCATTGGGATCAACGGCTTATGGCATCATTGGTAACCAGAACGCTCACCACCTGTTCACTCAGGGGCCTTTTCCATAGTTCCTAGCTCATAGTAACCGGTAATATATTCATATAACAGAATGGAATCTCTGTGGAAGATCAGCAAGATCAACCCACCGATCCATATAAAAGAGTCATGGACTCATCCGTTGAGGACCAGCAAGGTCAATCAACTAGATCCATGCCCGGTTTCAGAAAACAATTCTTATTCTTTATTCCAATATCTTCCACGACACACGTGTGGGTATCTTCAGCGACCCAGAGCCCGAGCACCGTATGGTCAGCACCCTCTAGGATCCTTCGCAGGTGACCTAGCGCTTCACTCATAGGCCGCTTCCTTGGTCCCTCATCCACCGTACCGGAAGCTCACCATTTAAATCGAACCGAGGCTGGTCAAGACCTCGGTTGACCTTGCTACGCGAGACGTCCTCCATTGACTCTCCGTCAGCAGTTGCAACTTTATCAGTTAAGTCTCCATGACCTTAATCCATAAGATGGTCAAAATCCTTTCCCAGCATTCTTGACATAAAACAGTCATTTACAAACAGTCACAAAATACAGTTTCTATATCGAACTCCGTCTTTCCATATTATACCTCCTCAATCCACATTACTTATTCCACATTCCATTCATATGTATTCAGTCTCATCTCTTTACTCATATCGACGACACATTATTTCCCATACCCATTCACATTCATTATTCTTTATACTCATCCATGCATATATCCATTTTCACATCCTCATTCATACATCCACATCTACATGCATACATCCATACATACACATCCACATTCACATCCATACATCCACATCCACATCTACATTCACATCCATACATCCACATCCATATTCATACATCCACATCTATTTGCATACATCCATACATTCACATCCATATTCACATCCATACATCCACATCCACATCCACATTCATATCCATACATCCACATCCACATCTACATGCATACATCCATACATACACATCCACATTCACATCCATACATCCACATCCACATCCACATTCACATCCATACATCCACATCCACATGCATACATCCATACATACACATCCACATTCACATCCATACATCCACATCCACATCCACATTCATACATCCACATCCACATGCATACATCCATACATACTCATCCATTTTTATACATCCACATCTACATGCACATTCATACATCCTCTTTCCTATATCCACATCTACATGCACATTCACATCCATACATCCACATCCACATTCATACATCCACATCTACATGTATACATCCATACATACACATCCACATTCACATCCATACATCCACATCCACATCTGCATGCATACATCCATACATACACATCCACATTCACATCCATACATCCACATCCACATCTACATGCATACATCCATACATACACATCCACATTCACATCCACATCCACATCCACATCCACATCCACATCTACATGCATACATCCATACATACCCATCCACATTCACATCCATATTCTCACCCTATCACAACCCATATACATCTTATCCCATCACATACACTTCTTACCTCCTCCCATACACATCCTATCACCTCTTAACTCATCTTATCACATCCTAACTCATCTCATATGCATCTTATCACATCTTATCACTTCCCATATCTTTTATGCATACCTCTATGCATGAAATTCAATTATGCTAAAAGTAACACTTTTACAATAAAATAATCATCCTTTATGCATATATCATACCTCTATGCATGAAATTCAATTATGCTCAAAGTAACACTTTTATAATAAAATATTCATCTTTTATGCATACCTCTATGCATGAAATTCAATTATGCTAAAAGTAACACTTTTATAATAAAATATTCATTTTTTATGCATGCCTCTATGCATGAAATTCAATTATGCTAAAAGTAACACTTTTATAATAAAATATTCATCTTTTATGCATACCTCTATGCATGAAATTCAATTATGCTAAAAGTAACACTTTTATAATAAAATATTCATCGTTTATGCATACCTCTATGCATATTATTCAATTATGCTAAAAGTAACACTTTTATAATAAAATATTCATCTTTTATGTATACCTCTATGCATGAAGTTCAATTATGCTAAAAGTAACACTTTTATAATAAAATATTCATCTTTTATGCATACCTCTATGCATGAAATTCCTTTATGCTAAAAGTAACACTTTTATAATAAAATATTCATCTTTTATGCATACCTCTATGCATGAAATTCAATTATGCTAAAAGTAACACTTTTATAATAAAATATTCATCTTTTATGCATACCTCTATGCATGAAATTCAATTATGCTAAAAGTAATACTTTTATAATAGAATATTCATCTTTTATGCATACCTCTATGCATATTATTCAATTATGTTAAAAGTAATACTTTTATAATAAAATATTCATCTTTTATGCATACCTCTATGCATGAAGTTCAATTATGTTAAAAGTAACACTTTTATAATAAAACATTCATCTTTTATGCATACCTCTATGCATGAAATTCAATTATGCTAAAAGCAACTCCTTTTTAGTAAAATATTTTTCTTTTATGCATACCTCTATGCATGAAATTCAATTATGCTAAAAGTAACTCTTTTATAATAAAATATTCATCTTTTATGTATACCTCTATGCATGAAATTCAATTCGGCTAAAAGTAACTCTTTTATAATTTAAGAAAATAAATTTTCTTTTACTAATTTCTAAAAATTTTGCCATAACCTCCTTTGTATGGCTAACCATTTTTCAATTTTCTACGTCTTTAAAACTAATTAAAAGTACACCCATATTGAAATTATCCTAGAGTAAATATTTCTTTTTTCACTTAATTAAGATAAACATTATAAAAATTTGACATTAATCACTTAACCATTCACCTAGGATAGGGAATGATTGGTTTTGTTAGACAAGAGAGGGGAATGCCTTTTGTAATGAGGCCTAACATTATAGAGAAGACATAAAGCATAAAAACCATTTAAAACCATAAAAATCCATAAAATAATTGAAGGAAAGAAGAATCACCAACTTACTAATGACTTTGATAGCAATGTCAAAAACTAATGAATTATTAACAAATTCATAGTTCTTGGCTTGGGTGGAGTAGAGTAACAATGCATTAGACATTGTTAAGTTTCAACAAAGGGGAAGGCCTCTATTTATAGGAAAAAGTGAATCAAACAAATTGATTCTAGAATTTTCCAACTCAGTTTGGTCAATTTTTGACCATTTTTAGGTCAAGTTAGCTAACTTTTTGCAACTAGACTTGAATTAGGAGAGAGAAGAGATGAAATATCTCAATTTTTATGAGTTTAAAACTCATTCAAGCATGTGAAATATGCACCTCCTTTAATGGACTCCCCTTCCTTACATATGTGTCAAAATGGAATCATTATACCCAAAATATCTCATATTTTTAATATTGCTCATAGTCTTTTACTAATAAACCTTGTACATTTTCAACTCTTCATCTTATGTGAGTATTTACTCATTTTTGGATACCCAAAATATCTCATATTTTTGATATTACTCATAGTTTCTTACTAATAAACCTTGTACATAGTCAACTCTTCATCTTATATGAGCATTTACTCATTTTTGGGTATCATCTTTTACAAAATTAGATTTATCTCCTCCCCACACATGGATTGATCTTATTGGTCCATAGGAACCTTAATTGGACCATAATCCAAAAATTTCTGAAAATCTAGACCCTTAGGCTAAGGTCCTTCATACCCATTTCCAATTAATTCCAATTGAACATCGGAAAGTTCTTTTTGAATTTCTGTTTCAGGGGAACTTATTTTAATAAGATGAGTTATTTTTCTATCCAAAAATATTCATAATCTAAATATTCTCTCTCTAGAATATTTTCTCTCTCTATGTCAAAACAGGCAGAGACGAGATCTCTTATATTTCTGAAGAGGGAATTGATTACAGTGGGAAGATGCTGGACATTTTGAGAGGCTGGGGAGGAATCTTACATTCTCTCTCACTTGAAAAACGCGAGAGGTCCTCATCTCGCAAACTGGGGGTAATTTCGCAAGATGCACGAATATGAGACTACGAGAAAATTTAATTAAGATTAACCACCAAGAAAAGTCTCAAAGAGAGCAAGACTCAAGACAAGAACAAAGATTTCAACTTTATTCACTTTTAGAACATATACAGCAAGATAGAAGAACTTTTTATAATTCCATAAGCCCGTCCATCATATGGTCACAAAAGTAGCACTCACAAGCAGCACACGTATAACGTAACTCATTTCTGGGAATAATTTGGTCGGTTATTGCAGTACCTATCTCATTGGTATGAGGTGACCTAAAAAAAGGACCTCTAAGAGGCAAGCCGAAATTGGGATAAAGGCATATCTTCTAGTGAGGAAGAAAACACGCAAGTAAGAAGACTCGCTCAGAAAATCCACCATGCCTTGAACTCATCACGCAATAGTATTGGGGACCCAAACCCAAAGCTTCAATAACCATAGCCAAGCGGACATTGTTACGAAAGTGCTGCCGACCCCACGGTGTTACCCTAGTGATGTCTCGACAGGTCCACCATTTGGTCTGAGCTACAGAAGAGAAGTTCCCAAGTGAGGGAAAAGTGAGCGCTCATACAGTGCTATAAAATCCTTCTTCACAGACTCGCTTGCGTCTTGAAGGTGAGAAATCATCATGGATAAAACCAATTCTTGTTGCCAAGCCATAAAGGAGATTAAGGAAGAAAGAGAATCGATGGGAGTAAGATTACTGCGAGTGACAAGTAAGAGTTACGACTTATATAAAAGAAAGAACTAACGTAACCTAGAAGCCAACGGGGTATCTTGCAACTGAAGTTTTACCGTCTTTCCATGATTTGGTTTTGGCACATATTTCTATAGAAGGCTTACATGAAATACATTATAAACTTTGAGATGAGGAGGTAAAAGAAGCTCGTAGGCTAAGTCACCTACTTTCTTTGAATTCAGATCTGGCCCACAATATCTGGGGGATAACTTCTTATACTTCTCAAGAGATAAAGAACTTCTTTTGGGCCGTACTCGAATGAAGACCAAAACCTTGGTATCCAAAACACCTATTCTCACTTCTGAACTCATCGTTCTGAATCCTTAAAACAGGTGGGGCTCCTGAAAAGTATTCTAGGAAAAGGGTCTTCCTTTTTTTTAAATAGAATCTTTCTTTTATATTAGAGAGGAAATAATTATAAGATCAGAAAGGGAGGTTCTTACTCCTGCATACCTCAAAGGCTGGGGGAGGAATCTTACAATCTACCCCCCTAAGAAAAAATGCGAGATGTCCTCATCTCGCAAGGTAGAGGACAACTCATTTTCTTAAGATCCAATTTATTCTGAGGTTCCTTATATTCTGGTCAACCCAACAGAATACTGGGATAAATATTCTTTATATAGAACTCATCATTAAATAACAACTCATTCAGATCATACGATTCATATGATAATGGTCCATTAGACCAAGAAATTTCTTTCTGAACATTCCTCCACGGGAATTTCAGTCAAGCAAGTTCTCAATTTGTCATCCTTTAACTTGATCTACCGTGTCAATTGTAAACAGTAGCAATTTGACAGCATAATCCACTAATCTCATAGTGATTTGCTGAAATCATTATCATCATTCTAGTTATAAATATCATCACAGGGACTCGTCCCATTCATCCTCATTGTGGTTTCGCTGAGCTTATTACATTTCAACCCATTTTCAGGGATCATCATTTTTCAATCAGAATCCAAATCAATTCATCAGTTCTCAAACAGAATTAAAAATCATATCAACCACATTCGAAATCATCATCTGGATAGCATTAATGCTTATAATTTCAAGTCTTAGATTTACTCGTATATACTGCCGGTAAAGAGCTGCCAGTTATACCCTCGGTATATACGGGTAGTCATGATACTTGGAACCATAAGGTAAATACCATCATGTCTAGGCCTCAAGCAAGTCAGGGTTCTATACAATTGCGGTACTTCCATTTGAAGACCCAATTACTAATTTATGAATTTTCAGATTGAATATCAATTTGTATGAATTATATCACACAATTACAACCTTTTTGTGCTTCTTGATAAATTTTTGACATATTTGGCTCTTTATTTGCTAATTTACTCTGATACCAACTGTGAGATCCCTGTCCCCACTGCGCAATGGATTCGGGGTACTAGCAGCGGAAGTGGCACTTCTTACGCGGGGCAGAGTCCCACACTCAGGGCCTCGTCCCCACGGATATCCGGATAGGAGACTAATCCGTCGGTTTTTCCAAAACCGAACCTGAAAAAACTTCCTTTATCCGGAAAGCACGGGCGATTCCACCAGGATAACGTTTTACTCTAACGTAGTCAAGACCATTACTGATTAAAGTGATCCGATTGCATCTATAAAGGTACTCAGTCAGATCAAGGAAGAAACTTGCACTTGGATCATTGGGATTAACGCTTTTTTTTCCATCAAGAGGCACAGCCGTTGATTCCTATCCATAGAACAATTACTATCCGGGATTTACTTCATCTATCGTAATAACAGAATTTGAGTGTCGATTTACGGATCTATCAGTCCAGCCTAACCCCATCCGATCCCATGGGTTAGCCAACCGCCCAACCACTGTAGTGATGGAATCCAATTAAGAATTTGGTTAGGTTTTGTCCCGGGTACCAAGGAAAAGAGTTCCAAGGCCCCCTAGCCGGAAGTTCATGCAAACATAAAACTAGTCACACCACTTACACACCCAATATGAAATTTGCCTTTTTCTTAGCATCAGCTAACTTTAAAACAATCCTTTAATGAAACCATTATATCACTGATGACAATCCTCAAAGTCTCTGGTTGAATCCTTATTTCTAGTCATTCATTCATCGGTATACTTATGGCATCATTGGTAACTAGAACGCTCACCACCTGTTCACTCTCAGGGGCCTTTTCCATAGTTCCTAGCTCATAGTAACCGGCAATATATTCATATAACCGAATGGAATCTCCGTGGAAGATCAGCAAGATCAACCCACCGATCCATATAAAAGAGCCATGGACTCATTCGTTGAGGACCAACAAGGTCAATCAACCAGATCCATGCCCGGTTTCAAAAAACAATTCTTATTCTTTATTCCAATATCTTCCACGACGCACGTGTGGGTATCTTCGGTGACCCAGAGCCCGAGCACCGTATGGTCAGCACCCTCTAGGAAAACCTTCGTAGGTGACCTAGCGCTTCACTCATAGGCCGCTTCCTTGGTCCCTCATCCACCGTACCGGAAGCTCACCATTTAAATCGAACCGAGGCTGGTCAAGACCTCGGTCGACCTTGCTACGCGAGACGTCCTCCATTGACTCTCCGCCCCGTCAGCAGTTGCAACTTTATCAGTTAGGTCTCCATGACCTTAATCCATAAGATGGTCAAAATGCTTTCCCAGCATTCTTGACATAAAACAATCATTTACAAACAGTCACAAAATACAGTTTCTATATCGAACTCCGTCTTTCCATATTATACCTCCTCAATCCACATTACTTATTCCACATTCCATTCATATGTATTCAGTCTCATCCCTTTGCTCATATCGACGATACATTATTTCCCATACCCATTCACATTCATTATTCTTTATACTCATCCATTCATACATCCATTTTCACATCCTCATTCATACATTCACATCTACATGCATACATCCATACATACACATCCACATTCACATCCATACATCCACATCCACATCTACATTCACATCCATACATCCACATCCATATTCATACATCCACATCTATTTGCATACATCCATACATTCACATCCACATTCACATCCATACATCCACATCCACATCCACATCTACATGCATACATCCATACATACACATCCACATTCACATCCATACATCCACATCCACATCCACATTCACATCCATACATGCACATCCACATTCATACATCCACATCCACATGCATACATCCATACATTGTTGGAATTAGGGTTGCAGGAATGCACACACAACTTCAAGAAGATGAGGAAGCTTGAGCACAACACAGTAGTGTATTATGAGTGCCAAAAATGAAAGATAACTAGCCCTAGAAGATAATGGGCGTATATACAATGCACGGGGGAAAAAACCTCCTAGTGAGGGAAAAAGTGCCCCGGCGGTCCTAAGTGTGTTCACACACATCACTACTATAATATGGTAACAAATCCCCCCTGGAGTGATGCGGTGAACAAGAGCTAGCACTCATGTATAGGGAAGTGTCTAGCTATGTGGACGAATCCACAAAAGGGAGTAAGCCCAAAGCTTTGCGAAAAGCTTCGAACTTTTCACGAGGCAGAGCCTTTGTGAAAAGGTCTGCAAGGTTATCCTGTGTTGGCACATAAGCCAAACTGATCTCTCCTGCAGAGAGTCTCTCCCTGACATAATGGTAGTGCACCTCAATGTGCTTCGTACGAGCATGGAACACTGGGTTCCGCGCAACTGCCAATGCGCTCTGACTGTCAGTGAAGATGGTGGTGGCAGATGGCTGCCCAACACCCAAATCAGCCATAAGGCGTCTGAGCCACACACACTCAACCGTAGCTGTGAAAGCTGCCCTGTACTCAGCTTCACAACTAGAAGTGGCCACAGTAGGCTGCTTCTTGCTCAACCATGATATGCATGAGCTTCCAAGCATGAAGCAAAAACCACTCGTGGACACGCGTGTGTCATAACAACCAGCCCAGTCAGAATCTGAAAAAACATGTAAATCTGGCGGCAATGATCCCCCCTTGGGATAAAACAACCCAAGATGCCGAGTACCACTCAAATAGCGAAAGATACGCTTCACTGCCTGCCAATGCTTAATGCCTGGGCTATGCATAAATCTGCTCACCTGTGAGACTGCAAACTGAATGTCTGGCCTCGTAATGCATACATAAATGAGGCAACCAACAGCTGTCTGATAGAGTGTGACATCAAAGTGATCTCCAGCATCATGAAGACTCAACTTCAAACCTGTCTCCATTGGAGTAGCAATAGGCTTGCAGTCTTCAAGGCCAAATCTCCGCAACAATGTTTCAATATACTTTGTTTGACACAAAGCAATACCTCCATCACACTGCTTAAATTGTATCCCCAAATAATGATGCAAATGCCCCAAATCTGACATCTCAAAAGAGGCATTCAAATCAGCCTTAAAATCAGCAATATGACTCTCATTTGGTCCTGTGAGCAGCATGTCATCGACATAGAGAGCAATGATTAGATGTACACCATCCACATGTTTAACATACAAAGTGCTTTCTGTTGGACTATTCTGAAACCCATGTGCAGTCAAATATGCATGTATTTTTTCATACCAAGCTCGTGGAGCTTGCTTTAAACCATATAAAGCCTTTTTTAACCTGCACACTTTGTTTTCCTGCCCTCTTTGAACAAAACCACGAGGCTGCGATACATACACCTCCTCATGCAAATCTCCATTTAAGAACGCAGTCTTTATGTCCAGCTGATGTACATTCCAACCATTATGAGCTGCTAATGCACAGATGCTACGAACAGTGGTCATACGACATGTGGGAGCAAAAGTCTCATCAAAATCAATGCCCTTCTCTTGAGCATAACCTTTTGCAACAAGCCTAGCCTTATGGCGATCCACTGTGCCATCAGGCTTACGCTTCAATTTGTATACCCACTTAGTGCCAATGGCCTTCTTGCCAGGGGGCAAGTCACATAAAGACCATGTACCATTCTTCATAATAGCATCGTATTCTGCTTGCATAGCAGCCATCCAATTTTCTGAACTTTGTGCCTCATCAAATGAAACAGGCTCACTTTCATCGCACATACTAGAAACAGCCAATGCATAACAATCTGACGCATAAGAGGCACCATGAGAGCCAGAACGAGTGCGACTAGACAAAGGGGCATCCAACTTGCTGTATCGCAAAGTCTGCACCAGCCATCTAGGCATATTCCTAGAGCCCTCAATCTCTTGTCTCTCATCCTCAAGTGCATCATGCACATCTGCATCAGATATAGGCTGATCTGTGCCATCATTTAAAACCTGCATAGGCTGAAAAACTGCCTCATGAGGTATTGCACTTGACTGTGCACCACTGAAAAGAGGCAACAATGTATCATAGACATCACGTGAGCTGATATCTGTCTCCTTAGTACATGAAACCAAGGGCTGAACTGCATCTTCCACAAATACAACATCACGGCTAACCAAAATGCGCTTTGTCTGTGGATGATACAAACGATAGCCTTTGCTCTCAGCACTATATCCAACAAAAATACATTTGACAGCTTTGTCATCCAATTTTCTGCGATGTTGCACAGGCACTAATGCATATGCCAGGCAACCAAAAACACGTAAATGGCCAACAGATGGCTTGCGGCTATGCCAAGCCTCATATGGAGTGACAACCTGTAATGCTTTGGTGGGACACCTGTTTAGTACATAAGTGGCACACATGACAGCCTCAAGCCAAAAACCATGTGGTAGACTTTGACTCTTAACCATACATCTTGCCATTTCCATGAGAGACCTGTTTTTTCTCTCAGCCACACCATTTTGCTGTGGTGTATACGGCACTGTACATTGGTGTTTTATCCCACGCTCAGCCAGAAATGCATTAAATTCTGAAGACATATACTCCCCCCCTCGATCTGAACGGAGGGTGCCCATCTTACTTTCTGACACATTTTCAGCCATAACCAAAAACTGTTTGAAGCACAAAAACACTTCGGACTTTGCCTTCAAAGGATATACCCATGCATGCCTGGTAAAATCATCAATGAAAGTCACGAAGTAAAGGTAGTTTCCAAATGATGGAGTTTGCATGGGACCACAAACATCACTGTGAACAAGCTGCAATCTGCGTTCAGCTCTCACTGATCCATCTTTGGGAAAGGAAGCACGCTGCATTTTACCCAATATGCAGCCCTCACAAACATGCTTGACAGGTGCCTCAAGCTTAGGCAAAGAAGACACCATTTCAGATTTCTGCAGGCGCAGCAAACTTGCAAAATTCAGATGACCAAAACGTGCATGCCACAGTTTTGCATTTGAAATAGCCTGCGTATCCATAATAGCACATGCTGAATCCTCTACACATTTGCCATCCATATTGAGCTTATACAGCCCTCGACATAGTGAACCAGATGCTACAATGATGTCACCACAAGAGAGATCATGAACAGTACATCTGTCATCCACAAATTTTACAACCAAACCTGTTTTGGCAAATGCGGAGACTGACAGCAGATTCTTTTTGATCCCTGGCACATACAATGCATCAAAAAGTGTAAAGGTGTTGCAATTTGCAACATTCAGCACAATCTGTCCAACTCCTTTAACGGGATAAGAGGAGTTATTGGCACAAGTGACAGTATTCCCTGTGGGAGCAGACTCAAGGAAAGTGAATAAACTGCGCTGCGAGGTGATATGCTTAGTGGCACCACTGTCAAAGTACCATACATCTGAATCTACTGCAGACATACATGTGTCATGCAAAGATGGGTCATAACTGCACTGCGCATTGAATGCCCATTCTGTATCTTGAACAACATTAGCAGATTCATTGTTAGAAGGAGAGGCATCTGCAACAGCCATACCAGCCTCTTTCTTCTTAGCCTCTTTCGCAGCCAGCTTAGGACACGCTTTGATGACATGATCATTTCCCTTACAGTACTTGCAAAATGTCTTCTGTTTGTCACCCTTCTTCTCATCTTTGTCTTCCTTCTTTGGTTGCGCAGCATTTGCAGATTTCTGCTTACTAGAAGAAAAGCCAGCTTTACCTTTCCCGCTTCTCTGACTAGCAACGAAAGCTTGATCTGCGACACGCATAATATTCTTGTTTTGCCTTGACTGGTCTTCTTGCAGCAAAACAGAAACTAACTCCTCAAATGATAAGGCATTGGGATTGCCTTTCATCATCAAGCGAAGAGTGGAAGCAAAACCCTGATAAGAATCTGGTAGACCATTCAAAACAGTCTGCACAAGTGAACTGTCTGACAGGATTTCATCTGCAGAAATGAGCTGCTCTTTGAAATCCTTGATCTTTGTCAAAAAGCTATCCATAGAATCACCTTCGTTCATATGCTCACTCTCCAACTGTTTTCGGAGGTAAGCAACACGAGCCTCATTTCTTGCCTGATACAATGTGGCAAGTACATCCCAAGCATCCTTAGAAGTCCTGCAGGAGCGAATATGTGGGATAATGGTACGTTTGACAGACAGCGCAATCAAGGCATGAGCCTGCGCATCTCTACCATCCCAACGAATCTGCTCTGCTGAAAGTGGTGGTTCTCGAACAGCTGCTACAGCACTTGTGCCTGCACCATCATCAACAGTACCTGTTTCTGATGTGTTTGCAGCATTCCCAGCCACAATAGGACGTGCATCAATACCCTGCACAATGTTCCATAACCCCTTTGCTACCAATACATGTCGCATCATATATGCCCACAATGGATAGTTGGTGCCATCCAACTTATCCTCAGCAGCCAACATGCGGAATACATCATTGTTGTCAGCCATGGCCAATGACTGTACTACTAGATGTAAATGCTGTCTGTAAGAGGTAAACCTGTATAAAATCGACCTGTGCTATATAGCACAGCCCAAAACAGACGAATGGGCACCTGTCCTGCAGATTTTAATCTTGACAGAAAATCTGCAAAGTAGGACGATTTTGCCTGCGCAGTACTTGGAATGCAAAAACGGAGGGCGAAATGACTTCAGATCAAAATTCTGAAACGAACAAGCCCTACGGGCTCTCCCACGGCATATACTAACCTGCAGACGCTCGTGAAACCTCGTTGCAATCGGAGGAGATGAAGCGGCAGGTGCCGGTGATGCTGCCCGGGAGGAGGAAGCCTGCTCTGATACCAATTGTTGGAATTAGGGTTGCAGGAATGCACACACAACTTCAAGAAGATGAGGAAGCTTGAGCACAACACAGTAGTGTATTATGAGTGCCAAAAATGAAAGATAACTAGCCCTAGAAGATAATGGGCGTATATACAATGCACGGGGGAAAAAACCTCCTAGTGAGGGAAAAAGTGCCCCGGCGGTCCTAAGTGTGTTCACACACATCACTACTATAATATGGTAACATACATACACATACACATCCACATTCACATCCATACATCCACATCCACATCCACATTCATACATCCACATCCACATGCATACATCCATACATACTCATCCATTTTTATACATCCACATCTACATGCACATTCATACATCCTCTTTCCTATATCCACATCTACATGCACATTCACATCCATACATCCACATCCACATTCATACATCCACATCTACATGTATACATCCATACATACACATCCACATTCACATCCATACATCCACATCCACATCTGCATTCATACATCCATACATACACATCCACATTCACATCCATACATCCACATCCACATCTACATGCATACATCCATACATACACATCCACATTCACATCCATACATCCACATCCACATCCACATCCACATCCACATCTATATGCATACATTCATACATACCCATCCACATTCACATCCATATTCTCACCCTATCACAACCCATATACATCTTATCCCATCACATACACTTCTTACCTCATCCCATACACATCCTATCACTTCTTAACTCATCTTATCACATCCTAACTCATCTCATATGCATCTTATCACATCTTATCACTTCCCATATCTTTTATGCATACCTCTATGCATGAAATTCAATTATGCTAAAAGTAATACTTTTACAATAAAATAATCATCCTTTATGCATAAATCATACCTCTATGCATGAAATTCAATTATGCTAAAAGTAACAGTTTTATAATAAAATATTCATCTTTCATGCATATCTCTATGCATGAAATTTCATTATGCTAAAAGTAACACTTTTATAATAAAATATTCATCTTTTATGCATGCCTCTATGCAATGAAATTCCATTATGCTAAAAGTAACACTTTTATAATAAAATATTCATCTTTTATGCATAACTCTATGCATGAAATTCAATTATGCTAAAAGTAACACTTTTATAATAAAATATTCATCTTTTATGCATACCTCTATGCATGAAATTCAATTATACTAAAAGTAACACTTTTATAATAAAATATTCATCTTTTATGCATACATCTATGCATGAAATTCAATTATGCTAAAAGTAACACTTTTATAATAAAATATTCATCTTTTATGCATACCTCTATGCATATTATTCAATTATGCTAAAAGTAATACTTTTATAATAAACTATTCATCTTTTATGCATACCTCTATGCATGAAATTTCATTATGCTAAAAGTAACACTTTTATAATAAAATATTCATCTTTTATGCATACCTCTATGCATGAAATTCAATTATGCTAAAAGTAACACTTTTATAATAAAATATTCATCTTTTATGCATACCTCTATGCATGAAATTCAATTATGCTAAAAGTAACACTTTTATAATAAAATATTCATCTTTTATGCATACCTCTATGCATGAAATTCAATTATGCTAAAAGTAACACTTTTATAATAAAATATTCATCTTTTATGCATACCTCTATGCATGAAGTTCAATTATGCTAAAAGTAACACTTTTATAATAAAATATTCATCTTTTATGCATACCTCTATGCATGAAATTCAATTATGCTAAAAGTAACTCTTTTATAATAAAATATTCATCTTTTATGCATACCTCTATGCATGAAATTCAATTATGCTAAAAGTAACTCTTTTATAATAAAATATTCAATTATGCTAAAAGTAACTCTTTTATAATAAAATATTCATCTTTTATGCATACCTCTATGCATGAAATTCAATTATGCTAAAAGTAACTCTTTTATATTTTAAAAAAATGAATTTTCTTTTACTAATTTCTAAAAATTTTGCCATAACCTCCTTTGTATGGCTAACCATTTTTTAATTTTCTACGTCTTTAAAACTAAGTAAAAGTACACCCATATTGAAATTATCCTAGAGTAAATATTTTTTTTCACTTAATTGAGATAAACATTATAAAAATTTGACATTAATCACTTAACCATTCACCTAGGATAGAGAATGGTTGGTTTTGTTAGAGAAGAGAGGGGAATGCCTTTTGTAATGAGGCCTAACATTATAGAGAAGACATAAAGCATAAAAACCATTTAAAACCATAAAAATCCATAAAATAATTGAAGGAAATAAGAATTACCAACTTACTAATGACTTTGATAGCTTTCCTTTGGCTTGATGGTTTGAGGGTTCAACTCTTGTTTGAACAAAAGTGGCCAACCAATCTTTGGAAGAGAGAAATGTCATAAACTAATGAATTATTAACAAATTCATAGTTCTTGGCTTGGGTGGAGTAGAGTAACAATGCATTAGACATTGTTAAGTTTCAACAAAGGGGAAGGCCTCTATTTATAGGAAAAAGTGAGCTCCTAATCAAACAAACTGATTCTAGAATTTTCCAACTCAGTTTGGTCAATTTTTGACCATTTTTAGGTCAGTTGAGCTAGCTTTTTGCAACTAGACTTGAATTAGGAGAGAGAAGAGATGAAATATCTCAATTTTTATGAGTTTAAAACTTATTCAAGCATGTGAAATATGCACCTCCTTTAATGGACTCCCCTTCCTTACATGTGTCAAAATGGAATCATTATACCCAAAATATCTCATATTTTTAATATTGCTCATAGTCTTTTACTAATAAACCTTGTACATTTTCAACTCTTCATCTTATGTGAGTATTTACTCATTTTTGGATACCCAAAATATCTCATATTTTTGATATTACTCATAGTTTCTTACTAATAAACCTTGTACATAGTTAACTCTTCATCTTATGTGAGCATTTACTCATTTTTGGATATCATCTTTTACAAAATTGGATTTATCTCCTCCCCACACATGGATTGATCTTATTGGTCCATAGGAACCTTAATTGGACCATAATCCAAAAATTTCTGAAAATCTAGACCCTTAGACTAAGGTCTTTCATACCCATTTTCAATTAATTCCAATTGAACATCGGAAAGTTCTTTTTGAATTTCTGTTTCAGGGGAACTTATTTTAATAAGATGAGTTATTTTTCTATCCAAAAATATTCATAATCTGAATATTCTCTCTCTAGAATATTTTCTCTCTCTATGTCAAAACAGGCAGAGACGAGATCTCTTATATTTCTGAAGAGGGAATTGATTACAGTGGGAAGATGCTGGACATTTTGAGAGGCTGGGGAGGAATCTTACATTCTATCTCACTTGAAAAACGCGAGATGTCCTCATCTCGCAAACTGGGGGTAATTTCGCAAGATGCACGAATATGAGACTACGAGAAAATTTAATTAAGATTAACCACCAAGAAAAGTCTCAAAGAGAGCAAGACTCAAGACAAGAACAAAGATTTCAACTTTATTCACTTTTAGAACATATACAGCAAGATAGAAGAACTTTTTATAATTCCATAAGCCCATCCATCATATGGTCACAAAAGTAGCACTCACAAGCAGCACACGTATAACGTAACTCATTTCTGGGAATAATTTGGTCGGTTATTGCAGTACCTATCTCATTGGTATGAGATGACCTAAAAAAAGGACCTCTAAGAGGCAAGCCGAAATTGGGATAAAGGCATATCTTCTAGTGAGGAAGAAAACACGCAAGTAAGAAGACCCGCTCAGAAAATCCACCATGCCTTGAACTCATCACGCAATAGTATTGGGGACCCAAACCCAAAGCTTCAATAACCATAGCCAAGCGGACATTGTTACGAAAGAGCTGCCGACCCCACGGTGTTACCCTAGTTATGTCTCGACAGGTCCACCATTTGGTCTGAGCTACAGAAGTTCCTAAGTGAGGGAAAAGTGAGCGCTCATACAGTGCTATAAAATCATTCTTTACAGACTCGCTTGCGTCTTAAAGGTGAGAAATCATCATGGATAAAACCAATTCTTGTTGCCAAGCAATAAAGGAGATTAAGGAAGAAAGGGAATCGATGGGAGTAAGATTACTGCGAGTGACAAGTAAGAGTTACGACTTATATACAGAGACGAGATCTCTTATATTTCTGAAGAGGGAATTGATTACAGTGGGAAGATGCTGGACATTTTGCGAGGCTAGGGAGGAATCTTACATTCTCTCCAACTTGAAAAACGCGAGATGTCCTCATCTCGCAAACTGGGGGTAATTTCGCAAGATGCACGAATATGAGACTAAGAGAAAATTTAATTAAGATTAACCACCAAGAAAAGTCTCAAAGAGAGCAAGACTCAAGACAAGAACAAAGATTTCAACTTTATTCACTCTTGGAACATATACAGCAAGATAGAAGAACTTTTTATAATTCCATAAGCACGTCCATCATATGGTCACAAAAGTAGCACTCACAAGCAGCACACGTATAACGTAACTCATTTCTGGGAATAATTTGGTCGGTTATTGCAGTACCTATCTCATTGGTATGAGGTGACCTAAAAAAAGGACCTCTAAGAGGCAAGCCGAAATTGGGATAAAGGCATATCTTCTAGTGAGGAAGAAAACACGCAAGTAAGAAGACCCGCTCAGAAAATCCACCATGCCTTGAACTCATCACGCAATAGTATTGGGGACCCAAACCCAAAGCTTCAATAACCATAGCTAAGCGGACATTGTTACGAAAGTGCTGCCGACCCCACGGTGTTACCCTAGTTATGTCTCGACAGGTCCACCATTTGGTGTGAGCTACAGAAGTTCCCAAGTGAGGGAAAAGTGAGCGCTCATACAGTGCTATAAAATCCTTCTTCACAGACTCGCTTGCATCTTGAAGGTGAGAAATCATCATGGATAAAACCAATTCTTGTTGCCAAGCCATAAAGGAGATTAAGGAACAAAGAGAATCGATGGGAGTAAGATTACTGCGAGTGACAAGTAAAAGAAAGAACTAGCATAACCTAGAAGCCAACGGGGTATCTTGCCACTGAAGTTTTACCGTCTTTCCATGATTTGGTTTTGGCACATATTTCTATGGAAGGCTTACATGAAATACATTATAAACTTTGAGATGAGGAGGTAAAAGAAGCTCGTAGGCTTAGTCACCTACTTTCTTTGAATTCAGATATGGTCCACAATATCTGGGGGATAACTTCTTATACTTCTCAAGAGATAAAGAACTTCTTTTGGGCCGTACTCGAATAAAGACCAAAACCTTAGTATCCAAAACACCTATTCTCACTTCTGAACTCATCGTTCTGAATCCTTGAAACAGGTGGGGCTCCTGAGAAGTATTCTGGGGAAAGGGTCTTCCTTTTTTTTAATAGAATCTTTCTTTTATATTAGAGAGGAAATAATTATAAGATCAAAAAGGGAGGTTCGTACTCCTGCATACCTCAAAGGCTGGGGGAGGAATCTTACATTCTACCCCCCTTAAAAAAAATGCGAGATGTCCTCATCTCGCAAGGTAGAGGACAACTCATTTTCTTAAGATCCAATTTATTCTGAGGTTCCTTATATTCTGGTCAACCCAACAGAATACTGGGATAAATATTCTTTATATAGAACTCATCATTAAATAACAACTCATTCAAATCATATCATTCATACGATAATGGTCCATTAGACCGAAAAATTTCTTTCTGAACATTCCTCCCACGGGCATTTTAGTCAAGCAAGTTCTCAATTTGTCATCCTTTAACTTGATCTACCGTGTCAATTGTTAACAGTAGCAATCTGACAGCATAATCCACTAATCTCATAGTGATTTACTGAAATCATTATCATCATTCTAGTTATAAATATCATCACAGGGACTCGTCCCATTCATCCTCATTGTGAATTTGCTGAGCTTATTGCATTTCAACCCATTTTCAGGGATCATCATTTTTCAATCAGAATCCAAATCAATTCATCAGTTCTCAAACAGAATTAAAAATCATATTAACCACATTCGAAATCATCATCTGGATAGCATTAATGCTTATAATTTCAAGTCTTAGATTTACTCGTATATACTGCCGGTAAAGAGCTGCAGTTATACCCTCGGTATATACGGGTAGTCATGATACTTGGAACTATAAGGTAAATACCATCATGTCTAGGCCTCAAGCAAGTCAGGGTTCTATACAATTGCGGTACTTCCATTTGAAGACCCAATTACTAATTTACGAATTTTCAGATTGAATATCAACTTGTATGAATTACATCACACAATTACAACCTTTTTGTGCTTCTTGATAAATTTTTGACATATTTGGCTCTTTATTTGCCAATTTGCTCTGATACCAACTGTGAGATCCCTGTCCCCACCACGCAACGGATTCGGGGTACTAGCATCGAAAGTGATACTTCTTGCGCGGGGCAGAGTCCCACACTCGGGACCTCGTCCACGGATATCCGGATAAGAGACTAATCCGTCGGTTTTTCCAAAATCGAACCCAAAAAAACCCAAAAAAAACTTCCTTTATCCGGAAAGCACGAGCGATTCCACCAGGATAACTTTTTACTCTAACGTAGTCAAGACCATTACTGATCAAACTGATCCGATTGCACCTATAAAGGTACTCAGTCAGATCAAGGAAGAAACTTGCACTTGGATCATTCGGATCAACGCTTTTTTCCCCATCCAGAGGCACAGCCGTTCCTATCCATAGAACAATTACTATCCGGGATTTACTTCATCTATCGTAATAACAGAATTTGAGTCTCGATTTATGGATCCATCAGTCCAGCCTAACCCCATTCGATCCCATGGGTTAGCCAACCGCCCAACCACTGTAGTAATGGAATCCAATTAAGAATTTGGTTAGGTTTTGTCCCGGGTACCAAGGAAAAGAGTTCCAAGGCCCCCTAGCCGGAAGTTCATGCAAACATAAAACTAGTCACACCACTTACACACCCAATATGAAATTTGCTTTTTTCTTAGCATCAGCTAACTTTAAAACAATCCTTTAATGAAACCATTATATCACTGATGACAATCCTCAAAGTCTCTGGTTGAATCCTTATTTCTAGTCATTCATTCATCGGTATACTTATGGCATCATTGGTAACCAGAACGCTCACCACCTGTTCACTCATCAGGGACCTTTTCCATAGTTCCTAGCTCATAGTAACCGGCAATATATTCATATAACAGAATGGAATCTCCGTGAAAGATCAGCAAGATCAACCCACCGATCCATATAAAAGAGCCATGGACTCATCCGCTGTTGAGGACCAGCAAGGTCAATCAACCAGATCCATGCCCGGTTTCAGAAAACAATTCTTATTCTTTATTCCAATATCTTCCACGACGCACGTGTGGGTATCTTCGGTGACCCAGAGCCCGAGCACCGTATGGTCAGCACCCTCTAGGATCCTTCGCAGCAGGTGACCTAGCGCTTCACTCATAGGCCGCTTCCTTGGTCCCTCATCCACCGTACCGGAAGCTCACCATTTAAATGGAACCGAGACTGGTCAAGACCTCGGTCGACCTTGCTACGCGAGACGTCCTCCATTGACTCTCCATCAGCAGTTGCAACTTTATCAGTTAGGTCTCCATGACCTTAATCCATAAGACGGTCAAAATGCTTTTCCAGCATTCTTGACATAAAACAGTCATTTACAACAGTTTCTATATCGAACTCCGTCTTTCCATATTATACCTCCTCAATCCACATTACTTATTCCACATTCCATTCATATGTATTCAGTCTCATCCCTTTACTCATATCGACGACACATTATTTCCCATACCCATTCACATTCATTATTCTTTATACATGCATACATCCATTTTTACATCCTCATTCATACATCCACATCTACATGCATACATCCATACATACACATCCATACATCCACATCCACATCTACATTCACATCCATACATCCACATCCATATTCATACATCCACATCTATTTGCATACATCTATACATTCACATCCACATTCACATCCATACATCCACATCCACATCCATACATCCACATCCACATCTACATCCATACATCCACATTCACATCCATACATCCACATCCACATCTACATGCATACATCCATACATACACATCCACATTCACATACATACATCCACATCCACATTCACATTCACATCCATACATCCACATCCACATTCATACATCCACATCCACATGCATACATCCATACATACACATCCACATTCACATCCATACATCCACATTCACATCCACATTCATACATCCACATCTACATACATACATCCATACATACTCATCCATTTTTATACATCCACATCTACATGCACATTCATACATCCTCTTTCGTATATCCACATCTACATGCACATTCACATCCATACATCCACATCCACATTCATACATCCACATCTACATGTATACATCCATACATACACATCCACATTCACATCCATACATCCACATCCACATCTGCATGCATACGTCCATACATGCACATCCACATTCACATCCATACATCCACATCCACATCCACATCCATACATCCACATCCACATCTACATGCATACATCCATACATACACATCCACATCCACATCCATACATCCACATCCACATCCACATTCACATTCATATATCCATTTCACATCCACATCTACATGCATACATCCATACATACCCATCCACATTCACATCCATATTCTCACCCTATCACAACCCATATACATCTTATCCCATCACATACACTTCTTACCTCATCCCATACACATCCTATCACTTCTTAACTCATCTTATCACATCCTGACTCATCTCATATGCATCTTATCACATCTTATCACTTCCCATATCTTTTATGCAAACCTCTATGCATGAAATTTTATTATGCTAAAAGTAACACTTTTACAATAAAATAATCATCCTTTATGCATAAATCATACCTCTATTATGCTAAAAGTAACACTTTTATAATAAAATATTCATCTTTTATGCATATCTCTATGTATGAAATTCCATTATGCTAAAAGTAACACTTTTATAATAAAATATTCATCTTTTATGCATACCTCTATGCAATGAAATTCCATTATGCTAAAAGTAACACTTTTCTAATAAAATATTCATCTTTTATGCATACCTCTATGCATGAAATTCCATTATGCTAAAAGTAACACTTTTCTAATAAAATATTCATCTTTTATGCATACCTCTATGCATGAAATTCAATTATGCTCAAAGTAACACTTTTATAATAAAATATTCATCTTTTATGCATACCTCTATGCATGAAATTCAATTATGCTAAAAGTAACACTTTTATAATAAAATATTCATCTTTTATACATACCTCTATGCATGAAATTCAATTATGCTAAAAGTAACACTTTTATAATAAGATATTCATCTTTTATGCATACCTCTATGCATATTATTCAATTATGCTAAAAGTAACACTTTTATAATAAAATATTCATCTTTTATGCATACCTCTATGCATGAAATTCAATTATGCTAAAAGTAACACTTTTATAATAAAATATTCATCTTTTTTGCGTACCTCTATGCATGAAATTCCATTATGCTAAAAGTAACACTTTTATAATAAAGTATTCATCTTTTATGCATACCTCTATGCATGAAATTCAATTATGTTAAAAGTAACACTTTTATAATAAAATATTCATCTTTTATGCATACCTCTATGCATATTATTCAATTATGCTAGAAGTAACACTTTTATAATAAAATATTCATCTTTTATGCATACCTCTTTTATGCATACCTCTATGCATGAAATTCAATTATGCTAAAAATAACACTTTTATAATAAAATATTCATCTTTTATGCATACCTCTATGCATAAAGTTCAATTATGCTAAAAGTAACACTTTTATAATAAAATATTCATCTTTTATGCATACCTCTATGCATGAAATTCAATTATGCTAAAAGTAACTCTTTTATAATAAAATATTCATCTTTTATGCATACCTCTATGCATGAAATTCAATTATGCTAAAAGTAACTCTTTTATAATTTTAAAAAATAAATTTTCTTTTACTAATTTCTAAAAATTTTGCCATAACCTCCTTTGTATGGCTAACCATTTTTCAATTTTCTACATCTTTAAAACTAATTAAAAGTACACCCATATTGAAATTATCCTAGAGTAAATATTTTTTTTCACTTAATTGAGATAAACATTATAAAACTTTGACATTAATCACTTAACCATTCACCTAGGATAGAGAATGGTTGGTTTTGTTAGAGAAGAGAGGGGAATGCCTTTTGTAATGAGGTCTAACATTATAGAGAAGACATAAAGCATAAAAACCATTTAAAACCATAAAAATCCATAAAATAATTGAAAGAAAGAAGAATCACCAACTTACTAATGACTTTGATAGCTTTCCTTTGGCTTGATGGTTTGAGGGTTCTCAACTCTTGTTTGAACAAGAGTGGCCAACCAATCTTTGGAAGAGGGAAATGTCAAAAACTAATGAATTATTAACAAATTCATAGTTCTTGGCTTGGGTGGAGTAGAGTAACAATGCGTTAGACATTGTTAAGTTTCAACAAAGGGGAAGGCCTCTATTTATAGGAGAAAGTGAGTTCCTAACCAAACAAACTGATTCTAGAATTTTCCAACTCAGTTTGGTCAATTTTTGACCATTTTTAGGTCAGTTGAGCTAACTTTTTGCAACTAGACCTGAATTAGGAGAGAGGAGAGATGAAATATCTCAATTTTTATGAGTTTAAAACTCATTCAAGCATGTGAAATATGCACCTCCTTTAATGGACTCCCCTTCCTTACATATGTGTCAAAATGGAATCATTATACCCAAAATATCTCATATTTTTAATATTGCTCATAGTTTTTTACTAATAAACCTTGTACATTTTCAACTCTTCATCTTATGTGAGTATTTACTCATTTTTGGATACCCAAAATATCTCATATTTTTGATATTACTCATAGTTTCTTACTAATAAACCTTGTACATAGTCAACTCTTCATCTTATGTGAGCATTTACTCATTTTTGGGTATCAAATTAGATTTATGTCCTCCCCACACATGGATTGATCTTATTGGTCCATAGGAACCTTAATTGGACCATAATCCAAAAATTTCTGAAAATCTAGATCCTTAGGCTAAGGTCCTTCATACCCATTTCCAATTAATTCCAATTGAACATCGGAAAGTTCTTTTTGAATTTCTATTTCAAGGGAATTAATAAGATGAGTTATTTTTCTATCCAAAAATATTCATAATCTGAATATTCTCTCTCTAGAATATTTTCTCTCTCTATGTCAAAATAGGCAAAGACGAGATCTCTTATATTTCTAAAGAGGGAATTTTTTACAGTGGGAAGATGCTGGACATTTTGAGAGGCTGGGGAGGAATCTTACACCTTCTAGCTGCCTGATGTATTGATTCCTCGGTTTGCCCTACTTGTTTGCATCTGCATAAGATGGTCCTACTACTCGAGATTTTCTGGCTCGTTTGACAACTCTTCTCCATGCCTGGTTTCCCACTCTTTCGTTTTTTGGTAGTCACTTTTGGCTATTTGGTAGATATCCCTCTACCCTTGATTATGCTCTCTTTTTTTTGTGGTGCCGTTATTGGGCCCTACGGAGTTTATACCATGCCCATAACACTTAGTTGTTTGTGTACACTTCGGTGGATGTCTTCGCCTTTTTTAGATTCTCCTTGCTCCAATCTCTCCAAGATTCCTAGTTTCTTGGAGACCTTTCGATGCCCTAGTTGGACGTGTTTTATCATTGTTTCTAGTTTTCCGTAGTAGTTTCTCCATGTTGGGGCAGCTATGAATATACATTGCATTTATAATGAAACAATGGTTTTCACAAAAAAGTGTGTGTACTATTTTGTGTGTGTGTGTGTGCAATCCCGCCCCTCGAGTACTGTGTGTGCATGTGTATTTTTGTGTGTGTGTGTGCCCCTATCCCTAGGGTAGTGCCTCTGTGTGTGTGTGTGTGTGTGTGTGTGTCCCTAGGGTAGTGCCTCTGTGTGTGTGTGTGTGTGTGTGTGTGTGTGTGTGTCCCTAGGGTAGTGCCTGTGTGTGTGTGTGTGTGTGTGTGTGTGTGTGTGTGTGTGTGTGTGTGTGTGTGCACATATATGTGTATATATATGTGCACGTGTGTGTGTATATATATGCACGTGTGGCTGTATGTGCACGTGTGTGTATATATATGTGTGTGTGTGCACCCCATTCCCTCGGATAAGGTGTGTGCATGTGTGTACACGTGTGTGTGTTTGTGTATGTGCCCTTACCCCTAGGGTAGTGCTTGTGTGTGTGTGTGTGTGTGTGTGTGTGTGTGTGTGTGTGCCGTCCTATCCCTAGGGTAGTGCTTGTGTGTGTGTGTGTGTGTGTGTGTGTGTGTGTGTGTGTGCGTGCGCGCACGCGCGTGTTTATTTGTGCATGTGTATTTGTGTGTGCACGCATGTGTGTGTGTGTACGTGTGCATGTACATGCATGTGTGTACGTGTACATGTGCGTGTGTGTGTGTATATATGTGCATATTTGTGTGTGTCTATGTGTTTGTGTGTGTGTGTGTGTGTGTGTGTGTGCACCCACCTCTTGGGTACTATGTGATGCATGTGTGTGTGTGTGTGTGTGTGTGTGTATTATATATATGTATGTGTTTGTATGTATAGTGTGTGCATATCTATTATGTGAGGTTTATATATATATATATATATATATATATATATATATATATATATATAATAAATACAAAAGTTACCTCTAGTCCAAATCTAGGCATCTAGTCTAATCATCTTCTCCAAACAAAGAGTTTGAATGCATTCTCTTTTCCCACTTCTTCAAATTCAAAATTCAAATTGACAAAGGCCTTGTGATTGAAAAGAGGTGCTTTAAATGCTCTCTCTCCCCAATGCACTCATCACCTCCCCTCCATGCGTTCAAATTCAAAATTCGAATCTCTTAAGATAATATATAGATTGTGAATGGTGTGGCCCAGGGGACAATTTGTCAAACCTCCCAAAATCTCCTATTGCCACATAGCAGTAGGGGGATTTCTTATTTTTTAGAAATCCAAGATTTCTCTTTTCTCTCCTCTTCTCGTGCCATGTCACAAAAAAGTTGTTCATGGATAATATGTAATAGATATAAGTATGCTCCATTAAATGCGGATTAATTTGGACAACATTTCATTAAAATGATCAAACACCTTGCACAATGTTCAGGTTATATCTTTACATAGATTTTATGTATACATTAGCAATATTCATGATGCACGGTGCTTGGATTGATCTTTCATTGGTTCAGATCATTAGGTATTCAATAATTTTAGTAGCTTGCCCTGTAATAATTGGTCCACCTTGATCTTGGCATTCCATTCCTTGCTACATTGAGATCCATGATCCATTTGCATTATAGGTTAATCGCATCCACATTACTCTAGGCACATGTGTCTAGGTTCACGCCTCTAGTGTGCAAGCTCATGACTATAAGTTCATGTGTTTGGACTCACGGGTATGTAGGTTCTTATCTGCAGAATCCAACCTGAAGCTCTTGAAGCTCTCTCTTTGTTCGTTCTTACAACTGTAGAAGGCCAATCAACTTTGTTCCACCTAGGAATTCTCCTCCACCTCTTCCAATGGCACACACAATCTAGGAAATCCTATTGGCCATAACCAAGATGGAAATCTACTTGCTTTAGAACCATTGACCACATCATGTTGGGCCAGGTGAATGTCGAGCTGCCTACTTTTGTAGGTTTTGCCATGGAAGACGTGGATGACCATGTTCGATGCTTCCTAGCCATGTGTAGAAAGAGGGGATTATTGGGAGGATGCTTATGTGGTACTCTTCCATTCCACATTAGAAGGCTCTATTGGTTTAGCCAGTTTGCTATGAGGGACATGTTTCTTAGGACATTATGACTGGGCAACTATGAAGACCTCATTCTACAAGGACTCGAGAAGCTGAAGCTCTTGCCTAGAGAAAGTGTAAGAGAGCTCATGATATGAACCATCGTGTTGGTGGCTCACCTGCCAGCATACCCATGAGACTTCATGGTGCATCAGTAGGTGTGATACACACATTGCCTAGGACAACCCAATAGAAGATCCGAGAAAGTAGACTAGTCACCAATGTTGGAATTCCGAGTGCTGGCCTCCCAACTAGAAAATGCACGTACCAAGTTTGAACGTGATATGGGTTCCCTAACTCTTACCATTCTAGTCGACTGAGTAGCTTAACTGAAGCAAGAGATGGAGGCACTCAAAGTGAGCCTAAAATCTCAAAGTGAGGAAAGCACTTTGCTCCAACTCAAAAAGGAGATCGAGGTTTTAAAGACCCAACAAGAAGCCAAGAAGGGGTTGTTGTGTTCCATATGCTAGTCTTTGGATCACACCATCCAAGAATGCCCAAAGAGGAGGTAATGCTCCTTCTGTGTGAAAAGGTAGACTATAAAGATAAAGACTATTACTATATGAACTGTCAACTTCATTAGCAACAAGCCCCTCACCCCGCCTCAACAACCCCTAACCCCGCCCATTATGCTGCTACCTCTCTTACTCTTCCGCCAATCTTTCACACTGCCACACCTCCCCTTTGCCAACCTACTCCTCATGTGACTTACCTTCCACGGCTCATTCTCTTGTTGCACCTACCACCATGGGAACAAACCCCTTGAACCGACCGACTTGCCTTCCCGCTCCTCCTAAATCGCCCCATGAACCGTCCAACTCGCTATAAATGTGTGGAGAGTATGGCCACTACCAAAGACGGTGCCCATTGTCCTGAGAATGTTGAGCCACGACGGATGGTCAGCCACCTTCCTCCTTCCCACACTTCGTAGTGTCGCCTCCAGCACCTCGACGACGACCTCCTTCACTCCGAGCCGCTGGCTGTTTCGTGCTTTGATGCAACTTTGCTTGCTCATGATATGGTACTTCCCTCCTCTCAGCTCCGCTGGCCTCCATCACAGTTCTATCGTCTCTGTAATGCCAGCCACTTGCACAGCTACACCCGCCAACACCTTGATGTACTTGTGCCACCCAACACACCCCACACACTCTCTCTCTCTTTTGCTGGAGTTGCAGCACCATTTTATTGCCACCTTGTCCCCTTCTTGCCACTACAAAGCCATGCCATCTTGTGCCAAAAACCTAGCATGGAATTATTTCCAGCCCATTCAAAAAAACACTGAGAATAGATTATTTCCAATCAAAAACACCAAGAATAGATAGCCAAAACTTTCCCCTCCGTGCTACAAGATCCACTTTAAGCAACTAGGAGCCTTTGCCTTCCTTGTATTGCCCTTGAGGTGGCTTTGAAAGGTGATCCCTCCAAGCCAAGGAGTCATACCAAACAGAGTGTCACTCCTTCCCTCTTATGTTATAATAACTAGTCCCCAACCCCCGTACTCTGGACAGGGAGGAATGCATACCATGGAGGCAGGCCTTAATTTGTAGCCCATCGAGTACTTGTGTTTGCAAGCATCATTTATTTGATATGCATGTCCACCAAGGCATTGCCCAAGAACCCTTGAGAAACAATTACATTAGGAATTTGTTTGTCCTTGTGACTTGCTCCTCTACCACCCACATGCCTAAGATGCAAGTGAAGTTGACCATGTCTAGATGAAGGATCTCAAATTGTATAACCATTGTATGATAATGTTTTTTTGTGTGCTATATATATGTATATATATATATATATATATAGCACACAAAAAAACATTATCATACAATGGTTATACAATTTGAGATCCTATATATGTATATATATATATATGGGTCAAAGCAATGGAGGAAGCACTAAAAAGCATTGTCTGGGGACAACATGCTGAAAGCACCTCATTTGTGCTTTGAAGGGTTTTTCTTATGTTCTAAAAAGTGCATATATGTTATTTTTTGTTGTTTGTTATTCCAACCGTTACAATAAAAGAGGAGTGGATTGTTAAAACCGAAAAAGCGTGGGACGTTTCGTGTCTCTCTCTCTCTATCACAGTATACTCTCCAGTATAGTGATCTCTTTGAGCAATTAGGCAATTGCTTCTCTCCACTGTGAGCAAAGCTCTCTCTCTCACTTCTCTCTTACTCTCTCTCTCTCTCTCTCACACACACACACAGAGCAATTAGGCTCAATCTGAAACACTGAAACACAGCTCTCTCTCTCTCTCTCTCTCTCTCTCTCTCTCTCTCTCTCTCTCACATACACACACAAAGCAATTATGCCTAATCTATGTCTTTCACTCTCTCTTCGTCTTTCACACACATGCACACAAAGAAATTATGCCTAATGTCTATATCTGCCTAATCTTATTTGAGGACCTATTGTTCTCTCTCTCTCTCTCTCTCTCTCTCTCTCTCATATGGAGAGTGTTGAAGCAATAAGGCTAGAACAGATTGAAGCAGAACCAATTTTAGATTTACAAATGCAAGGGCAACCACACTCTCAACGGATTTTCACGTCTCCAGAGAAGAGCATAATTAGATCCTCGGAGGGTTTTTGAAGAAGAGAGCAAAGAGCCGTAACGAAACATAAGACCAAAACGGTAATGGTATCAGATGAAGATCGAAGGAACGTAGCAAAAGAGAGAATTTGTGTTCACTTGATTAAGCAATTGTCATGTTTTGGGAAGAAGATAAGCTCTGAAGTTATGGATGAGGTCTTACAGGATGCACGTATTGCAAAATACGTTGAGGGATGGCATGCCAACTCAGATATGGTTCATGCATTCAAAGAGTCTATGTACTTGATTAAGGCTCCAAAATTAAGTGAGATGAACTTTTCGTGAGGTGCGTTGACTTATTTGACAAGTGCAATAAATTGTTACGAAGATATTACCATTACACGCGGTGCAAAGCTACTAGATATACATCTTAGAAATTTATTTGAAGCCCAAAAGAGGCTTTTCCAATGAAGGTGAAAGCTCCAACTAGATCTATGTAAGCGCCAACGCCCTTTAAGCAAGTTTGCTGAGATCAAAGATTTGCTTCGTGCCTTTTGGACTCAGAATACCCGTGTTTCTCCAAACAAGAAGGATATATGTCATCAACGAATCGAAAGATGCACCTATGAAAAACATCCAATCCACTTTCTTGATGAGACACAGGTAAGTTGCCTATGCAAACTATATAGATGCAAAAATGTTTGTTTTTTAGTATCGATTTTTTCTTATGTGAATATTTTTAGCATTTGCATGAGTTATACTTCTCTAGACTTGAAAATTCATCATGCCTTTGTGCTTATGTTGCTCTTGAAAGCATAGAAGTATGCTTATGTAAAGCATTGCACATTCAATTTGAATGGTGTTGTTAAACCCCTACATAGGTGCTTTGAAGCATTGTGCATGAGCTTGACTCAATCTGCATGGTGCTTTGCATTACTGCATATATGCTTGATTCAATGTGTGGTGCTTTGCATTACTGCATATATGCTTGATTCAATGTGTGGTGCTTTAGAGCTTTACACATGCAAGATGATGTGCTAGACTCAATATGCATGGTGCTTTGAATCACTACACAAATGCATGGTGCCTTGAAGTACTGCACATGAGCTCAATGTTATGCTTGACTCATTCTACAGGTGCTTTAATGCACTGCACATATGCTTGATTCTTTTTGCATGGTGCTTTTACTCACTACACATGTGCTCATGAAAGAAGTTGAATATTTTAAAAGCTCAATGATGAGCTTGACTCAATCTGGATGGTGCTTTGAAGCACTGCAAAAATGCTTAATTCAATGTGCATGGTTGATTCATTTTGAATGGTGCTTTGAAGCACTACTGCTGCAGATATGCTTTAAAGGACTACACATATGCTTCATTCATTCTGAATGGTGCTTTGAAGCTTTGTATGTGTGGTTGATTCATTCTGAATGTGCATACATATTTCATGCTTTTTTTATTATGATGCATTTCATAAAAGTAATAAATTTGCTACTTCTTATGTATGCAGACAGATTTGTTTTTGAGATTCAAAGCTGCAAACCCACAGCTGGTTATTGGTCAACGTGAGACACACACATACTGTGTAGTGTTGAGAGTGTAGTGTGGTGTTGATTGTAGCCAACACTCTTTCTATTGTATGCATTGACATATCACAGCTTATTGAGCCTCTTGGTATTAGTTTTGGGTTTGGGGATTAGCCCATGATTTGTACGTAGTAGTCATTGCTACTCTACTCCATTGAATAAAAGTGCAGTATTGTTTCTTCCATATTGGAATTGTCTTGTTATTGAGAACGTGTCTTCTCTCCATCTCCAATTCTTTTCATGCACCTGTGATTTGGGCGTGTATTAGAGGTCGAAATAGATGATAGTGCATCTATCGTACTAGGTACGTAGTACCAGCGTACACTGGGCTCAAGACCTTCGGTCGGAACCCACTTTAGCATTGTACAAGGACTTGTACTAGGGACCAATGATACATCATCAGACTTCGACTCAATGGAAGCATCCCCAACTCCAAGAAGTGAGAACCCTAACCAGGTCTCACCAACGGAGCCAGCTATCAGTCTTTTTGGTCGCGTAGCTAGCTACCTCATAGGTTCGACCTCAACAGCTGCCTCTGAGCCAAACCTTACGACCTGCATGACATATGATGAAGGAGTTGAGGTTAACTCTAGAGACACCTCGTGTACTCTCATTGTTGCAAGCAGTGCAATTGTGACCATCAAACCATCCCCTGCACAAGTGCTTATGCCTACTGGTAGGACATTAGAAGAAGTGCATATAGTAGAGGTATTGATCCAAGCTGCTAGAGCAAAGGAAGAAGAGACCTTGCAAATTGGCACAACAATGATTAGCAGCCTAATATAAGTCCCATGCCAGGACTACGCAAGTAGTGCTCGATAGTCTTGATACAAGCAATAACATTGCATCTACCTTTGGAAAAGAGCTAGGCTTACAAATCATGGATCACAATCTTCTCACAAATGATTAGGAGTATGACATATCCACAAAGACTCTTGTGGATTTTACCATAGGCCAAGCATATAGTGTTAGTTAGAAAGGGATTATCCAATCCATATCTGGGGCCAATTGTATATATGAAAGGATCCAAAGACCCATGGCGTAAGTTGGGACGTCCAAAGCAAGAATTCCCACAACAATGAGCAAAATGGTAACACCTCCTATGAGCCTAGTGGATCCTACTTTTGTAGTATCACCCGGCTATGCCATAGACCAAACCACATCTTCTAACACAAGGCCATGCTATAGGGACTCAAGGGTAGACTAGCATGAGCTTTACCTTCCTAGATCCTAGAGTTGCCCAGCCCAAGATAATACCATTACATTGTCTCCTCCAGTGGATGGCATCACATCAACTATTGCACCTGGGACTGATGTAGAATTGCGACTGAGCCAGATTCCCACGGTTACCATGGTAGCAAGCACCACTTCACATATGGAGCCCCCTGCGCCTGCCTAGCATATCTAGTATGACCATTCCTAGAGGGGTCACATCTTATTCTAGTGCACCAATGAAACATCCCCTCCCTAGAGTGAGTGTGCTACCAAGTCCTATTGTGAGATTGGCTGCACCTAATGCCCGCATGACTAGAGCACCTATTGGGGCACTAGTAGGGCACATGCCTTATGTCGCACATCTAACCCCACCAAGGTTTAGACCCATGCATCCTCATGCAGTGCCACATGTTGCACCTCCACCTGCTCCTATCATTGCTCCAGTTATGCTATCTTTGTTAAATTTGCAGCAATGTGATGAGCTATGGTGGATCAAATGCAAGAATCAACATCATCAGCAAAGAGATTAGATGATAATTAAGACGTGATTAGTGAGCAATTAACTGATAGCTTAATGTAGGCATGGATAATCAAAAACCAACAAATTCTTATTAGGCCAATGCCTCAATTTATAGAGTTTACATCCAAGCATCTAATCCCACTGATCTCTCCTTGATTCACTGCACCTCTTTTGCTTGATTCTCTCCACCTCTTCCTAGAATATCTCCACACATCCTAAATCTTCTCATGCTACCCTTTATTCTCTCCTAGTAGATACTTCTCACTTTTTCACAACTTCTCACTCATTTATCGATTCTCTTTTACAGCCTCTTACTTAGGGCTTGTTCCCACACACACCTTATTCACTTGTATATTTCAACACCTCCCCTCAAGTGAATAATCCTAGCATACCTGGACCCTATACTAAGTTTCCCTCTTACTTGGTAGTCCGCGACCAATGCCTCAAGTCCCTAAACTCATAGTCCTTGACACACTCTCTCTCTATGTGTCCAAGGCTACTACAAGTGCCCATGACCTTGACTAAAGTGCTCACACATACATCTACCACATGGCCTACATCATCGGTGGCTCAGAGGTGGTTTTACTCTGTTGGGGCAGGTTACATTAGGTTGTGGGGTTTCTCTCTCTCTCTCTCTCTCTCTCTCTCTCTCTCTCTCTCTCTCTCTCTCTCTCTCTCTCTCTCTCAGAAAAGATGATCTAACTCCACTTCCTTATTAGGAGCCTCCATGAAGTTTGCCACAATAACTTTCCTTGAGGCTAGTTGTAATGTTGCTATCCTAGCATCCCAATGGTTTTGGCCCAGCATCCTCTTCCTAGGAGGATTTTTTCTTGCATTGTCCATGCAAGCATGACATAAAGCTTTCCTTCCAAGGGGTTATTCCCAATGTGAAATAGAATTGTAACAACACCTAAGCACTTAACACAATTTAAAGTGACAGTAGTGACAATGGCCAAGGTGTGGAGTAAAGTTGGTCGACGGAGAGAGTCCCACACGTGTCATAGGACATTAAATTATGATTAGCACCCTTGTCAACAAGTGCTAACCTTTGGGTGAAACTTGTCGGTGTGGTCATTCCTAACCATAAAAGGGCAGGTTTGACTTCCCAATCCTCAAGGTCCACTACTTGAGCCATATTTACAGAGATTTGTTGGCCTCTATTGCTTACCTTTCCTTGGATTCTCTTGTGCTTCCTTTTTCATCTCATTTTGTTTTTTTTTTCCTCCTTTTTGAGGCAAACTACTTTCAAGGCATTTTACGTGAGCAGTTCATAATAGTGTCACAATTTGCCACCAATGAAATAACCTACCATCTCCACATCGTCGAGAGTTTCAATGTGCACCGTGCCCTTTGTAGTTCTTTCGGTCACTAGGAAGGGTCCTGGTCCTCTATATTTAAGCTTTTTCTTGTGATTTTTTGTGTTATAGAGAAGGACCATGTCTTCCTCATTCATCTCTTTGTCCTTGAGCTAGTCATCAAACCATTGCTTACGCTTTAGTTTTTCAACAATCATACCATACACAACCTTGAGATGCATTTCATCAAGTTTCTCAAGCTCACATTAGGACCTCAATGGAAGGCTTCTTGGGCCCTTTTATTTGGCAGTTTAAGGAGTCAAACCTTTTCTCTTAAGAAGAAACGTTTTCTAATTAGAAGCTTCAAAACGGCTACTTTATTCGAATTTGAATTTTGGGAGAAAATGGAATTTAAAATCTAGCAGACAAAACCATATCATGTAACATATCTATGGAAAGCTCTTGATGCGTAGATCATGGATCTATAATCTCCGCTCAAATCGGAGCTTGTATGTAAAAGTTATGGAGGTCCAAAAATTGTAAAATTGCCTCCCCCCCTTTTGGGGAAAAAAGTGCACCCTTTGACCACTCTTACACCTCTCTTACAAACCCAACATTTCAGTCCACATGGCAACCCCCCATTTGGCTATTCCTTAATCACCTTGATTAGGCTTGGGCAAATTAAAGGGCCCAAGAAGACCCCATTCACTTCCTAATGAAGAATCGGTCATTCAGAATATTACCAGTGAGTCTTTCTTGTAAGGCTACCCGTAAGCTTGGCACCAAGAATTCCATAGGCATGACTACTTCAATTCCATATGTTAGGCTCAAGGGTGTAGTGTTAATATGGCTACTTTTTATGTTGTGCATGTTCACCTAAATGAGAATTCTCCTTACATGAAAGAAGAGAAGAGACAAGATGCAAGGGTCAGTTCGGGAACATACACTTAGCCAACCCTAAATGGGTAAACTCCTCGATGTGAAGCCGCTAGGGACTCAATCCATTGCCACTCATGTCACTCACTTAAGTGGAGCCTTCCTTGAGCTAGGTAGGGAGCAATGAGAGAAGAATCTATGGAGAGCTCAACTCCTATCTCAATGCCATCGTGTGTTCAAGAGAGAGAGAGAGAGAGAGAGAGAGAGAGAGAGAGAGAGACTAATAAGCAGGAGAGGGAAGAAAGGAAGCATCACCTATAAGCACACAAATATAATCAAGCAGGCGTATGGATCAACACACAAGCTCTCCACCAAAGCCACAAGTGAGGAAGAGGGAAGAAGAAGAAGACTCAATTGTGATAATGAGATTGTATCCTTTACATATTTCACAAGTTACTTATATACATGAGCCCTCTTTTTATAATGGCCGGTTGCCCATTTCATAATTGGGGGCCCAAAATTGTTTCTCTAGCTCTATGTACACCTAGGCTTTGTTGCTCATGGCTGCTGTTACACATGTCGTAAGCTTAGTCATTCCATATCTTTTTACATGAAGTGCTTAGCACAATTTTGCATAAAGATAAATTACATGAAGCATAACCATGCTTTGAGTAATTTTAACCATTGTGGTTAACATACCCCCCCTCCCTAATTCAGGTCCATCCTCAAAATTGGCAAAAAAGCTCAGTGGCAATAGTAGATGGAGTAGGTGTAGACAAAATCATACCGTGATTTGGGGTACATGGGGGATCGATGGAAAGCTTTATAGCTTATCCAGAAGGCAGTCTCCATCATATCTTTGAAGGTCTGGAGGCACCAATCAGGCATCCACTATATGCATTCGTAGTAGTCAAAGAGCTGCTTAAGTGTGGGGCCTTCATTGATGTCAAAGGCGAGGCCTTGGGCTCCTTCATGATAGTGGTGCCATGTGGGGAATTCCGCCAAGAAGGTGATGATGAGGTTGAAATAGAGGATAGTGGCATTGATGGCGGGGTTGGGTACCTAATTGTACTTGGAAGGCATGTATTTGGGCAAGCATGCTTTCTTCTATGCATTGGCGCCACGGGACGTAGGGGGGCTAAACCAAGGAAAGTTGAATTGGAGCTTTGGGTTCTACTTCTATTCAGTGTGAAAGAGGTCCTAGGCCCAATTGACGGGCGGATGGGGAGATAGGCGAGGTTTATACACAGAGATGGCATGGAGCTTTGTAATATTAGGCCTAGATGTGTGGCTTGAGGATGAAGGGGGTGGCGAGGGAAAACAAGGAGGTGTGGGGTGAGGGAAAGAGGGGAAGGGTAGTAGGAGAAAAGGTTGGGGAGAGAAATTTGGTGCCCGAGAGGATTTTGACATGGAGGGTGGGGGTTTTGAGGGAGCATTGCACTAGTGGGGGGTGGGATGGGTGGCAATCAAGAGATAGAGCCTGTGTGGGGGTGGGAAGTGGGCCACAAGGATGTTGATGGTGGGGACGGTTAGGGGGCATAGGGGTCTCCGCTGGTGAGAGGGGAAGATTGCCATCATCATCATCATCATCATCGGTAGGATCTCCCACAGAGGTGACGATTGGGCGTTTGGAGAAGAAGAAGGCTTTGGCATGGCGCACCTCGTCTCACAAGAGTGAAGTCTTAGGGAAAGGCATTAGGGAAAATATGGACTACAAAAAAGGGCCGTGTAAGAATTAGCTTAAGTTGCTAATTTTTTAGACTTAGAATGCTAAACTTGGCTCCATAGTAGGGGACAACCTAATGAATACCCTATTTTTTAGACTAGTAACTCCTAGATTCTCTCCTATTTTTACTCTAGGGTCCACTCACTTTTTTAAAAAGTTACCACTATTTCTAAAGTCCATTCTTATTTTTGAATTTTTTATGTGTGAGATTCCTTGAACCACTAACCTTTTTTATGTAGTCCCACACTTCTCGCTTTCCCAAATTTGAAAAACGTGGATAAAAGGAACCCTAAAATTAGGAATCTTTAAAAAAAATAACATTTTTTTTATCAAGAAAGGGTCCCTCAATCATATGTAACCTCCAAAAGTACCTTTTCAAGGTCACTTTCAGTCAATAACTACCTCTTCAATCCCCATACCTTTTCCATCATATCTCATGCATTTATATGTAGTCCCGTATCCCTCTCTTTCCCAAATATGAAAAACACGAATATAAGGGACCTTAAAATTAGGGTTTTTTTGAAATTTTTAAATTTTAACATTTTTAAATCAAAAAAAGGGTCCCTCAATCATATGTTACCCTCATAACTACCTTTTCAAGGTCATTTTCAACAATAACTACCTCATTTTTCTTTAATCATCCTTTCATCTTACTCTAATCCTTCATTCATTTGCTGACCTTAGTCTAAACCATGACTCCTTTAGAAAACGTAAGATAGATCTTCATATTCGTATAGAAGAGGAATATGCATCAATGACACGTCCTTACGTAAGACAACCATTGGATAATGTATCCACTTCTTACTTAGGGCTCAGGAAAAGAAACATATAGACTTATGGGTTGATGGTGCGCTCTATCCATGTGACCCATTAACCTTAGGTAACCCACCATTCACTGATCTGACTAGTAGTACATCACATTAGTGATGGGAAAAATGGGCTTCTTGGATATTGTAAATGTCTAATAGTCTCTGGTGGGTCTTGCATGTAAAATATATACACATCAAATTTGCATCTTCAATCAAATACTGAAGATTTAACAAAACAAGTGTAAATTTAGAGAATAAGAATAAAGACTAGGAGATACAAGTCAAGGAACAAGAGAAAGAATTAAATAAGTTTAGACTTGAATTAGATCATTTAAAGAAAACCACAGGGTGTGCAAGGGAACGCCAAAGAGAGCTATCAAAAATTGATAAACTTGCAATAGGCGATGGTGCTAGTAGGAAAAGGTGAATCATGTGCAATCAGGTGATTAAAAATAATTGAGTGTTGAATAATTTTAATAAGAGTTCTACAATTTCAAGAATTTTTTGATTGATGCATCGGCAGGGAATTCACAAACACATACCCAAACTCTTTTGAAAGCTTGCATTTAGGAAGAAGGACAGGTTGGCTATTGTTTATGACTCTAATTACAAGGGATTTTGTGATGTTTTGACGAAAGATATCATGAAGGATATTGAGGGGATTTCGAGTGCAAATGATATTCAAAGTACTTGTGATGAAGCAAGTATAAGTTGCAAAGGCTATGGGTCCATCCATGCCATCACAAAGGAGTCTCTTCACAAGTGAGGGATCAAAAGCCACTTACTTCCACCTCCATACAAAGTTGCATTGGCAAAGAAGACAAACAATGCACATGTAAGATTACTTGTCGATGAGTATTTCCATGTTGAGGGAATAAAAGTATTGAAGGAGGACAAATCAAAGGGTGATATCAAAGTAGATTACGATGCCTTCAACAACATTTTCGTGGATTTAAAGAGACTTCAACAGCAATGATCAAATTTTATAAAGTCTCTCATGAAGATTAGTATGGATTAAATTTTCTTATTCATGGTGAAAAATCAAATAGCACGTATATCGAATCATGTGTTACTTCATTATTGTAGATTCTATGGGAGTGGTCTCTTTTGTATTGAAGCTAGATGAGTGTCAAATTGTCAAAGGACGTAGGTTGGTAAGAATGGGACTTACACTCTTCATGAATTAGGCAATGGCACATGCAAAGGACAAGGACAAGGAGCCTTCTTTCAATGTTCAATTTGAAAAAGACAATTAGTGGTTAGGAGCCTTTGAGGTGCCAAAGGAGAACCATGAAATGCTAGATTGGATGCTTCAAAGATGTCCTTGGATGGTTGAGGTGATCAAGCAACAAATAAATGGTGAATAACTTGAAGTTCCATATGTGGGTACCTTTGTAGTGGATTGGCATTTAGGAGGAGATTTGAATACAATCAATGTAAGCTTGGTTGTGACACAGGTGCTACCTCTTTACTTCCTTGCCCTCTATGCATGAAGAAATCAAAGCAAAAGTGCAAGAAAGAAGATGAATTGCAATGGATTGATGGAGTCATGTCATGCAACTTGGAAGCACCACCAGACAAGGATGCGAAGGATCCTACATGGAATCCCATTATTTCATTCCCATGTGAAAAATTCACTTTTGCACATTGCATGCCATGATGAGAATATTTGATAAGTTGCTCAAAATATTAAGGTTTTTCCTTTTGAAGTTAATGCCCTTGTTCATTTGTTAGCAGCTGTCTGTCAGTTTTGTTTCACACTATTGTGCCTTGGTGATTTGCTACCAACAATCTTAGTGCCAACAGCCTTAGTATCTCCCATTAAGGAGATGAGCCTTAATATAAGTCTTATCAAAGCCGTTATTACATAAGGCCTATTAAAGCATCTCAGTGAGCGGGTGAAGCGGGCAAAGAGCAACACGATTGTATGCAAAAGAAACATCAGCGTGGGAGAGACGCCAGCAGCCAAATGGAGGCACAACAAGGCAAGAAGTACTGGGTGACAAAGCACTACTGTCAACTAGCGAGCGAAAAGAGGAGAGGCTTTTCAAAGGACAAAGAGGGGCGCATAGCAGCAGCCTGGCCATATGCCAAGGAGAGAAGTGCTTCTACATTGGGCAACAAAAGTAGAGAAAGGCGGCCAATAGAAGCTCGTATGCTATGTGTAAAATGCTTCATAAAAGGTGAGTTGTCTCACACACAACACAGTGAATCGAAGGGGAGAAACCAGCAACAACCCACAAACAATAGCTCCCAAGGGCGATAGGAAGAAGCCGAGGTAGATACAGTAAAACGCAGGTCCATCCAGCTCGCAGACGCCGAAAGAGATAAGCTCCATCTAGCTCGTAAATGAGATAAGGTTGCTTTTAAAAACTAAAATAAAAATAAATAAATAAAACAATAATAAAAATTTAAATGGCAAAGGTTTTAAACCTTATCCATTAACTTCTTTTTATATAAAAAGCAATCTCATATGGTCATAATGCTAGCGGCATTCATGGAAATGAAGAGAAGAGTTGCACCTTGGGCAACATGGGCTTCCACAGAAACATTAGGCTTCACCAAGAGCTACAATTACAATGACACGGGATGCAATGACATCATTATCATCATCGAATAAATAATTTTCATGTAACTCCTGTAATTTTCACCAACAAATGGGCAGTCTTATGTGAGTGACCATAAGTCAAAAGTGTATGTAACATGCAGCCAAATGAGTAGGCTAATGCATGTGCATATGAAAAATAAGAATACAACCCTTATAAAAACACTACAACCAAATAAGTAAGCACGCGTAGATTGCACAAGTAAAAAGCCGACAAGAAGTAGATGTCATCAATAAGAAAAACAAGAAGTGGAGTCAAGGTCAAGGCAACCAAGAGGCTACCACAACATCAACATCAACATGAGCAACAAAGAAACTACCAACCACTATCCCATTTTTAAAAACAAAAACTTGTTGTAAAAAGAAATATTACTCCCTACAAAAAGTGCTTGTAACTACTCTCTGGCATCGATGATGCAGAAGAAATAGCCAAATTTTTGTTACCCTACTCTTATAAGCTCTAGACCTCAAAGATAGGTCAAGTCTCTATCAAGGGGGGGACCTCACTCTTAGAGATGACACCTAGGCCTCAAAGATAAAAAGATGCAGGGGAGAAAAGAGCTTGAGCTCTTGCAAGCACACACACACTCACAAACCCTAAAAGAGAACACACAAGGTGAGAGGCTGAAAATCTTCTTCTTCTTCACACAACACTCAACACACCATATACAAAGATAAGAGTACACACATATGAAAAGGTACTCAACCAAATACATACTAGGGTTCTCTATAGTGTGAACCCAACTAAATGAGCTGGTGCTATAACTATGCCAGTCTCAACAAGAATGGCTATCACACAGCCTATCATCCCACTGGGCCGCATATCATCCATGATCTCACCAACCATGCCAGTGGTGTAAGTGTGGGGCCTATTCCCCAAGCGGGTCATTAGTGTCCACCGCCTCACTAGATGAGCTCGATTTCTCAACACTCCCCCTCGAGCTCAACTCCATCTCATGTACACCATGCGAAGCCCTGAATCTGTAGAGCTTCTCTGTACCCAATGCTTTGGTGAAGATGTCAGCGATCTGATCCTGTGTGCTGATATAAACAAGGTCAACGTCTCCTGCCAAAACCTTCTCTCTGACAAAATGGTAGTAGACCTCTATATGCTTCGTGCGAGCATGAAAAACTGGGTTCCTGGCCAACTGTATACTACTAATGTTATCACAGAAAATGACAACTTGTCTATCCACCACCACTGATAGACCCAAATCTGCAAAGTAGCTTTCTCAACCAAGCTACCTCACATGCTGCTATAGCAGCACCTCTGTACTCGGCCTTTGTACTAGATAGAGCAACCGTAGGCTGCTCCTTGCTGCTCCAAGTCACAACAGCACTCCCTAAAGAAAACATGATGCCACTAGTAGATCTTCTATCTGAGATACTACCAGCCCAATCAGCATCTGTGTACCCATGTACACATATCTCTGTCCCAGTTTCATAAAATAGTCCACAATGCAAAGTAGACCTCACATACCTCAGTATGTGTCTCAATGCATCCAAATGCGGCTTCCGAGGAACCTGCATAAACTGACTCACCAACCCAACAGCATAGCTCAAATCTGGCCTGGTGATCGTCATGTAGATCAAGATTCCTACTATACGCCTACATAGTAGGATCCTCCAAAATCTCTCCTGATGAATCTGCACTCAACTTGCCATTCTGATCCAATGGCACTGAGATAGACTTCAGCCTGTCATACCATACTTGGACAACATGTCCAAGCTATACTGTCTCTGCAATAATCCAATACCATGTGGTGACCTAATCACCTCAATGCCCAAGAAATATCTGAGCTCCCCCAGATCCTTCATCTCAAACTTCTGTCTAAGCAAGATCTTTGTATCATGGTCTCCTGAAATGATCAAGTCATCTACATAGATGACAACAAGCACAACCCCTCTATCACTGTGTCTCACATACAGCGAGAAATCTGCATTGGTTACATGAAAGCCAATAGTGATAAGATATTCAGAAATCTTGTCAAACCATGCTCTTGGTGCTTGCTTTAAGCCATACAAGGCTTTCTTCAACCTACAAACATGCTCGGGGTGACTCACATCCTCATATAACCAGGTGGCCGCAACATATACACCTCTTCCTGCAAATCCCCATGCAAGAATGCATTCTTTACATCCATCTGATGTAAAGACAATTGCTTTGACGCAGCCAACTGCTATCACAACTCTCACTGTTGCCATCTTGGCAACCGGGCTGAAAGTTTTCTCATAATCAATGCCATATGTCTGCGCATATCCTTTGGCTACCAATCTAGCCTTGTACCTGCTTATGCTTCCATCACTGTTATGTTTTACTTTGTACATCCACTTGCAGCCAATGGCTTTCTTGCCTTTTCAGGAAAATCCACTAAATCCCAAGTCTCATTTCCATATAGTGCATCCATCTCCTCATCCATAGCTTTCTCCCAACACACATTTCCAACAGCCTCATCAATGCATGTGGGCTCTACAATTACAACCTGTACAACTTTTGCCATGTATGCATAGTGATGTGCCACATAACCATCATAGGTAAACCTCTGCACAGGATTCTTCACTCTCCCAGATCTTCGCAGCTTTGCATTCATGGCTTCTATAGCCTTCTTTACACCAGGTGTTCTCATAGCTGGTATCCCAAGATGCTCATCAAGGCTCATCTCTAAGCCACTAGACTCTCCATCAACATGAGAATGCCCTGCAGAAATGTCACGCATACTGAGGGGCTCAACCACTTTCTCTTTGCCTTTATGTGATGTACTAATCACATTTGCAGGACTGGTATTATGGCATAGCCTGCCTCTCCATGGTCTATCAAATGAACCACTAGATGAGGACTCTTCTGGTCCACTCAAAGACTGTGATTGCTGACTTGTATTCTGTGCAACCACATTTCCACTCACATCAACCCCAACAGCTTCTTTTTCAGTAGCATACCAGCTGCTCATCTCATCAAAAACAACATTCCTGCTTACCCTCAACTCACATGTAGCAGGGTTATAACACATGTATCCCTTTTGCTCAAGGGAATACCCAATAAACACACATTTTTCAGCTTTTGGATCCAGCTTAGTTCTCAGCTCATATAGCACATGCACATATGCAATGCATCCAAAGACTTTGAGATGAGACAAATCAGGTTTTTTGCTAGTAAACCTCTCCTCTAGAGTTACATCATGTATGGTTGCAGTTGGAGTCCTATTCATGATGTAAACTGCTGTAGAAACAGCCTCAGTCCAATAGCTATGCAGCATATTCTTCTCTCCCATCAATGCTCGCGCCATCTCAGCAATGTGCTTGTTTTTTTGCTCAGCAACTCCATTTTGCTGCGGAGTGTATCTGCATGTAAATTGTCTCCGAATACCATTCTTCTTTAAAAATTTAGAGAACTCATTAGAGAAGTACTCACCCCCTCTATCTGACCTTAGGCACTTTACATGTTTTCCTATTTGCTTTTCAACCATAACTCTGAAATTTTAAAAATGAGTGAACACCTCACTCTTCTCCTTCATGAAGTATACCCACACTTTCCTTGTGTGGTCATCAATAAATGTCACATAATACCTGCAGCCTCCCATAGACATAGTCTTCGTAGGACCCCATACATCTGAATGCACAACATCTAGTGCATTTCTGCTCACATTTCTATCACGTGGAAATACATGCTTTGTTTGCTTTCCAAATTGGCATGCTTCACATATTTTCTGCATACCTTCAACTTTAAACTTTGGCAGCCCTGTCACAATTCTTTTAGTCTGCATAGACTTCATTCTCTGCACATTCACGTGTCCAATTCTTTTATGCCAAATGTCTGTGTCTGCAACAATTCCTGAACCATTTGCAAACATCACAGGACTCACTTCAGGTATGTTTACATTCAATGTAAACATTCTGCCCACTCTGTTGCCTTTTGCAACCAACCTGCACTTGTCTTTAAAGTCTTCAACATAACAACCACCATCAGGGTTAAACCGAACATGCAAACCCTGCTCAATCATCTGGCCAACTGAAACCAGATTCTTTGTTATGTTCAAAACATGAAGTATATCTAAGGTACTTCACTTTGCCATCCTGCAGCATAGACAACCATCAGGGTTAAACCGAACATGCAAACCCTACTCAATCATCTGGCCAACTGAAACCAGATTCTTTGTTATGTTCGGAACATGAAGTACATCTGCAAGGTACTTCACTTTGCCATCCTGCATAGACAAAAGCACATCTCCAACATGGGAAATTGGATGAGCAGTGCCATCCTGTGTTTCCACAAAACCTGGTCTTTCAAGGTTTTTCATCTCCTTGAACCACTCCCCATGACTTGTCATGTGGTTCGAAGCACCTGAATCAATGTACCATACATCATCTTTATGTGCTGCTTCAACATTTTCATACATGCCATTAATGACATGCTGCATAGCAAACAACCTTTCATTATCCTCATTGTTTCTGCTCGAGGATGCATAGTTGTTTTGCTGCAATTTTCCATTTTCCATGTCAGCCTGCTTCTTATGACAATCTGCCTGCACATGTCCAGGCTTACCATAATAAAAGCATCCACGTGTATCATTATACTACCTTTGCCAATTTTCACAACCTCTTTGACTCCCCCTGCCTCTGAATTGGCCTCTTCCACCTGCGTGTTGTTGTTGTTGTTGTGAATTCTGGGACTGTTGTTGTTGCTGCTGCTAGGCCATAATTCTGATTACCTGTTTGGCCACCTCCTTGGCCGCGTCGCCTCCTCTACCTTATCCTCTTCCTGAACTTGTGTAGAAAGAAGGCTCGTTGCTCTGAATTATTTTTGTTTTGTGAAGACTGTTGGTCTTCACCCAAGCTCTTCACATCTATAATTAACATAGACACCAAATCTGTGAAATTGGGAATGTTTTCTCGAGTTTGAATAGACGTCTTGAACACCTTGTATTGTGGCCCGAGACCACGTAGATAGACTTCCACCTTATCATCATCATCTACTGAAACGCCAATAGATGCAAGGGATTCCACAATACCCTTGATCTTCAATGCATAGTCATTCACAGACATACTCTTTTTCTCCACAGTATGAAGTTCATTCTCCAACTATATCTTTTGTGCCTTGGTATTCGTTTCATAGAGTTTTACCAAGGTGTCCCACGCCTCCTTAGGGGACTTGGCATCCTGTATGTGCCCAATCATGGTGTCCTGTATATTGATAGAGAGCCAATACATAACTTTTGTGGCTCCTTGGTTCCAATCCTTGAAGTCTTTCACATCTGGTAGCAGTCGGATTGATCTTCGGTATCTCCGGTGCCTCTTCATGCTCACATTCTATGTAGTCCCAATAACCCTTTCCCATCAGGAAATTTGTCAACTTGAACCTCCAAGCATGGAAGTTGTTCTTATCAAGCTTCTCAACAATAAACTGGTTTATGCCATCATTTGATATTTTGCCAGACACACAAATTTACCAGAAACAGCACTCTGGTTTGTCTTGCACAAAGTGCTATATTTTCTGCAGAGCAGTATTGTACTACACTCAAATGTCACAACTAGTGACCTCAATGTGCATACATACATGGCTTATGATTAATGGTGGGGTGACAAAGCCCATTCATTTGACAAGATTGATCAGTCAGGGATGCCCACTTAGCCCTCTCTTATTTGCAATTATTACACATCCAATCTTATTTTGACTGGATAAGCTAGTGGAGGACGGTGAAGTTGTAGGGCTTCCAAGTGGAGAGAAGATGGGCAGCCAAGCATTGGCAAATGATTCTTTCATGTTTCTTAAGGCCCAAAGAGATAATGTTTAAAAGGCTATGGCTATTTGGGATACTTTAGTCTTGCTTTAAGGTTATATATTAATGTGTAGAAATCTTCTCTGATAAGCTATACTGAGAGAAATTTGCTTGGTTTGGGAGATGGAATGGGCAGGTTATACAAAGGGGATGCATCACACGCCACTTGGGTTATCCGATTAGAGTTGATGTTGATTCCTAGGCTTTGCTGGCATGGACTTCTGCAAGTATAAATGATAAGTTTGTGTATTGGAAATCTCAGGGTTGGCCTATGCATGTTTGGCTCAAAGTGGCACAATCCATTATGATTAGCATGATATCTTTTTTTGTCCTTTATTGCCATGGACGAGCAAAGCTTTGTATCAAATACAACAGCCGATTAGATTTATGCTATGGAAAAGAGCAGGAAATAAGCTAGGGCAGACGTGGATTTCTCAGGAACATGTTACTAATGTGAAGAGGAGTGGAGGGGAAGCCCTATTAGATGTTAGATTACACATGGACTCTAGGAGATGGCCTTTATTACAAGATATGTATGTATCTCAAGAGCCATGGGTGGTAATGACTAAGGCCCTCATAGAGGAGGTCACACTTGTGCATGGTAATACAAGGATTGATGGTACATGGTGGGATGTAGTGAATGGTTCCCAATAGGTTTGAGTGGTGGCTTCACCTCTCCTTTCTCATTTGATGATCTCATGGAAGGAGGTATAGGCACACACTAAATGGAATCCTTCAGATCAGCAGTTGCAGTTGAATTCTATGGGCAGGTGAGGTGTTAGCTATTCACGACTTTTGGAGTTGCCTGACAAACTTGTTGAGCGGCCAAAATTTAATAAAATGGCTCAATTGGGACTAGTGAGAATTATGGATGCCTTGTTGCCACATAGAGGCTGCTTATTGTCTTTTCAAAAAATCCATCAATATTTTTGGGTTCCATGTGGATATGTACAGTTCTAGGAGAAGGTGAGGGAAGGCCTTACATCGTTTGGTGATATTCCTCAATTGGAGGATTAGCAACCTTATTTAGATTGGTCATTTAGAAAGCCTTAGGACATTGTCCCCAACGTACAACAAATCAAGCGTACCATATGATGGTGGAAGATAAGCATTGGATCATTGAGAAGGCTAATATGGTATGGAACATCAAGAAAAGTAGGGCATGGTGGAAGGAAGTAAACTTACAGGGCTAATGGTCTAGGATTCCATATCAAGGAAATGTGTTCCTATCACACGTGCGAGTTAGAGGCCTACCATTGGGGGACCCATTGCAAAAGTGGCGAATCTCTTTTGGTAATTATGTGTTTTGTATAACATGCTTGGAAACATGCCCGCATTTTTTCATTTCATGTCCGATGTGCAAAGAAGGTGTAGGATTTCCTTTCTCGCGTATGGATCCCATTGACAGATAAGCCCATAAAGGTTAAAGACTAGATTTTTGACAAGATTGCGAATGAGCCGGATCACCCAGAACATTCAGTTTTCTTTCATTTTTTTAGGTGGACAGGTTTGTGGCATATCTGGTTAACTAGGAATGCCTTCATATTTGATGCAAAAGTGGGTATTGTGGGTTGTATAAAAGGGCTACTATTGTGGCAAGTCTCTTCCTTACACAGTCATCTCATTTGGTGGAGAATGACATGGCTTTATATTGGATGAGGGTACTATGAGCTACATCTGTGGTTCAGAGTAATTAGTGAGGGAAAGCTAGTACATCACATGGCAGCCATGTGGCCATTTGTAAAGTAATTTTTGGTAATATATCTTCTATTACGAAAACACACAGAGAGAGAGAGAGAGAGAGAGAGATATCTTTCACACTAACACCTTCCTCACAACCCCATAGGGCTACCGACCCATGGCCTAAAATGGAGGAACCTTCAACTACCCACACGCCATTGGCTCTAACCCATCCACAACCTCAACCTCCTACTACCACCATCCCCATTCCCAAGTCTATTTAAGGAGAAGCTCCTCTCAGCACTCCACAAGTGATATGTTTGAACAACAGACGTGTGGAACCCATGGGAGCTGAATATTCCCATCAAGAGAGTCCATCAAGAGAGTCACCAAGTAACCCATGAGCCACTCTTACCACCCTCCCCAAATCTGTCACTCACCAATTCCTAGTTCATCCAACCTCCACCACATCCACTCTTTGATTGGCCTTCCACCCTTGGGACCCTCCCACACCTACCTCAAAGGATGTCATAGATTGGTCTCTCATAGACCATCTCATTCCATTGGAATTGAGCCATGATTTTGTACTTTTAACATTGACACTCACTAGTGGGTTAAGATTATCTACTGGGATAAGATTATCTGCCATGTAGCGAAAACCTCTAAGCATTAAATCCTTTGGCCAACAATAAGAGTTCGAGAGCCAAGAGGTATACATCAAGGCAAAGGGCCAGAAGCTTAACCATTCTTAACATTTGCTTCAGGCCTTGCATGAGAATAATGCCAAGCGCCACACATGAAATCTACCAGCTTCCAAATGAGCTCGTGGTAGTCTAAGCCACCCACAAGGAGCTAGCCCACACTCACAAGTAGGACATGGATTCCCTTAGACTTCAATACCAAGCCCTAGAGGGCTGCCAAGATGGTGGTGGCAGCTAAGGCGCATGAAGCCCAACAAGACCAACTCCTAGATGTGCTCAAGCATGCTAAAGCCAAAGAGGCCCAAGCGGTCCATGCAGCTAATCAACATGTAAAGGAGTGTGAAATTGCCCTACGCAACACGAGGCAACCAAATCTCTCACTACAGTCCATGAGGAGTGTACTCACGCAATGAGCAAAGCAGCTGCTCAAAAAGCAGCCTCAAGACCTCCTCCTCCAAGCACATGCCAACGTTCATATGATGGAAACCCTTCTCTCGGATGCTAGCATTGGAAGGGCGTGACCAAAGGAAGCTAGAAATGCTTCTCTCATGAGCCATTAACCTCGACACTTTGCGAACCATGAGCTCGAACCTGCCTAACTCTAACTCCAACCCATAACCCTTGAATCATTCCACGAAGGGTCAGATCTCAATGAGGAACCACCGCCAACTACTTAGGAAGAAGCTACCTACTTAAGAAGAAGCTAGTGAAGATAATGGGAAGGGCCCATGGGTGTCCTTGCATATCCATAAACACAAGCTCACATACCCACTACCAACAATCATGCAAGATCTCACATTCCAAGGTAACTTCCATAGCCACCTAGATACACCATTTGACATGGACAAAATCTATATGGTGAACTAATACATGGATCACCTATTTGCCCAGTGGAAGATCAACCATCTGTGTGGAACATTAGAGGAGGTTAGCACTTTGTTGATTCTAGAGACTACCCAACTACATGTCACATAGGAGTCCACCCGAGTGGCACACGATGCCCTATCTCCCCAGTGATCACCAAATGTGGAAGTAATATATGGTCGCATACATAGAGAAGTTTACATTGACCCCTAGTTCATGTCAATCAAAAGAAGGTGATCACCAAATGTGGTGAGAATCTATGGTCGCATACCTAGAGAGAAGTCTGCATTTGCCCCAAGTTCATGTCAATCAAAAGAAGGTGGGCTTGGCTTAAGTTTTTGTGCATGGAAGGAATAGGGCCACCTACTATACAACTTCCCATACATTCTCCTCACCACCACAAAGGTGGCTCCAAATGAAGAACTTCAATGACCTCAAGTACGCCAAGGTCCTTGACCCCACTATCCACATGCTAATTCTTCTAGCTCATCATTCTCATCCTTAAGGAGGTGCCCAAACCAAGAACCAATGAAAAGAAAAGGTGATTGGTTTTCAATCTCACTGAAGGTCTCAACTTTCGATAGATAGATATTTATAGCACAATCAAATACTTTCATGGGTATAGAGTAGACACTAGACACTTTCATGGGTATAGAGTAGACACTAGACACTTTCAGACATTCTAGATACTGGGTTTTCGAAGTTCTTTGAGAGCATGTGCCGATTTAGTCGATGGATTTCCTACAAGCCCTTCATCACATTTTTTTATGAGATTGGCGACACATTTGGTACCATGCCGAGCCCTATCTACTACTTTCCACATTCTTTATGGGCCCACTTTCAGTACAAAACCTTTGTCTAGAGGTACTACACACGTTCTTTATGGGCCCACTTTTGGTACAAAAACCTTTGTCCATGAGTATCACACACAAGCTACCTAAAAAAAGAGTTGAAGAAAGCGGAATTAAAAGTGTCAAAGAAAGTAGTGTGTTGGGGTTTTCACCTGGAAGAAGCTTCTACATGGGTCTCTTCCTAATGCCCATACATGTGCCACTTATAATATATACATGGGCTCGGCATGCTATAGACACATGGGAACCACTATTTCCCAAACCAACAGCCATTTAGGTACATCTCTAGATGGGAGACCATGGTAGATGCAAGCCTTACCCATGGTACAACCCATATTGCCTAGACCTTCCTTATATCAGCAAGAACCTTCTACGACCTTATATTTGGCCACACCCCTTGATCCATATTGCCTCTATTCCAAGTGCTCAACAACACCAAATCCTTCAAGCCATAGAGGGGGAAACCGAGCTCCATTGTAACCATATGTAAAATCCGTTGTCATGCCTCAAACAATGTAATAATCTTGACTCCCAAAGAAAAGGTAAAGAAAGCAACAAAGAGTCGAAGAAAGTAGTTGAGTTGGTGAAATGTTTGTGTTTGGAGAAGTGCACACGCATGGACACATGTTATGTCCATTGCCCATGCATGTCACTTGTATATTCCACTCTACAAGCATCACACTTTTTTCACTTCTCACATCTCATAGCACCACCCACAAGCACAAGAACCTATAACTAACCTCATCAACACCAACCCTCCACGTATATCTCTGGATGATAGGGGGACCACCACCCACCACAAGCGCATACAACTAACCTCGTCTCAACACCAACCTATGGTATGACCCATCTCCTAGAGAACCCTCGACCTTATACGTACCTCCAAAGAGCTTTAATGCATGTAACCTATGCTTCAACTCCAACACAACCTTGCCCATGGCTGACATTTTTACTAATAAGCCTCATCTCTTAGCATCATGCTAATATTAGGATATATTTTCATGTTGTTCCATGAAGGTCTAGATTGCCATCTCCCCATGTTAATTATTCCATAACGTTCTTGGTTCTTATTTGCCAATCATAGGGTGCTAATTGCTTCTACCAACTTACTTAAATTTGAAGGGTCTATGCCACTTCCACAACCAATCGAGGGCTATCATCATGAAGAACCTCTACATTAATTTTCACCTTTCATGCCACCTCACCAAGTTGCCTACCATCAAGCTTCCCTGCCCTAGATCCAGTCGCAAACCATACCAGTTAACCTCGGCTGTCAGCTTAGGATCGGCCCCAAACCATACCACTTAACCTCGACCGCCGCCAACTTCATGGTGTATCTTGGACCATCCACACCTTTGCCACCCGGTAGTAGCATGTGACCACAACCTTGGGTGATGTGAGGACACGGTCACCAAGGGGATATGTCAACCACTCCATAGGTTAACATGGTTTCACTCACCTAACCTACCATAAGGAACTTTCTTATCTTACCTACTTAAACGGGCACTCATCTTTCTCATAAAGAAGCATTAGAACATATACAGTAGCCTTACCTTGTTCTTAACATTAAAAATAGGCAAAAGTCTATAGACTTCATGTACATACTTAAGACTAGTGCGAAGTAAAGAGGCACACTATGAGAGCAAGTTAGCGATGGACATACCACCGACGGGCTGCAAAACTAGGCAAATTCTTGGAGAAAAAGAGAAAATCCAAGTAAAGGAAGAAATCTCTAAGGAGGATCAGAAAGAGGGAAAAAGAAAACCACAAGAGGTCAATCAAGAAAGATTAAGAGTATCTAAAACAAGTAAAGGGAAAGTAGTTAAAGAGAAACCAAGAACAGAAGTATGGACACCAAAAGCAACAAGACTAAGATAGGGTGTCAAGAAGTTAATCAAGAAAGAGAAAGAGTATCTAAAACACATAAAGGGAACTTAGCAAAAAAGAAACCAAGAACAGAAGTATGGACACCAAAAGTATGACTGAGATAAGGTGTCTCAGTAAGAGGAATCAAGCCAAGCAAAGAAACAAGAAAGAAGTGAGAAAGAAGAAGAAAATAACAAGGGAAGAATACTAAAAAATTTAGGAAAGCAAAAAGTAGGAGAAACGATGTGAGAAAGTAGAAAGTAGGGTATAAAACCCTAGCCATGGAAACAAAACAAAAGATCAAGAGGGAAAATCCAAAGAAGATGGAAAAGATTGAGCAGGAAATTAACAAAAAGGTCAACTACAAGAGGGCAAGGAGGTCGAGGGTACTAGTAAAACAATAGTACATGAGGCCGAGAGTACTAGAGAACAATAATAGCACCTGAGGTTGAGGGTTTTGAGAAACACGAATCAAGCTCTCCTAATGACAAAATAATTTCCTAAATAGACACTAATCTAAACTAATTAAATATGATTAATCTAAGGTGGATGTAATATAAGTGAACTCATGATGATGAGTATGTGTAATAGACTCAAGTACAATTAGGTTACAAGATTAAGACTTGTACTCATAATAAAGAGGCTTGCGATGTGTGCAAGTGATATGATTCATTGTTTGAAATGGCCCCCTTTTATATAAGGAGGTACACCCTTGGACTTGTACATCAATGTGGGATAAATCCCTTTGCTCATGTGGCTTCATGTGAGACTTTGCACTTTCTTGGCTTACTCAACTCACTCCCTACCTCTTCCTTGTGCTCTTTGGCACCACATTTCTCAACACCCCCCCTTGGTGCCAAATCTTTAAGCTAATCAAGGTGGTTAGATGTTACAAAATATTGTTTGACTTTTTACTTTCTACATTCCCAAATATGCTTTGAGCAACTTTGGCTTATGTGCTACTTTAGCACTTCCCCCCCTTGATGATGACTGGACCTATCTTTTGTTGAGATATCGAGCTCATTTAGTGAGGCGGTGGACACTGATGACCCGCCTGGGGGATAGGCCCCACACTTACACCATTGGCATGGTTGGTGAGATCATGGATGATATGCGGCTAGTGGGATGACAGGGTGTGTGACAGCCATTCTTGGCATAGTTATAGTGCGAGCTCATTTAGTTAGGTTCACACTATAGAGAACCTTAGTATGTATTTGGTTGAGTACCTTTTCATATGTGTGTACTCTTATCTTTGTATATGGTGTGTTGAGTGTTGTGTGAAGAAGATGAAGATTTTCAGTCTCTCACCTTGTGTGTTCTCTTTTAGGGTTTGTGAGTGTGTGTGTGCTTGCAAGAGCTCAAGCTCTCTTCTCCCCTGCATATTTTCAACTAACGTGATCATAAGCCTTTTTGATATCTAGTTGAATCATAACCACCTCTTGCCTGGAAGCCCTTGCATAATTAATTCCAATTTGTACATTTTGTATATTATGCAAAAGAGGGTAAAATTGACAAGGGCATATCCCCGACGTCCTCGTTTGCATGCTGGCGTGTGTCCTGCTTGCTCGTCTCTCGAGACAGGAATGATGGTGTCACAACGGAGAGCCTGGATGTCAACATTCTGGGTCTCCCTCCTCTCCTTCTCCCAATCAATATCGTCCTCTATTTCTGGAGCTTCCTGAGCTCCATCTTTGCAGAAGACCACCTTCACCTTGAGGTCCAGGAAAATCCTCAAAGTTCTCTTGCAGATGGAGGTAGATGATGAATCCCTCATAAAACGAACAAAGCTGCATTTTCTTTTGTGGAGTGGGCATTTCCGCTCCTCGTGAGAAGAGCACTGGACGGTGACCTGCTAAGAAGATGTCTAAGCTTTCGTACGACTTCCTTTGTCCGCTTCAAGTTAAGGGCATGAGAACGAACAGAACACCTTCAAACTAGTAGAAGTAACATTTGTGAACTCAAGGTGCTGAGTAGCAAGCTGGAAATCAAGGGACCTTAACACGTCTGCAACAAGAACAAACTCAGCGTTGAACATTTTAAAAATCTTTGGCTGGCGATGGTGTTGTTTGACTTTGTAGATAAAGTCAAACAGCCTGACTTCAGGTGTCTCAACAATAGTTTCATCTTCCTCCCCCCCACAACTGCAAAATTGCTTGGGTCAGCCTATATTCGTCCAAAAATCAACAGAAGCAAACAAGTCGTCCATGAGCACCAAATTTGAACAATGTGAAGAATTTATTTGCAAACAGCAACAGAATAGAAAATGACCATGACAACATGAAGGGAGCGAGTTGTATGCAAAGAAATATCTCTCATCGCGTTGTAATGGTCGTTTTTTCAAGTAACTAAATAACCCTCGACAATGGCAAAAAACGAGATATACCAATGCTAAAAATTAGAATGACACCAAAACGTGACGGTAGCCATCCCTATTATAGGAAGATTAGTAGAAAACTACTGGAAGCTTAAGAAAATAAGAACATGACAAAAAGCTGAGCGTAGTAGACATTCTCTCTTTAAAAATGACCACAACAACGCGAACGGGAGTTCATCTTAATGAAAAGAATATGCCTCCTCACGTTGTTATGGTTATTTTGGAGCAATATGCATAATTTAATCCAAATAAAGAGAAATATGAGGAAATCATAAGGTAAAAACACATAAAAGGGTAAGAGTTACCCCCATAATGGATGACAAGGAAGAATTGAGGGCTTGACGAAGGTGCAGTGAAGGACTAAGACAAAGATGGGGAAACGATAAAAAAAGGAATGAGAGTGGGAACGTTGGGCAGGCTCGAGTAAAGGGCTCAAAGACCGAGACTTTTTCCACGTGGCTCAAGACTAACAGAAAGTGCATGATGTGATTGACATGGTGCATTCAATGCCAATTAATGCTATATTTAATTTTGCATGACTTCACTTTCGTCATCGTGGGACTCCCCACCACTAATGCTTGTGTGTCTTCGTCGTCATCTTCATCTTCACAAAGACGAAAGATTACGCTATTGCTTTCATCTTTGTCCTCATGACTACGCTATTCCGTGGCTGATTTCACGACCTCGCACGGGTACTACAGTGACGTGCATTGGGTTTTTTGGCTGATTTCATAGTTTTCGAATTTCATTGTCGGTATTCGCTATTGGGGTCACCTTTCGATTTCTGTGTCGTTTTCATGTTTCTCTAAGATACGACCTTTGTATAGGTGCTTGTCTAATGTAGGTAGCTCAGAAAACATTGTATCTGTTGAGATATCGAGCTCGTCTAGTGAGGCGGTGGCCACTGATGACCCGCCTGGGGGATAGGCCCCACACTTACACCACTGGCATGGTTGGTGTGATCTTGGGTGATATGCGGCCAATGGGATGACAGGCTGTGTGATAGCCATTCTAGAGACTGGCATAGTTATAGCGCCAGCTCATTTAGTCGGGCTCACACTATAGAGAACCCGTGTATGTATTTGGTTGAGTACCTTTCATATTGTGTGTACTCTTATCTTGTATATGGTGTTGAGTGTTGAGTAGAGAAGAAGAAGATTTTCAGCCTCTCACCTTGTGTGTTCTCTATTAGGGTTTTGTGAGTGTGTATGTGTGCTTGCAAGAGCTCAAGCTCTCTTCCCCCCTGCATCTTTTCATGGTATCAGAGCCTGGTTCGTGCTAAGGGCTGAGCTGTAAGCAAGAGAACCACAGGAAGCGGTACGAGGGTAAGAGCTTCAACTACTCTTCCCTATTTGTGGTGGTGACTACACCCTTGTCGGGAGCTCTACGGCGGGAGGCACCGGCAAACGATCTCTGATTGAGGAGCTTTCTTCGCGGGAGTAAAGCTATAGGGCAACTATACTGTCCTATCGGACAGCATTTTCTCCGTTTTTCAGAAAGCAGGTGATTTCGAGCACTGCGGGTAAGTCATCGATTCTCTGCAGAACTCTGTTTTAAGAACTGCAGGAAGACAGATTGACTGTGCAGACACTGTGGGTGCTGCAAAGAGGTCTACAGTTGCCATTGGGTGTATGTATGCACATTGAAGTCACTGGTTGTGACATTTGAGAGTACTACAGTACCGCTGCAGAAAATACAGCATTTGTGCAGGAAAAACCAAAGTGCAGTTTCTGGTAAAATTGTGTGTTTGGCAAGATGTCTAATGATGGCATAACACAGATTGTGGCTGAGAAGCTAGATAAGAATAACTTCCATGCTTGGAGGTTCAGATTGACGAATTTCCTAATGGGAAAAGGCTATTGGGACTACATAGAAGGTGAGCATGAAGAGGCACCGGAGATACCGGATATAAATCCGACTGCTGCAGATGTGAAAGAGTTTAAAGACTGGAACCAAGGAGCCAGGAAGGTTATGTATTGGCTATCCATTAGTATACAGGACACCATGATTGGGCACATTCAGTATGCCAAGTCCCCCAAGGAGGCGTGGGACACCTTGGTAAAGCTTTATGAAACAAACACCAAGGCACGTAAGATACAGTTGAAGAATGAACTTCATACTATGGAGAAAAAGAGCATGTCTGTGAATGACTATGCGCTGAAGATAAAGGGTATTGTGGAATCCCTTGCATCTATTGGTGTGTCAGTAGATGATGATGACAAGGTGGAAGTCTGTCTACGTGGTCTCGGGCCACAATACAAGGCGTTCAAGACGTCCATTCAGACTCGGGAAAACATTCCCAACTTTACAGATTTGGTGTCTATGCTGATTATCGAAGAGAAGAGCTTGGGTGAAGATCAACAGTCTTCACAAAGCAAAAACAGTTCAGAGCAACAGGCCTTCTACACGAGTTCAGGAAGAGGACGAGGTAGAGGAGGCCGTGGACGCGGTCAAGGAGGTGGCCGAACAGGTAATCAGAATTATGGCGAGCAGCAGCAACAACAACAACAATCCCAGAATCAACAACAACAACAACACGCAGGTGGAAGAGGCAAATTCACAGGCAGGGGGAGTCAAAGAGGCCGTGGAAATTGGCAAAGGCAATATAATGATGCACGTGAATGCTATTATTGTGGTAAGCCTGGACATGTGCAAGCAGAATGTTATAAGAAGTAGGCTGACATGCAAAATGGGAAAGTGCAGCAAAACAACTATGCATCCTCAAGCAGAAATAATGAGGATAATGAAAGGTTGTTTGTTATGCAGCATGTCGTGAATGCCGTGTCTGAAAATGTTGATGTAGCACAAAAAGATAATGTATGGTATGTGAATTCAGGTGCTTCGAACCACATGACAAGTCATGGGGAGTGGTTCAAGGAGATGAAAAACCCGGAAAGACCAGGTTTTGTGGAAACAGGGGATGACACTGCTCATCCAATTGCCCATGTTGGAGATGTGCCATTGTCTATGCAGGATGGCAAAGTGAAGTACCTTGCAGATGTACTTCACATTCCGAACATAACAAAGAATCTGGTTTCAGTTGGCCAGATGATTGAGCAGGGTTTGTAGGTTCAGTTTAACCCTGATGGTTGTTATGTTGAAGACTTTAAAGACAAGTGCAGGTTGGTTGCAAAAGGCAACAGAGTGGGCAGAATGTTTACATTGAATGTAGACATGCCTGAAATGAGTGCTGTGATGTTTGCAAATGGTTCAGGAATTATTGTAGACACAGACATTTGGCATAAGAGGATTGGACATGTAAATGTGCAGAGATTGAAGTCTATGCAGACAAAAGGAATTGTGACAGGGCTGCCAAAATTTAAAGTGGAAGGTATGCAGAAAATATGTGAAGCATGCCAATTTGGGAAGCAAACAAAGCATGTGTTTCCACGTAACAGATATGTGAGCAGAAATGCACTAGATGTTATGCATTCAGATGTATGGGGTCCTACGAAGACCATATCTATGGGAGGCTGCAGGTATTATGTGACTTTCATGATGACCACACAAGGAAAGTGTGGGTATATTTCATGAAGGAGAAGAGTGAGGTGTTCACTCACTTTCAGAATTTCAGAGTTTTGGTTGAAAAGCAAACAGGGAAATATGTGAAGTGTCTAAGGTCAGATGGAGGGGGAGAGTACTTCTCCAATGAGTTCTCTGAATATTTGAAGAAGAATGGTATTCGGAGATAGTTTACATGCAGATACACTCCTCAGCAAAATGGAGTTGCTGAGCGGAAAAACAGGCACATTGCTGAGATTGCGCGAGCATTGATGGAAGAGAAGAATATGCCGCATTGCTATTGGGCTGAGGCTGTTTCTACAGTAGTATACATCATGAACAGGACTCCAACTGCAGCCATACATGATGTAACTCCCAGAGGAGAGGTTTACTGGCAGAAAACCAGATTTGTCTCATCTGAAAGTCTTTGGATGCATTGCATATGTGCATGTGCCAGATGAGCTGAGAACTAAGCTGGATCCGAAAGCTGAAAAATGTGTGTTTATTGGATACTCCCTTGAGCAAAAGGGATACAAGTGTTATAACCCTACTACACGTGAGTTGAGGGTAAGCAGGGATGTTGTCTTTGATGAGATGAGCAGCTGGTATGCTGCTGAAAAAGAAGCTGTTGGGGCTGATGTGAGTGGAAGTGTGGTTGCACAGAATGCAGGTCAGCAATCACAGTCTTTGAGTGGACCAGGAGAGTCCTCATCTAGTGGGTCTATTGATAGACCATGGAGTGGCAGGTTGCGTCATAATACCAGTCCTGCAAATGTGATTAGTACATCACGTAAAGGAAAAGAGAAAGTGGTTGAGCCCCTTGGTATGCCTGACATTTCTGTAGGGCATTCTCATGTTGATTGAGAGCCTAGTGGCTCAGATATGAGCCTTGATGAGGAGCTTGGGATCCCAGCTATGAGAACACCTGGTATAAAGAAGGCTATGGAAGCCATGAATGAAAAGCTGCGCGAAGATCAGGGAGAGTGAAGAACCCTGTGCAGAGATTTACATATGATGGTTATGTGGCACATCACTATGCATATATGGCAAAGGTTGTGCAGGTTGTAGAGCCCACATGCATTGATGAGGCTATTGGAAATGTGTGTTGGGAGAAAGCTATGGACGAGGAGATGGATGCACTATATGGAAATGAGACTTGGGATTTAGTGCAATTGCCTAAAGGCAAGAAAGCCATTGGATGCAAGTGGGTGTACAAAGTTAAACATAACAGTGACGGAAGCATAAACAGGTACAAGGCTAGATTGGTAGCCAAAGGATATGTGCAGACATATGGGATTGATTATGAGGAAACTTTCAGCCCAGTTGCCAAGATGGCAACGGTGAGAGTTGTGATAGCAGTGGCTGCGTCAAAGCAATGGTCTTTACATCAGATGGATGTAAAGAATGCATTCTTGCATGGGGATTTACAAGAAGAGGTGTATATGTTGCAGCCACTTGGTTATGAGGATGTGGGTCACTCCGAGGATGTTTGCAGGTTGAAGAAAGCCTTGTATGGCTTAAAGCAAGCACCAAGAGCATCGTCTGACAAGATTTCTGAATATCTTGTCACTATTGGCTTTCATGTAGCCAATGCAGATTTCTCGCTGTATGTGAGACATGGTGATAGAGGAGTTGTGCTTGTTGTCATCTATGTAGATGACTTGATCATTACGGGGGACCATGATGCAGAGATCTTTGATGTAAAGATCTTGCTTAGACAGAAGTTAGAGATGAAGGATCTGGGGGAGCTCAGATATTTCTTGGGCATTGAGGTGATTAGGTCACCACATGGTATTGGATTACTGCAGAGACAGTATGGCTTGGACATGTTGTCCAAGTATGGTATGACAGGCTGTAAACCTATTTCCGTGCCATTGGATCAGAATGGCAAGTTGAGTGTAGATTCAGGAGAGATCTTGGAGGATCCTACTATGTATAGACGCATAGTAGGAAGTTTGATCTACATGACGATCACCAGACCATATTTGAGCTATGCTGTTGGGTTGATGAGTCAGTTTATGCAGGTTCCATGAAAACCGCATTTGGATGCAGTGAAACGCATACTGAGGTATGTGAGGTCTACTTTGCATTGTGGACTATTCTATGAGACTGGGACAGAGATATGTGTACATGGGTACACAGATGCTGATTGGGCTGGTAGTATCTCAGATAGAAGATCTACCAGTGGATTCATATTTTCTTTGGGGAGTGCTGCTGTGACTTGGAGCAGCAAGAAGCAGCCTACGGTTGCTATCCAGTACAGAGGCCGAGTAGTACAGAGGAGCTGCTATGGCAGCATGTGAGGTAGCTTGGTTGAGAAAGCTACTTGCAGATTTGGGTCTATCAGTGGATAGACAAGTTGTCATTTTCTGTGACAACATTAGCAGTATACAGTTGGCCAGGAACCCAGTCTTTCATGCTCGTACGAAGCACATAGAGGTCCACTACCACTTCGTCCTCAAAGAGAAGGTCTTAGCAGGAGACCTTGACCTTGTTTATGTCAGCACAGAGAATCAGGTAGCTGACATCTTCACAAAAGCATTGGGTACAGAGAAGCTCCGCAGATTCAGGGCTTCGCTTGGTGTACATGAGATGGAGTTAAGCTCGAGGGGGAGTGTTGAGATATCGAGCTCGTCTAGTGAGGCGGTGGCCACTGACGACCCGCCTGGGGGATAGGCCCCACACTTACACCACTGGCATGGTTGGTGTGATCTTGGGTGATATGCGGCCAGTGGGATGACAGGCTGTGTGACAGCCATTCTAGAGACTGGCATAGTTATAGCGCCAGCTCATTTAGTCGGGTTCACACTATAGAGAACCCGTGTATGTATTTGGTTGAGTACCTTTCATATTGTGTGTACTCTTATCTTGTATATGGTGTTGAGTGTTGAGTAGAGAAGAAGAAGATTTTCAGCCTCTCACCTTGTGTGTTCTCTATTAGGGTTTTGTGAGTGTGTGTGTGTGCTTGCAAGAGCTCAAGCTCTCTTCCCCCCTGCATCTTTTCAGTATCCACCAAAACAACCACAACAACGCATTGGGAGGTCATCCCACCGGCAATTATACTCTATATCACGCCACTGTGGTCACTTTGGGAAGTTTAAGAGGTGAGGCCTCTTCTATCTATGAAAACAACCACAATAACGTGAGGGGAGGGCATTCTACTGGCAAGTATGTGTCGTATCGCATTGGTCTTTTTTGTAGTAAAGAGAAATGCAAGACGGGAAGTCCTTTCCATCCCTCAAAACTACCACCACAACGCGATGCTAGGTCATCCTACCATCAAGTATACCCCATAACACGTTGTTGTGGTCGTTTTGGGTGTGAAGGTATGTTTCGTTTGAATGAAGATGTTTGAATGCAAAATCTTATGTTTCAGTAAATGATCACAATAATGCGATACAGATCAATTTTGGTCAGAGAATGACCACCATCGTGTTGTTGTAGTCGTGTCTTGTTTTCATGCTTCTTTGATATATGACCTTAGCATAGGTGCTCGTCTAATGTAGGTAGCTCAAAAAACATTGTATCCACCAAAACAACCATAGCAATGTGTTGGGAGGTCATCCCACCAACAATTATACTTTGTATCGCGCTGTTGTGGTCTCTTTGGGTTGTGAAGGTATATTTTGTTTGAATGCAAAATCTTATGTTTCAGTAAATGACCACAACAACATGATACAGACCAATCTTGGTTAGAGGATGACCTCCATCATGTTGTTGTGGTTGTTTCTTGTTTTCATGTATTCGGTTCTATCTATATGAAAACTACCACAATAACGCGAGGGGAGGGCATTCTACCGGAAAGTATGTGTCGTATCGCATTGTTTTGGTCATTTTCGTAGCAAAGAGAAATGCAAGACGGGAAGTCCTTTCCATCCCCTAGAACTACCACCATAACACAATGCTAGGTCATCCTTCCCACAAGTATACCCTATATCGCGTAAGTTGTGGTTTCTTTGGGGTGTGAAGGTATGTTTTGTTTGAATGAAGATGTTTGAATGCAAAATCTTATGTTTCGGTAAATGACCACAACAACGTGATACAAACCAATCTTGGTCAGAGGATGACCTCCATCACGTTGTTGTGGTTGTTTCTTGTTTTTGTGTATTCGGTTCTATCTGCGAAAACTATCACAATAATGCGAGGGGAGGGCATTCTACCAGCAAGTATGTCTCGTGTCATGTTGTTTTGGTCGTTTTCGTAGCAAAGAGAAATTCAAGACGAGAAGTCCTATATCCATCCCCTAGAACTACCACCACAACGCGATGGTAGGTCATCCTTCCCACAAAAGTATACCCAATATCGTGTAAGTTTTTGTCGTTTTGGGTGCGAAGGTATGTTTTGTTTGAATGAAGATGTTTGAATGCAAAATTTTATGTTTCAGTAAATGACCACAACAACGCAATATAGACCAATCTTGGTCAAAGGATGACCTCCATCGCATTGTTGTGGTCGTTTCTTATTTTCGTGTATTCGGTTCTTCTATGCCATTTTCTCAACTTGCTCGTCATATATTGTTATTGTTGCCATTTATAATAGGTTGTTTTGTGATTTCGTAGTTTTAGCTATCATGTCTAGGACGAAGTCCACGGCTCGTCGTACCTCACCAAACGATTCTGGCATAGTGAGACGAATAGGAAAAGGGAAAGAACATAGATATTATCGCAGGAGGATGAAAGAGGAACTATGCCAGCATGTTAAGAGAGATTTGCAAGGTGCAGAAGCACATGTCCGTTGCCATACCAAGACTTCTCTTCCAGAGGTTGGTTAGGGGTATCTGTTTGGATTATGGCCTGGATATGCGCTGGCAGCTTCTACCTTGGGTTGCCTCCAAGAGTCCACGGAAGACTTCCTTGTGGAGTTCTTTCAGGATAGCTATGTCCTTGTGGAGTTCTTTCAGGATAGCTATGTCCTTGTGGCATATGCTCATCGTGTTACCATCATACCCAAGTACATGGCTTCTCTTGGCAACTAGCAGCTTCTGCCTTGGGTTGCCTCCAAGAGTCCACCGGAAGACTTCCTTGTGGAGTTCTTTCAGGATAGCTATGTCCTTATGGCATATGCTCATCGTGTTACCATCATACCCATGTACATGGCTTCCCTTCGGTGTCTCCGTTTCACATAGTACGATAAGACTCTTGAGCCTGGCGTTATTCTTGTTCAGAGAATGAGGGAGATCTTGGAGGTCCCTCCCATTCTGAGGCAAAGGGTCAGCGTCGAGGAGGTGCCAATCACCCATAATCGAGACACTCGCTCAAAGAGGAGGGTTGAAATCCTTGGGTGACTAGACGTTCTGAATGCGCAGGATGCGGTTGAGCGGGTGCAGGAGCAAATACAAGAGACCCTTGCGCGACAACTGGAGGAGGAGAGGAGGGTTGAAGCTCAAAGGAGAAGAGTGCAGAAAAGAAGAGATCGAGAATGAAGGGAGAAACGGGAGTTGGCTTCTGAGCTTCTTGCGATAAACTCGCAAGCCCTCGAATACCTGAGGCCGTACTTTGAAGTCCGGGTCTCGATTTGCAATGTCGACTACTTTTTCATTGTCGGCGTCGAGACGAAGTGAATATTCTGTCTGACTCTTCTAGGGAGGTCAACGAAACGATTTGATGTTCCTCATTCTCAGGTTGGTGGCATTCTAATGTATCTTTTCGCTTGTGTGGTCCATTGTAATGTTCTCCAATTTCATGTTCGGCTTGGGTTTGTAGCCGTGTCTTTCAAGACTAGCAAAAAATCACTAGCCCTTGGTGTACATGGTGAATTCTCACCAACATGATCGATATCTACGATTGGTTCTACACCTGCGTCATCGATCTGATGCAAATCATTTTCTTTTCATACCACAAGGAGTAAGTTGTTTAATTTCTTGACCTTTCTTTTTGTTTTTTGCAGAACCTCCCACTGAATGCTTACGAGCGAGGAGGAGTGGAATGCCCCATATCCTTTTGTACCACAGGCTCCACGACGGTGCACCCCTGTCCCCCTCGACGACACTGTCAGGCGTTTTTCTGAAAGGAATTTAGGGCTTGTGTACATACATGTGCATGGCTTGTGTGAAGAGTTTGGGTTTGAGGGCGTTGCCAGGTGTACATGGTGGACGGTTTGGTGTTGAGCTTGTTGCAGGCCTGTCTAGAATGTGATCAATTGGGGTTGGTATCAGCGTTCGGTAGCTCGTAAGGTCGTGTTTGAAAGAGGTGTATGGAGACATGAGCAATTAATATTAATGGCCCAAGGTAGCCTTTAGATTGGTGTGAAAAGCATAAGAGTGAGGGTGGCCATCCATTAGGCCTTACAAAAAATAATAAAAAATAATCAACGTGGCTAATTATAAAAAAGCCACTTGATGGCTTATAAAGCTGCCAGTGCATCATCTGGAAACTTGGCAAAGCTGGTGAAGTCGGGAGCGAAGCTGGTAAAAAGGGAGCCGCGGTGAGAGAAAGAGTGGCCACAGAGGAACACATCGAGGTGAGAGGGGCTGGAAGGCCACCTCTGTGTGCGCTCGACAGAAGAGGGCTGGTGTAGCGACGGGCAGCCTTTGATACAAAGCAGACTGGCTGGCGTCGAAGAGTGTGGCTGGCATCGAAGGCGACAAGTGGAGGGCCGCCTTGTGGTGGTAACGGGACATGCAGGCACAGGTGCTGCTGGCGAGCTGAACCAGGATACTGTGAAGTGACCGCCTCGTGGAAGAGCTGACTGGCGCAAGGTGGAGCGCAGCCGTGTGTGGGAAAGGAGAGCTGCTGGCGACTACAAAAGGGGAGCCACCTTTAAAGAGAGAGGTGGGTGTGCAAGCTGGAGTTCGTGTGGCTGGGAGGCTGGCGACAGAGAAGGTTTACAGAGGAAGGACTGGCGTGTGTGAAGGCTTTTGAGTGGAGGGCCAACGTGTGGGTTGGTGCTGATAGCAAGAGAGAGCTGCTGCTGGCGGCTCTTGAAGTGGTGGTGAGCATGGAGGGCACGCGTAAGAAGAAGCAAAGCAACTGGCAAGGAGCTGCGGAAGTGCAGAGGCAGAGTGGGCCGCGTAGGTGAAGCAGGATAGTGGACAGCAGAGCAGGTACCGAGTGAAGAGAAGAGAAGAACGGTGTTGCTGCTTGGTGGTGGGCCGGTAGCACTGCAGATAAGCTGCAGGTGACAGAGGATCAGCACAGAGAGAGAGAGAGAGAGAGAGAGAGAGAGAGAGAGAGAGAGATAACGGTGTAGCTGCTGCTGGCGACACATGCAGAAGTGATGGGCTACAGAGAGTTGAGGGTTAGTTGGTGGGGCGCTCTCTGAAGAGTGAGAGTGGCCGGGTTCTTTCTGGTGTGGTTGGTACAGCATGCAGGTGAGTGGATCATGTGGTGATTGGGGATGTGGTGTATCCTCGGCAGTGTGATAGGTCTGAGTGTTTTGTTTATGGTTGTGTGAGTAAAGCTTCTGTGTCGAGAGAAGCTTGTATGAAATGTTGTGACTGGGAATATATTGCTGAGTGTTTGCTTTGTTTATGGTGTCCCTGTTTCGTGCTGTCTTTCTGGCATGGGTTGGGTGGTGAGCTGAGAGAAGTGTTCCAGCCGGTGGTGGCTGGTGGTGCCTCCGTGGTGGTGCCTCCGTTGTGTTGTTATTTTCCAAGTTTGGGAGGTGAAGGGCTATAGAGGCAGTGGTTCTTTCTTCTTTTTTTCACCTCACAACGCGATGTTACGGGAACTATCCACCTCGATAATCCCGATCATCCTCTTCCCGATCGTGTGGAGTCCCCCCCTGACAGTTCCAATCTTCCACCACCCCAAACATCATAGGAGCTTTGTAATTTTTACCTCAATATGAAATTTATCAATGAAATATACATTCCTTGTATGGGTCATCTCTTGTTGTGGTCTTTTTGTAATAAATATCTCTTATTAATAGCACCGTGCTATAGACAAGGAAAAAATCATGATCAACTCCGTGCGGTGTAAAAGTGAACGCTAACACGATTTTGTGAGCGACCACAACAACATGATATGGGTTCTCTTTCAACACAGGACTACTGTTGCATGACGAATGAAGATCAATACAAGGATGCAACAAAAAAGACACTTAGGGCTCTTGAAAAGAGTTCAAAGTTGTAGATGAATGTGGGAGAGGGCTTGACAATAATCCCACATGGGAACTTTTGGGAGTTCTAGAATTTTTGTATAAAAGGTGGCCCATTTGAGAGCTAGAGAGGACTCTTTGGTCATTTGGTTGAGAGGCTCATAGAGAGAGCTTGCTCCATAGCTCCTTCTCAAGTGCTCTCCCAAGGCTCTCCATCTCCATTCATGCTTCAATCTTGTACTCTCTATTCTTTTCATTTTCAATGATATGAGGTTTTGGTCTACACACTTGCTAATCTAGATTTCTTAATGATGTTTTGATTTGTGAGTTGTAGAGTGCTTGTGATAAAGCTTGTGCTTGAAATAATGTGTAGTTGAGGCTTGTGTGATAGCTCTTTGCATATTAGGTTCCATGCATAAGTTGCATTTGTGTGCTTAAGTGTAGCCTAATCTTGATGCTTTGATTATGTAAGATTGATTGCTTGAGTGATGAAGAAGGATTGAGTAGGACTAGAAGTCATTAGTGTGTGGTTAACTCATCTTCTCCCATTCGGGATAGCCTCTATGCGCTAACCGGGTTGCATTCACGGATTGACAAGTGTGTGGGTTGGAGTGTAGCCTCGGCTATGCTATGATGTCCCAAACAATGGCGCCGCTGCCGGGGAACGCACACCTAAGTTAGTGAAGGGTGTTAACCATTACTTCTTACTAAGTGCTCCATTGATTGCGAAATCGTGGATTAGGGTAGAGTTTGCAAGGGCATTGAGTGTGTGATCTCAAGGGCGCCTTGTGTGTTTTCGGTTTTTTGATTAGAAGCAAAAAAAAAAAAAACAAAATTACTTAAAACCCCAATGCGGTAGAGAAATCCCGCCATTAATCGGATTTAAGCACTTTCTGTTGTTGCATTGGTGACGGGGTTGGTGAGTGGTAGATAGGAAGTGTTGGAGGCGACCTTTCTTTTATTGTTTTGTTGTGTTGTTATCGTGTGGGGAGGCATCTCCATAAGCGCAGCAAAGAAAAATAAGTAGATATATATATATATATATATATATATATATATATATATATATATTCATTTATATATACCTTGTAGAGAAGGGAGCGGCCGGTTGGAAGTGAAGGCAGCTGAAAGCTAAGGCAAAGAGGAGGCGGCCAGCTGAAAACGTAGAGGACGGCTTTAAAAATATATATATATATATATATAAATCTATATATATATATATATATTTATATTTTTTTTCAGTGACGTGAGCGCTGCTTGCAGAAGCGCTGGGCTGTAAGGAGCGTCCGGCAGGCAGTTGGAGGAAAAGGAAGGCGGCTTAATATATATATATATATATATATATATATATATAATACATTAACGTGGAGGGGGCCGTCGGCATCGAAAATACATTAACGTAGAGGCGGCCGGCAGCATTGGCATAGGCGGGAGCAGAGCAGAGGCGACCGGCAGCAGCAGCAGCAGCAGCAGAGGCGAACGCAAGAAAGGTGTAGTAGCTGGCTGTAGTAGGCGATGGCTGTGCAGCAGACTTGGAGAAGGTAGTAGCGAGCGAAGCCAAAAGAAAGCGAAGAGGTGGCCGCGAGTAAGCAGGCCGCTGGATTGAGAGCAACGAGCAGTGTCAGCAAAAAAGAAGGCCGGGCAACCGTGGTCTGAACTGGCGCCAGGGCGAAGCCACTGGTGAAGAGCTGCTGGCCGATGAAGGTGTGAAGAGGCGGCCGTGTGGGAAGGTGAAGGAGAGTCCGGCTGTGAAAGCGGTGGTAGCGAGCGAAGGCCGGCGTGGAGGCGTGAAAGAGGTGTGAAGGAGGGCACCTGGAAGCGTAGAGGAAGGTTGGCGCAGCAGCAGTAAAAGAAGGCTGTGTTGAAGGCGGTTGCTCTGCAGTTGGCAAGGGCTAGAGCGAAAGTGAAGGCTACAGGTGAGAGGCAGTTGGCAAAGAAGCATTGAAGACGCCGGCTAGCGGCGCGGCGACGAATCCGGAAGCGGGCGAGCGGTGGATAAGGTTGGTGGATTTTTTATTTTTTTTTATTTAATTTTCATGATTTTTGTATTTTTTTTTTAAAAAAAATATAAATAAAAAAAGTGAAAAAAGAGAGAAAAAAAATAAAAACAATTAAATTTTAAAAAAAAAGATTAAAAAAGAAAAAGAAAGAAAGAAAAAAAAAGAATTAAAAAAAGAAGAAAAAAAAAGAGAAAAAAACAAGAGAAAAAACAATTAAATTAAAAAAAAGAAAAAGAAAAAAAACATTTTTTATTTTTTGAATCCATTGTTCCTTATTTAAATTTTTGCATAATTAAAGTAGCTTGCATTTTTTATTTTTATTTTTTTAGAATTTTTGTAAATGATGCATAATTAGTAAATTCATATTTTTTATATTTGGCACGAAATTTATTAGTTTAAAAAAAACAAACAAACAAACAAACAAACAAAAAAACCAACAAAAGGAGAAAAAAACAGAAGAAAATTTTAAAAAAAATTCTATAAATTAAGTGTTTTTTAGGAGTCTATTTTTTTGCATATTTTGTAATTCTTCATTTTTAATTTTTTGCATAATTAGTGTAACCTGCATTTTTTAATTTTTTGTAACTTTGTGCATAATTAGTATTTTTTTAGTGTGATTCATAATTTTTATGTAAATTTAAAAAAAAATAAAAATAAAAATCATAAAATCATTAAAAAATCATTTAAAAAAATAGGATAGATAGTTACGCCACACATACTCCTTTTAGTTGCATTTAGTGATTAGGTAGGTTAAAATATATATATATATATATACACATATATATATATATATATATATATATATATTATTTTATTTTTAAAAAAAACAAAACAAAACAAAAACAAAAACACATAAAAAAACCAAAAAAATTTGACCTTATGCACTTGCGGTCGGGACGTCTTGCAGATTCTGCCATAGGGCCTAGGGCACCTTCTAGAGTACCTACGCATGAAAGTGGGACCCAATCGGTAGGAAATTTGGCAGATATTGCTGAAACACTTTCTGAATCCCAATCCGATACCCTTTCCTCTAGAACAACTAGTTCATTGTCCATGGACAATCTAGGGCCGACAAATAGTCATCCCGTAGCCCCAAATAGGACACCCTCAAGATCCTTTAATCCATTTGAAGCCGACACCATGGGGTTAACACTCAATGTGAGACTCCAATATGTCTACACAAATGCTCAAGGAGCTGAGATCTTTAGGGACCCACAACAACGGTATCTTGTTAAGATCGCAGACATTTTCTCAGAACTTGATAGAGCACCTCTAGTCAATGACCAGGGTAGCATGTACATGGGTGGAGATGGTGTTCGCTACGAAGTCACCTACCATCCAGAAAAGGTAGACAAATTAGGGGAGCTCTCTAAAACCGAGTTCTTAGACTTATCAGAACTTTCCAGAGCAAGGGAGTCTAGAGATGACTGACTCATTGAGCCGGACATGCCTGGACCTTCCAATGCCCAGTCCTCAAAGCCATCCATAGATGAGTTACTTCTTGTAGATCTAAATTTGGAAAGGGATAGGAAAGGCAAGAGCAAAATGGATCAGGGGGCTGAAAGCCAATGGGAGTTTGTACGACAAATTCCTGTGACAAAGGTCTTACAGGATGACCCACTTCAAGAGGTCTATAAGGACTCGTTAGAGGGATATTATGCCACAACTAGATTGCCACAGCTGGATCTTCCTCTAGCTCATGTGGTGGTAGTTGAGAAGCTTGCAGGACACATGAACAGAATAATTGATAAATGGGCCAATGAATACCGAACCTTAGATTGGAAAGAGATTAGGGAACTCACGTGGAAAGGACAACCATTATTCATGAAAGTGTTCTCAACTAATACAGCCAAACCAGGAGAGACAGCCTTTCTTGGAGAAACTGTTGCTCCTCCCCTACGAGAGTTCACTAGAGAGGGACCCTCAACATCTAACTGGACCACTGCTAGTAGCCCAACTCTAGCACCAAGATATCGTCCTACACCAAATGTGCGACCACAGGTCACACCACACCAACATCTTTCTCACTATAACAATCGGAGGATAGGGGAGCCAACTCGGCCTCCCATTAATGCACCTCCTGAAATGCGGGTGACAAGATCTTTGGAGGGATTTGGTGAGGCTGGTAATAGGGTACCCACACCAATTTTGGAAACATGTGGACCATCTTTCCAAAGAGAGGAACAATTCCCACTGAGAGTGAGAGGCCGTAGGCCCTATGATGAGTATTCAAGACAAGTAAGGCCATCAACTCTTCAGAAACTGGTAAAGAAGTATGAAGGGTCGGGAGATCCATACGACCATGTAGCAGCATTTAGGCAAGCAGTTCGAGCTGAGCAAGTGGCTGATAAGCATACTCAAATTGAAGGATTTGGACTCACTCTTGAGGGAAAAGCCCTGGCTTGGTTTCAGGCATTAGAGGCTTCAGACAAATCTTCTTTACGAGTTTTGGAAGAGAGATTCATTGCTGCTTTTTCCTTGATGGGAATTCAACATGACACGGTAGCACACATCTACTCTTTCAAGCAAGGCGAGAATGAGAGTGTTAGAGATTGTGTAAATAGAATGAAGCAGTACATTAATCGTTGCCCAGAAGATGAGAAGCCCGCCCAAAGTCGATTAATTTCTCTCTTCTTAAAAGGACTCAAAAATTCGACTCTGCATACACATCTCTATGCGAAGAAACATACAAATTTCAATGAGTGTTGCCATGATGCTATGGATTTCACCGATAACTTCAAATTCCAAGATGGTTCTAGCCCAGAGGTGAAACCTAGAGATCAGTGGGGAGATGACCAAAGTTCAGGGTCTAGCGCGCTAGTAAATCCAGACCAGATAGCTAACCTAGTACTACGGAGATTGGGACAGACCTATCGTCCACCCATGCAGCCACAACAACAGCAGTAGAGAATGAGGAGTGTACTTCCTACAGGTCCTCATCTTTGTGGAGCATGTGGCGGTAACCATAAAACAGAGGAATGTAACACCTTTTCTCCTCTAGTCACAAACCAACCCACAAAAAAGTGGTGCCAAGCCTGTGCTTGGAACTTTACCCACACCACACAGGAATGTACTCGCATTGCGAGAATGAGACAGGAACGTGAGCAGCCAAGGAGTGGAGTGGCTCCACAAATGTATCAACAGTATACTAATTTTGAACGTAAGCTACCGATGGCACAAGAGCAAGCACGACCTGTTCTTGGTACTCAACCTCCTGCTCCAGGGACTGCTCCTGTGAGGGTTGTTGACTACGACAACTCAAATATGTGTAGAGACTTGGTAAACCCAGGCTATGTGGAGGAAGAATATGTATCATATTCATCCAAAGAAAATATCTTTGAAAGTCCCACATACCCAAGCCCAGCACTGGACGTTCAACCAGGGGAACAAAACTCTTTAATGTTGCTAGGCGGCTACCAACCTAGGACTCCAGGCCCCTCAGGTCAATGGCAGCCAAGGAAAGTAGAGGCCAAACCAATGGGCCCCTGTTATGAGTGCGGAGAACCCCATTGGGCTTGTGATTGTCCACATCGCTCAAGACAAGCATCTCCGTCCAATACAACAATACAACAGTTTCCACCAATTGAAAGATATTGTCTAGGGTGTTGTGTAGAACACTTCCCAAAAGACTGTCTGCTGAAACCACATGAGGATAAAAATTCGACCTGAGTTGTGGAATGATATTGCCACATGTTTGTCAGAGCAGGTATTGCTACAAAAGGGTCACTATGAGTGTACTATAAACCCTGAAACAAAGCATGTAATGCCAGTTCCTATCAACAAAGTAGGAAAATTTTGTGAGGACGATCAGGGAAATGCTACCCTCCCATTAGAAGTGCGAAAAGTATCTTCAACTGCAATACTTGATAGTGGTGCAGGAGTGGGCATTGTGACAAGGTCCATTTGGGAAAAATGGAGCAAACCAGCTATTAGGAGTACCAGGATGCGCTTGTAGCTAGCAGATGGAAGCTTAGAACATCCCCTTGGGCTACTTGAGAACATATTGGTCACCACATGTGGGATTGAATATGAGCACACCTTTGCAGTAGTGGATTTTGGAAAACATCCAAACTACGAAGTGATATTGGGTAGACCATTCATGCGACAATTTCAAATGATTCAAGATTGGGGATACAATTATTTGTACCTCCGACATGATTCTGTCATCACAAGGGTCAACCTAAGGAATCACTCATATCGTGATGTAACAAGGTCTCCAATAGATGAGTTTGATTCTGCTTCATCTGAGGGCTCAAGAGTTACATTGTCCGATGGATGAGAAGATCTGTGGATGTGTGGAACCTCATGTAGGGATTTCAACACTGAGAGACTTAAGGGTAATCGAAGTGTATCAGACGAGGCATACATTCCACAACCCTTCCCTGAGCATTTAATTGATCCATTAGAATGGAGTCATGTCCTTGCAACATTATCGACATGTGCTTTACCGAAGCCAATTCAATTTTGTGACTCAGATGGATATGATATTATTCCTATACGAATGGTACAACCACGTGCCCTTCTAGATGATTTGTACTATAGAGATACATCCACAACAGCTATGCATGTCGAGGAAGTCTCAGTAGAGGACTTAACACTCGAATCTGCTAATGATGCTGATAAGGAAGATGGATGGGACTCTGATTTTAATAATGATGTGACAATCCCTGAGGAAGAGTTAGGAAAGGCACGCCTACTCTTGAGAGGAAGGGAGGTTCAAGTAGAGATCCCTCGTCGAAGCCGACCTAAACGTAAATGTTGTAAGAGCCATAAAAGAATCCGTAGACAAGATGAGCGTGAACAATGTGAGAGACTACAAAAAGAAAAGGAGGAGTCTAAGAGTGAAAACTCTCGACCACCACCTCACTTCTCAGGAAAGAACGGATATCTATACTATGTCCAAGCACAAGATAGTATCAAAGACCAAGTCAAACGATCAGATGGATTCCAGGCAGGGGAAAAGCTAACAACTGTTAGCAAAAATCGTAAAAAACGAAGAAACAAAAACCAAAACTCACGTCTAAAACCAATTCAAAAAAGAGTGTGGGAAGTGCAAAGACAACGGTTGAACAAAAAAATCCGATGCAAGATAGCAAAGGAGAGCTCAAAACCGCATGGTCTTCAATGAGTGAAGATTCAAGTGGACAAGAACAAGGTCTAAATGTCCCTCCCAATTTCACACAGTACACTCTTCAAGATCGGAAGATTGTTCTTCAACAGCCCATGCGTCAAAAACCAAGCGTGCCAGGGATTTCATACGATGGTCCAGAAGATGCAAAAAAGATTGATATTGCTAAGCCAGGAGAAGAGCCTCGCTATGTGTGGATTGCCACAGACTTGTCCTTAGATGAGGAGAAGTTATTAATACAAACAATAAAGGAGTATCGCGATGTTTTTGCTTGGAGTTATAAAGACCTCAAAGGAGTTGATCCAAGCATATGTCAGCATACAATTCCATTGCGAGAGGATGCAAAACCCTCCAAGCAACGTCCTTATACCTACAATGAAAATTTTGCACGAAAGATAAAGGAAGAAATAGACAAGCTCTTAGAGGCAGAATTTATCTATGAGATTAAACACACTGAATGGGTCTCCCCTATTGTAGTGGTGCCCAAGAAAAATGGAAAACTTCGAGTATGTGTAAACCTCAAGAAGGTAAAGGCAGCTACTGTGCGTGATCATTACCCACTACCAATCACGGATCATGTTCTAGAACGAGTTGCAGGGAAAAAGGCATATAGTTTCTTGGATGGATTCTCCGGGTACAATCAAGTGTCAATTGATCCAAAGGATCAACAGAAGACAGCCTTTGCTACTGAAGATGGCATCTTTGCCTATCGTGTTATGCCATTTGGTCTAACAAATGCACCAGCAACCTTTCAGCGGTTAATGAGTCATGTATTCAAGGAGTACCTTAGGCAATTTCTTGAGATTTTCATGGATGATTTATGTGTTCACTCACAAGAGCATGATGATCATATAGAACACCTGAGGCTTGTGTTTCAAAAGTGTCAACTTTATCGTATATGCTTGAATCCTGACAAGTGCAAATTCATGGTAAGACAAGGGAAAATTTTGGGCCATATTGTTTCTCGCAATGGGATTTCAACAGATATGGATAAAATTGATGTCATTGTCTCTTTACCTCGGCCTATCAACCCTAAAGGGGTACAAACATTCATGGGACATTGTGGCTATTACCGTAGATTCATCTACATGTATGCTGTCCTAGCCAGACCGTTATATGCTCTTCTTGTAAAGTTTAATTGGACGGATGAGTGTGAGGAATCCTTTGAAAAGTTGAAGCAAGCATTAGTGACTGCACCCATTTTACGGGCACCAGATTGAAACCAAATCTTTCATGTCCATATTGATGCTTCAAACTTTGCAATTGGATGTATTTTGGCTCAATCGGGAGAACACAATAAGGATTTCCCAATCTCATATGCTAGTCGACAGTTGAACAATGCTGAGAAGAATTACACCACAACAGAAAGAGAAGGATTGTCCATGATATATGCAGTGAAAAAGTTTCGCCATTACCTTTTGGCAAACAAATTCATATTTTTTGTGGACCATCAAGCGTTGCTATATTTGGTGAATAAGCCTTGTGCAACTGGAAGGATAGTAAGGTGGTTTATCATCCTTCTTGAGTTTGATTTTGAAGTTGCAGTTCGAAAAGGAACAACTCATCTAAGGGCAGATCATTTGTCTCGAATCACCTCTGGCGAAGCTCCTGTGGGTGTGGATGATGATATGTTAGATTCAACACTTTTCCTTGTAGAGACAGCTCCTAGATGGTCTGAATCCATTTTAGAAATTTTGACAAGTGGGCAGATACAACTAGCGGGTCCTAATGTGGACCTATGGCGACCATTCAAGTTAATCTCAGGGAGATTATATCGTTAGGGTAATGATGGAGTGTTGAGGCTTATACCTAACCCCGACCAATATGAGGAGATCTTGGAATGGGCACATGCGGGTATCGATGGAATCCATGCATCAGCTACTACTTGTGTGCGACGTATATCTCAAGATGGGCAATGGTGGCCTACCATGCATGCAGATGCTGAAACATTTGTTTGTAACTGTGCTTCATGTAAAATTCAGAAGCCAATTCATAATGTCACATTATTCCAAATTTCAACTACACCAAGTTGGAGTAAGTATATTGTGGACTATCTTCAGCATGGTCATTTGGATCAAACAATTCCTAAACATCGAAAGCAGGCTATTAAAATTGAAGCGGCAAACTATATGCTAATAGAGGGCCAACTCTACAAGAGGGGCAAGGATGGCAACTTACGCATGTGTGTATGTGAAGCTGACTATCTGAAAATCTTAACTCATGCACATGCAGGTGTTGGTGGTGGACACTTTTCTGGCAATACCACAGCTAAGTTGATTAGGTGGTCTGGGCTTTGGTGGCCAACCTTACAAATAGATGCTGACGAATATGTGAAACGTTGTGACGATTGTCAAAGGACCAAACCTCCCATCACAAAGGACAATATGCCATTGCGACCTATGTTAAGCACACGTGCTTTTGCAAAATGGGGTATTGATTTTGTCGGTCCCATTAAACCTCCAGCTCGTAACACGCATGCAGAATATATTATAGTCGCAACCGACTATTTGACCAAATGGGTAGAGGCAAAGGCAACAGTCAAAAATGATGCCAGAACCACAGCCAAGTTCTTGTATGAGTACGTGTTTACACGCTATGGCTTACCTATTGAGATTGTTAGTGATCAAGGTGTACACTTTGTAAATGAAGTCATAGAATTTTTGCTTCAAGAATTTATGGTAATTCATAAGCGTTCTGCACCCTATCATCCCCAGACCAATGGACAAGCTGAGAGTACTAACAAGATTCTCTGCACAGCACTCACAAAGATTGTTGAGGGACATAGGACTGATTGGGAGCAAAAGTTGCACTCAGTTCTCTGGGCATATAGGACAGCCTATAAAACATCAGTGGGCACAACCCCACAAATCAAGCAAAGGTAAGGTACAAGCCACTGGTGCTGACAAAATAGCTTGCACCATACTCATATCTTTCTCCTTTGTCAACCTGTTATGCATGGAGGGTATCCTCAAGGTTTGAGAACAGTTCTCATATTCTCCCAGATATGATGGTAAGGTTTTCATTGTATGCTTACTTCTAGGAGAAACAATTGTTTGAACTTCCTCCTGGATGCTTGGGCGTCTAAAGTTGTTTTCTGTGCCTCTGGTAAAATCCACCTCAGAGAATGGAGGTGAACTAATAGAAGACATGTTCTCATGAACTTTCTCATGAACTGCAGCCCACATCTCATTTGCCATGTCCTCATTAGCATCAATAACTTCATCATTGCATGGGAAGACAAGGCTAGGTGGTGGCAGATTACCTCCTTTCAATTGCGTGTCAATTGGTGCAGACCTTTAGCTATGAGCTTGTGAAATGAGTTCACTTTTCATTTCCCGACTTGATGACACTTCTGGTATGGTTTCTAATGTTGGCTTAAGAGAGGTTGGGCCCCGAGGAATAGGTGGTGGTGGTCCCTCAAGTATTGACTGAGCTTCCCTAATGAGTTGCTGATGTATAGCTAGATTGATCTTCTCCTCACGAGGGTTTGGGTATTCTTGCAGCTTCTTGGGTAGCTCAGATAAAGCTGCAATGCGACTTCTATGAGCATCAATGATGGCCTCTAGAGTCTCATTCACTTTATCCACAAAAACAGAACCCCCAGAACTATCCTCAGTCGTACTAGCAATTCTTCCCATTGAATTTTTGTACCTACTCTACGAGTAGCTAAACAATTGGATTGGACTGGTCATGAGCTTTCACAACACGTTGACGAATTGGAAAAGCTTGATGAGACCCGCTTATTGGCAGTAATGGGGATGTATGCCGAGAAGAGGAGACAAAAGCAATGGTATGATAGAAATGTAACAACTGGCCGATTCAAAAAAGGAGACCTGGTGCTCTTGTACACACTTAAGAAACATAAGAGAAAGCTCAAAAAACGTGGCCTAGGACCGTTTGTGATTAATGAGCTTACTCCAAGTGGTGCAGTGCGTTTAGAGACACTAGACGATGAGCAAATGCCTAACTTCATCAATGGAAGTCGTCTCAAGAAATACAATGAACCATTAACTGAAGCCATGCTTCAACAGATGCATGCTGCACAAACACGGAAAGAAGCACTTGACCTACTTAAACATCAGGCTCAAGAGGAGGCTAAAGCTAGAGTTGCAAAAGCCAAGGAGCGTCGCAAAGCTTCTATGTTAGCCATACAGTTGGCTACTGATGAGCCATATGTCGAACCATTCAATATTCAAGTGTGCCTTCATCTTCATGAGACTACCTACTTTGTCTCTGCCTTAATTGACTCTGGTGCAGATTATAATGTTCTCTCGTTTGACACCTGGATAGCCTTGGGTCAACCACCACTTGTGCAAATTCCTGTGGACCTACGAAGCTTCTCTGGAGAAGATAACCCTATAGAGGGAAAATGTGTCATTATGATGACCATTCAGGATCACCAAATGTCAGTGTCCTTTTATGTGGCACGTAAGTCCAAGGCAGTAGTAGAGGTTGTTCTCGGTAGATCGTGGTTAAGTGCTACCAATTGCTCATTAGATTGGAAGAATAGACAATACAAGTTGCAAATTGATTCTGATTGCATCTTGGGATCTGCTACACCACGAGCTTTATCGTGTCAAAGGGGGGTAATGTTTCTACCTTACCTAACCCACAATCAAAATCTACTCTTGAAGCTCCAAAACAAATGATGTGGATAATTGATGAATACTCTAGTGAGGGCCATGGCTGGCATGTTCCAACTACTCTAGTTGCTGCTTAAAGAAGGCCAGGTAAGAAGGAATTATCAATGTGGCTACCCAAAGATACGTACAAACTTGTACCATCTAGTCCAGTTGCTAAGCCTCTTAAGAAGCACATCATTTCCAAGCCTAAGCCTCAGATTGTTACTCGATGGGTCCCAAAAAATGTGCTCAAAGCACAAGGCTATTATGAGGGTGCAACAGCAATTTGGCTTCCAAAATGCCATGCTTTGACAGGGGTAAAAGAGTGTTTCAGAAAGATTCCAAAAGCCACCCTTGATTGTCCATATCAGTGGGTGCAAAAGAAATCAACGCAAACTCTTCAAGAAAGGAAAGGTGGCTGTGATAGCACCTACAAAACTACTTGTGTTGATCTTCCTAAAACATGTATTGAAACACAGGTTGTCCCGATTTCTCCTTGTTACACAATTCAACCATCAACTTGTGTACCTACGACAAGTCCAAATGAGTCTCATTTGAGCATAGATTCTAGCATTTCAATGCCTAAATCCTCTTATCTTGCTCAAATTCCAAGACAATTGCTAAAGTTTCCACCGCTTAAAAAGGATATACCAAAAACTAAAGATAAGGCATTAACATTACAATTAAAGCTCTTTGGTAAATCAATGTTTGAATAATGTAGTTCCTTACGCCTTTAGAAGATGTGTTCTTTTTGAGATAATCTTCTTTTTGATTGGAATTGTAATGATGGATATGAGTGTTCTAAATTTCATTGTTCTACGTCCAAATAACTCCTGATGGATATTTGGCGAGATACATGTCCACCATGCATTGACCCTGATAGTACTCGACCAGATCATCGCGGGGGTTATAGTGCTCCTCCGTTGTTTCAAACACATTCTAGGTACTTCTATGCTCCCTTAGGTGAAAATTGCTGTGGACATCACTTTGTCACGTTATTCTATCAACAGCATCACCCATTTCCACATTGTCAAGAGTGTGCACGGCTCGTATTAGAAGAAGCTTCACATATTTGTTGGATATGCCGCTCTTACTTTAGACGATATGGCACGGGCTTAATGAAGCAAATTGTGGGAGTTACACCCCAACGCCATAATCTTCTTAATGTGAGAATACCAGAGAGAGGACCAAATCAACGTAGATTACCTGAGGAGGTTCAAGCACAACAATGGAGGGATACAAGCTTAAATGACTTGCAACCACCAATCTTGCAAGCCATCCTTCCCCAAGCCTCCACATGTCAATATTGGATAAATATGAGTACCTATATTGCGCAGTTCCAAAATCGAAACTGTCTGATTAACCTTCCCATAGAACCAATGCCATATTTTAGTGAGGAAGCACTCCTTCCTCTACCACCTTCTCCAGCGGCCGGTTTTTGTGAGGGGTTGTCTCTGCATCCTGAGGAAATTGATACCATCTTTCCAGCAGACGAGGACACGGATCCACCACCAGCGCAAGGGTAAGTTCAACGACTCCATAATAAGATCAACAAGCCAGGGCACTTTTATCCCACTGGGTTTTTCCCCTCGGCTATATTCGGTGTTTGGCACCAATGGCAAATTTTATTCTTTTCTTTTCTTTTCTTGTTTGTTAATAAAAATTTTGCAGAGATCTCCGAAAAAAACAAGAGCATCAAACACGCCCCAATAGTCCACCTATCGTGCAAACAAATTAGGAAGGGGGGAGACATGCTACGCCTACAAAGATCAAGGAGGAGCAATCTGCACAAAATCAGCAATGCATCAATGCAAACAAACAACATCAACAGGGCACTACAACAGGTGTATTCAAATCTTAATCTTTATTTCTTTATGTGCTCTTATCTTTCGAATATATGGTTTGCATGTTCACACAATGTTGGCCGGTTTAAGTTTTTGATTAGTTGTTAAAATATGGTGAGTGAATTCTAGAGTCTTACAAGACTTAGTAAAAGATATTTCTATCTAAAGACAGTGTAGGATATATACCAATGGAATATGCCAAGTTCTTATGCTTTCAAGGTATATTAGTTATCCCTAGTGGTGGCTACCTCTTAGATATGAGCTAGGTGCTAGGAGTAATAAAAATTTATAAAAAATTTATACCCTAAAAAATATATATACAAAGTGAATTGAGACATGACGTGTCTACAGCCATGAGAAATGCTTGGTAGGACCTGGGGTTGTCTTAGCACCTTAGGGCCGATGCCTTGGTTTCCATGGGGTGAACACTGATGTCTAAAAGCTTCAGAAAAAGACCTTTGAGGAATCTATCGCCTTGATGGATGTTGGTAGGACTCTGGGGTACACTATGGGCCCTCGAGACCGATGCCCTCATCTTCATGGGGTACTCCTTAGGTCATAAAAGAAAGAAAAAGGGTCTGTCGCCCTTGAGATACTTAGCGGTCTTTAGATTCTCTTGGCAGAGGTCTCTTGGCCATTGCTTGGGTCTCTTTGGGATAGAACCTTTATCTTTATCACCTTCTACACACATATCAAAAAAAAAAAAAGAGTTCCAATCACCTTTGTTCATATTTAGGAGTAGGTTTGCCACTTAGGAATAACTTACATACTTGTAGGACATTGAGACTGCGGTCATAACCGGCGGTGTACAAAGCACACTTGCCTTTGCATAGCACTATCTACCACTTAAGTCTCACTTTGACTAGTCTTTACTCACCTATTTTAGTACTCATTAAAACTTTAATCAGCCTTGCACTTGTATGCTCACGTGTGAAATTATCATTGCTGGTTTTTTTTCTTTTCTTTTCTTTTCTTCAATAAAAGACTTTACTTGTATCCATTGTTTTTTTGTTGCAGCTCTTGTTACTACCGCGCTCGAGGACGTGCGCAAAATAGGAAGGGGGGAGTGTTGCATGACGAATGAAGATCAATACAAGGATGCAACAAAAAAGACACTTAGGGCTCTTGAAAAGAGTTCAAAGTTGTAGATGAATGTGGGAGAGGGCTTGACAATAATCCCACATGGGAACTTTTGGGAGTTCTAGAATTTTTGTATAAAAGGTGGCCCATTTGAGAGCTAGAGAGGACTCTTTGGTCATTTGGTTGAGAGGCTCATAGAGAGAGCTTGCTCCATAGCTCCTTCTCAAGTGCTCTCCCAAGGCTCTCCATCTCCATTCATGCTTCAATCTTGTACTCTCTATTCTTTTCATTTTCAATGATATGAGGTTTTGGTCTACACACTTGCTAATCTAGATTTCTTAATGATGTTTTGATTTGTGAGTTGTAGAGTGCTTGTGATGAAGCTTGTGCTTGAAATAATGTGTAGTTGAGGCTTGTGTGATAGCTCTTTGCATATTAGGTTCCATGGATAAGTTGCATTTGTGTGCTTAAGTGTAGCCTAATCTTGATGCTTTGATTATGTAAGATTGATTGCTTGAGTGATGAAGAAGGATTGAGTAGGACTAGAAGTCATTAGTGTGTGGTTAACTCATCTTCTCCCATTCGGGATAGCCTCTATGCGCTAACCGGGTTGCATTCACGGATTGACAAGTGTGTGGGTTGGACTGTAGCCTCCGCTATGCTATGATGTCCCAAACAACTACCCCTTATCACGTTGTTATGGTCTTTTGTAAATAAACGTGTCTTGTTTAATAGAATCATATTATAGACAAAGAAAAAGAATCCTTTCCATCCCCCAAAACTACCACCACAATGCGATGCGAGGTCATCCTATCAAAAAATGTACCCCATATCACATTGTTGTTGTCGTTTTGGTGAAGGTATGTTTCATTTGAATGAAGATGTTTGAATGCAAGATCTTATGTTTCGAGACAAGATTACCCTCTGTCGCATTGTTGTGGTCTTTTATAATAAACATGTCTTTTTAATAGCACCGTCTTATAGACAAGGACAAAATGATGATCAACTTCCTTAGTTATAAAAGAGAATAGGTACTAAACATGATTTTTTTGTATCATTATTCGCTAAACGCGATTTTTGTGAGCGACCACAACAACGCGATACGGGTTCTCTTTCAACATAAGACTACCCCCTGTCGCGTTGTTATGGTCTTTTATAATAAACATGTCTTGTTAATAGCATCATGTTATAGACAAGGAAAAAGATGATGATGAACTTCCTTGGTATTATCTCCATTTAGATACAAAAAGGCTTGTACATACTTCCTCTTGCTATTTTAACATACACAAAAAGTTCAAAAGAGCAGCTTCATTCTGTGAAATCTTCCCAGCATTGATTGATGCACACTTTCTGTGATAGCCACTCTGGTGCAGCATTTAACCCTCTGTATACTTGTTGCCTTTTTGCTTTTTGTGCTGCTCAATGTGCTCTGTAAGGCCTCATGCGCTCCAATTCGCTTCTTATTCATAATTTATGTAGAATCCTCTAGTAGAACCATTGGAATACTTCATGTAAACTGTTTGCTTCTCTCACTTTCCCTCCTGCATGTCTAGTGTGGTGAAAGTATGCGTTTCTTGCTGCTTGATAGTGATACTTCTCCTTTCCTTGTGTTGACCATATTGAAGGAGTTCAATACTCTTTCACAAACCATGGTAGATGGTTGTATATTATATACTGCAGAAAGACAATTATGAATGAAATGAGTTCTGACCTTACAATGCATGATGAATGAAACGAGTCCTTGCTGAATGGATGAAATGAATTCAACCATATAATGCATGATGTTTAATTTGCTCTATGTCTCTTTCATCTATTTGTGAAATTTCTCGATGGTGGCTTTGAAAATGTTAAGTTCATTATTGTCCCAATGTTTCTTCTTGTAGAAATGGAAGATCTTTATGGATTTCCACACATCTAACTTCTTTGTTCTTACACTGCCATCATCCCCATGATCCTTTACTGCATTATGCAATGCCTTCCATTTCTCATATGACATTGTAGTGCTCCTCCTCCTTGTTTCTACATTATGTCTATTGTTGGAAAGAAAGCACCTTGCTTTCACTCCACCAATTGATGGCTTTGATGGTACTTGGATGCTCTTTGTTAACCTCTTTTCTTTGACTGTTATCTTGGTGTTGCCCCCATGCAAGCCAATGTCAGATAGAACTTTTTCCAAGGATTTAATAGCCCTTTTGCTCCTGCATATAGGCAAGAGCTTCCAAGCAAACCCAATGTACATAAATACGAGTTTCTCAATTATCCTGCCACAGTGCGTGCAATGTGCAGATATGTACTCTTGCAAAGAGGAATATCTAGCACAGGTTGGAAGTTTGGATCTTTCTCATGCCTGTTAGGGGCATGTGACCAGTTTATTTTATCCATCGTACTTGCATGTTCCATGCAAAATAGGCAGGGGCACTTTACATTTCCAGCCCTTGAAATATTGTACATGCACTTGAGTGTTTTCAAGTCTCCTAAAATATAAAAGCAAAATTCTTTTTGTGTCATTTTGTTAATACAAGCCATACCTGCCATATGCCATTCCACAATGAAAATTCCAATATCTTCTACATGAAGCGTTTCTCCTTCGTTGATGAGCTTGCAATGATGAGCTCACAATAGCCTGAGTTCATGAGAAATGCACTTGAATGTCTAAAATAATAGGAGGAAAAAGTCCCCAAAAGGGAAATCCTTTGCCCAAAGAGGAAATAAACACGCTCAAAAAGTGCATTAACGAGAGCTCGTTTACCTATAGATACATATTATTATGCACCCATAGGACGACGGTATATTCTCTTTGTTATTAAGAATTTAAGAAGGTCTCAACCACTGTGTTGATTATCTCTCTCTACAAAAATACACAAAAGGGTCTAAAATCCTTCTTTTTTCTAATTTTTAGGCCACAAAAAATAGGGTGATGTGGATTATCTTACAGGGCCCCAAAATGAGTCCCAATTTCCCCTAAATAGATACCTGTATTCCACACCTCTTGAAAAATAGAAGTGAGAGGGACCTTCAACTCATCAACATACTTTGTGAAAAGCTCATTAAGGAGCCCATCCCATCCTGGACTTTTCCCTTTAAGCAAATGCTTCAACACATCTTCCACATCATCCATAGAGAAATATCGCTTTCCAATTTATTTCATCTGACACCTGGTAATAAACCAAGTGAAAAAAAGACTCTCTAGCTATAATGACATCAGGAGCTATGACCTCCTGCGAACCCAAAAAATGGCGATAAAAGTCCATACACACATCTAGAACACAAGTAGGATCAGTAACTAGTACTCCTTGCCTATCTTGCATCCTAACAATATTCTCACGTGAATTCTTTTGCTACAAACGAGCAAATAACGTATGTGACTAACAATTAAAATCCATTCGGGCATCCATTCGAGCCATAAGCTTATATCTCACATATTCATTCTTGTACAATGCTACAACTTGATGGGACAACCAATCAATAGCTATCTCAATTTCGGGGCAAGAACCGTCCTCTTGAACCACCTGGTTCAAATCAACCCAACAATGATTCTAGGTTCTGCAACTTCTCCCTAAAATATGATGCATTATGAATCCCATATTGGCAAGCAAGCTTTTGAATATTGAACATACAACACTCCCAAGATGACACTCCAACAGAGATTACATGGCCTTGAAAGTTTTGTAACACTTGCAACATAAACTGATGGAAAACAGTATGCTTCAAGAAAGTCTGGTTAACCTTAAGAGAGGAGCCTTTCCCAATAATGGCCAATAAGTATCCACGGAATGGCTATGCATCTCCAATACCAAAGGGAAATGATCGGACAAAATATGATTATATTACACCTGCATGGACAATATCTCTACTAGAAATAAATCGTGTTGGAAAATATACATTTAGTACAAACGAGCTCTTGTACCCACATACTGTTGAGGGCATATGTAAATCCTCTCTCATGTAGGTGTAGCCATGACCACATATCTTGTTTCAAAACACATTCCAGCTGAGTCTCTCTGGCCCATCCAGAATAGAGTGAGGTGTAGAAGCATGGTCTGGCAATTCACATACATTAAAATCACCCAACACAAAGCCAAGCTTAGCGTTGCATAAACACAATAAATGGTCCCATAACTGACAACGTTGTGCAACACCATTAGGCATATACAGCCCTACAAGCCATAATGTTTCATCCATAAACTCCACTTCCACAACAATGAATTGCCCTCGGACATCCTGCATCACCAATGATGGCTTAAACTGAGATTTCACTGCAATCATGATCCCTAATTGTGTAGTGGGGCGCCCACTATAAAACACATGAAATTCCTTGTAATCATACACTTGTCCAACCATGGAATGTTGTTTATGCTCCATAGTACAAAACATATCCAATTGACGTTGAAACGCAGTACGCCACACCACCATCAGCCTCTCTTTCCTAAAAATATTGCAGGGGATCCTCAATGCCTTCTCTCTCCATCTCCTCCCATACTCTTCACAGGCAAAACAACCACCGTTCCTTCTCACCTAAAGTACGAGCATTATTAGGTGATGTATCCTGTCTCCACTTGACATCCAGATACTTCTTGTCCCAGACTGAGACCATAGCCCCTTTTTTATCAAATAGAAGAGAAAAATTTACCTAATTTTCTTTCGTAACTCAAGGTCTCGAATTATACCAAGTGTGTGATACCCTGCCTTGGTTATCTTTCTCTCGAGTCCATCTTGTGGCATGAGGACACAATCATGAAGAGGCACCATGACCAACACCCACATTTTGATTACCACTAGAAGTAGCTGTTTGGTGAGCACCTCTCTTCGCCACCACAAGCTAAGGTCTATCTTCTATATCTATAAAAACTTGTTTACCTTTATCTACCACTTTCTCACTTTGTTTTGCTACTTGTTTACCCTTCTATATATTCAAACCAGCAGCTAATGTATCTGTATGAGTTGGGGGACCCTGAGACACATTCTTCTCTCTCTCTCTCTCTCTCTCTCTCTCTCTCTCTTCTCACACACTCTCTCTCTCTCCCCCTCTCACACTCTCTACTTCACCCTCTCTCTCTCCCTCTTTGACACTTTCTACCTCACCCTCTCTCTCTCCCTCTTTGACACTTTCTACCTCACCCTCTCTTAAACTCTCTCTACCTCACCCTCTTTTGCACTCTAACTAGTGCAAATATGGGTGACATGGCAAGATGATAGCTCCACACTTATGCCTAGTGGCATGGTTGGTGATATTACGGGTGTTATGCTATGTGATAGTTACTTCTAAAGTTATGGCATAGTTATATTGCCAACTCATGTAGTCGGGTCCACACTATGGATCGACCATTCGTTTGTTCTAGTGGAAGTGTACTTTCAGATGATCCCTCATATATACCCTTGTAAAATAAAATTATTAGGAAAGTAATTTTTGAGTTAAAATACGTAAACAAAATTAGCAAAATTATGAGGAGGGAGAAAATAGGTATATGAAAAATTAGAGTGTGCTTTTGTAGTATTATTTTGGGTTAAGAAAAAGCCTTTAAAAATTTAAGATGAGAATATAAATTCTGACTCAAGAACCTTGGTGCACATGCACTAGAGAAATTAATAAAAAATAGTGTGCATAAATAAAACTCAATGATTCAAATTGAAATTTAAAAAATTTTACTCCGCAGAAAATTCCAACACGTGTGTTTTACCCCAGAATAGGCCTCAATTAAAAATGTTGACTATTACCCTAAAAAATCAATTAATAAATTAATTAAAGTAACCTTAGGATGGAAGGTTAAAGTATAAAAAAATTGTAGGTTCGCTACTAGGCAGACTTGGAAAAGTGGTAAGTAGAAAATGGTTTGTGGTATCCCACTTGTGGTTTTTGCAAATGGTTTTGAGGTACGTGATATAAACCATGGTATTTGCTTCTGGTTTTCAGATGTCGGGCTCCTCAACTTAAGTTACATTGTGTAGTTAACCTTAGTGTAGCCCACTTTAGCTCCCAAAAGACTTGAGTTAGTTCTAGTTAACAAGATTTTATGGTGGCTATGCCTATTATGGTCATTTTTTCATGTATGTAGTAACAAATCGTGCTAGCAAATATACATTCGGTCCAAACGAGCTCTTGTACCCACATACTGTTGAGGGCATATGTAAATCCTACGGGTGTAGCAATGACCACATATCTTGTTTCAAAACTTGATTGGCAAAAACATTGTAGATGAGCCTCTCCGGCCCATCCATAATAGCAAGAGGTGTACAAGCATGCTCTGGCAATTCACATACATTAAAATCTCCCAACACAAAGCCAAGCTTAGTGTTGCATAAACACAATAAATGGTCCCATAACTAACGATGTTGTGCAACATCATTAGGCTCATACAACCCCACAAGCCATAATGTTTCATCCGTAAACTCCACTTCCACAACAATGAACTGCCCCCGGACATCCTGCATAACCAATGATGGCTTAAACTGAGATTTTACTGCAATCATGATGCTTGATTGTGTAGTGGGGTGCCCACTATAAAACACATGAAATTCCTTGTAATCATACACTTGTCCAACCATGGAATATTGTTTATGCTCCATAGTACAAAACATATCCAATTGACCTTGAAATGCAATACGCCACACCACCATCGGCCTCTCTTTCCTTAAAATATTGCAGAGGAGCTTCAATGCCTTCTCTCTCCATCTGTTCCCATACTCTTCACAGCAAAACAACCACCCGTTCCTTCTCACCTAAAGTACGAGAATCATTAAGTGATGTATCCTGTCTCCACTTGACATCCGGATACTTCTTGTCCTAGACTGAGACCATAGCCCCTTTTTTATCAAATAGAAGAGGAAATTTACCTAATTTTCTTTTGTAACTCGAGGTCTTGGATTATACCAAGAGTGTGATATCCTGCCTTAGTTATCTTTCTCTTGAGTCCATCTTGTGGCACGAGGATGAAATAATGAAGAGGCCCCATGACCAACACCCACATTTTGATTTTACCACTAGAAATAGCTATCTGGCGAGCACCTCTCTTTGCCACCACAAGCCAAGGTCTATCTTCTATATCTACCAAAACTTGTTTACCTTTATCTACCACTTGCTCACTTTGTTTTGCTACTTGTTTGCCCTTCTCTATATTCAAAGCAGCAGGCTAATGTATCCGTATGAGTTGGGGGACCCTGGGACACATTCCTCTCTCTCTCTCTCTCTCTCTCTCTCTCTCTCTCTCTCTCTCTCTCTCTTCTTCCACTCTCTCTCTATCTCTCACACACTCTCATTCCCCCTCTCACACTCTCTACGTCACCCTCTCTCTCACTCTCTCTCTCTCTCTCTCTCTCTCTCTCTCTCTCTCTCTTCCTCTTTGACACTTTCTATCTCACTTTCTCTTAAACTCTCTCTACCTCACCCTCTTTTGCACTCTAACTAGTGCAGATATGGGTGACATGCTAGGATGATAGCTCAACACTTATGCCTAGTGGCATGGTTGGTGATATTATGGGTGATATGCCACTAGTGGCATATAGGTTATGTGATAGTTATTTCTAAAGTTATGGCATAGTTATAGTGTCAACTCATGTAGTCGGGTTCACAATATGGATCGACCATTCGTATGTTCTGGGAGAGTACTTTAATATGATCCCTCATACCCTTGAAAAGAAAATTATAAGGAAAGTAATTTTTGAGTTAAAATACGTATAAAATTAGAGTGTGCTTTTGTAATATTATTTTGGGTTAAGGAAAAGCCTTTAAAAATTTAAGATGAGAATATAAATTTTGACTCAAGAACCTTGGTACACATGCACTTGAGAAATTAATAAAAAAATAATGTGCATAAATAAAACTCAATGATTCAAATTGAAATTTAAAAAATTTTACTCCGTAGAAAATTCCAACACGTGTGTTTTACCCTAGAATAGGCCTCAATTAAAAATGTTGACTATTACCCTAAAAAACAATTAATAAATTAATTAAAGTAACCTTAGGATGGAAGGTTTAAGTATTAAAAAAACCATAGGTTCGTTGTAACTAGGTAGACTTGGGCAAGTGGTAAGTAGAAAATGGTTTGTGGTATCCCACTTGTGGTTTCTACAAATGGTTTTGAGGTACGTGATGTAAACCATGGTATTTGCTTCTGGTTTTCAGATGTCCGGCTCCTCAACTTAAGTTACATTAGTGTAGCTAACCTTAGTGTAGCCCACTTTAGCCCCTAAAAGACTTGAGTTAGTGCTAGGTAACTAGATTTTATGGTGGCTATGCCTATTATGGTCATTTTTCCATGTATGTAGTAGCCATTGGTTATAAAAACGGAGGTCCCTTCCTTCATTTTAAAAATGTGCCTACTTTACCCCCTACTTGTTATAGTACTTAGTACTTGTCATTCTAGCATCACTTTTTGGAGTTTGAAGAGGGCAAAGAAAGCAAGGAAAGCAAGCAAGTCTTTCTTCTTCATTTTTGAGGTTAACACATCATATTGCAACCCCTCTACATTGCTTTTAGACATATATTCAAGTAGGTCTTTCATCTAAGCTTTCAAATATTTGAATTGTACAATGTTCTTTTGGGTGCTTTTCAAGCTTGTTTTCCAAATTTTGTTCTTTTAAATATTTTTTAAATTCTCTGCAATTGGTCATTTGCAAAAATTAAAATTAAATAGATATGCAAGACCTTTTGGTTATAGAAGACCTTTAGATATTCAATTTGTTAATAGACTAGTAATCAAACTTTTTCTATTGATTAAAAGCCATTATTTTACTCTAGGGTATTTTCTGCACATTCCCAAAAATAGAGAGTCAATTTTTCAATTTATTCTCATGTGAACCTTAGGGAAGGCCATAGGCTATTAACCCTTGATTTTTTACCTTAGCCTTAGTAATTAAATTTTTAGAACCTTGTAGGACTCTAGATTAGGATGATATTCTTTTACCCTTAACTAGGAATGTAGTTTGCTAATTTAAATTAAAAGAAGATATAAATTAATGTGCATTGCTGCACATACATGTATGCACATGGATGTGTAATTTGATGTGCATTAGTTGTACCAAAATGTGTGCACACGGATGCATAAATTAAGGCATAATCCTTAGAAATTGTGCAGATTCATGATTAAACATATAATTCTCAGAATCTTAAAGGTTATTTAACAAATAGCTTAGGATATGCATAAATTATGGCATAGGAGAGTGTGTTAGAATGGTTCGAAATTTAATACCCAAAAGTACCTAAAGTTTAATTCAAGAATGTGATAGTTTACATAGTTATGTGCGATTAAAGTATGCACATGACCCTTAGTATAGGCATAGTTTAAGGAAAATCATTTAAGGAATATATAACCCAATGGAAATCCTCTTTTGGAGTACTTCATTGGCTGGAACTTAGGATTTGATATACACATAAGTATAACTCTCATTTTCATGAGAAATTTTGATATACACATAAGTATGATTCTCTCATTTTCGTGAGAAAGTTTTAGAAAGAGAACGCAAGGAAAGCCACACTAAAAAAATGATGTTAAGTGTGAATTATGCCTTTAAGTATAAGTTAAGTGGTACTGATTGTCTATTGGTTTGATAGAATTAATCACAAGAAATACCTTTACTTTTCTCTTAGGAAAAATTTAAATAGATTTTGCATAGAAGAATTGCCCTATGACAAGATGATTGGACCCCAAATAATGAGAGACCATCACTAGAATCAATCTTAGAAATAGAATTAAATAAGAATGATCCATAAAGAGACTAGCAACAATTGGTCGAGACTCCAAGGTTTCATTAAAGCAAAGAAAATTAAGAGGTTCGAGGAAGGACTTGACACTTCAAGAAACGCATCCGGAGATTTGATGGTGCAAGATCGAGATTCTCATTAGAACTTACGATGGTTATGCCATTTCACAATGCATGCATGATGCATGGTTGTTTAATCATGTTTGTACATTGCTTAGATATATTGTTTAATGAAATAATGTTTTCTGTGAAGCTTGTGAAGGTACCACACAGGCTTATGTTGTGCCAAGTGGATGTCATCCGAGTGGTGTATCCTATCACGAAGATGATCATCATTCGAGACCTTGACCCATCTTGGCGGATGTGGGTGTGCTCCTAGCATGCCTTGTGTGATGGAAAAGGGGTGGCTCCTCCCATTATATTAGGCAACGAGTATCCGAGATGGCAATCCGTGTGTTGATCTCATGATCTCCTGTGTGTTGGTTGGCTGGAGCATTCTTTCCCTAGGAGTGGTATGGCTATTAGAAGTGACTCCGGAGATATACATTATTATAGGATCTGGATTGAGACTTGTGGTATCCTTGGTATAGATGGCACAGTGGTCATGGAGCGTCTAGAATCACAAACGTGGTGGATGGAGATAGATTAATGAGATACTGATGCGATATGGACATTGACATGATATTGTTATACATGATGTTTACTTTTGAATAATCGTTATGTTTTTAAAAGAATTGTATACCATGGGGTGTGTGTGAAAACTATGTCTTACATCTTGTTTTATGTTTTGAGGTGTATGTGCGTAATGAATAAGGAATATTAATTATGGGTGTGTGAGTTCACACAGGCTCTGTAGGCCTAGTAGTAGGGTGGTATGCTAGACCCAAGGGATTGGATGGGGTCTAGGTTGTGCCTATGGACTTAGTCGAAGTAGAATTTGGATAAACCTAAATAAACGGGTGGTTTCCAAACAAAACCCAAAATTGTTTGAAAAACTTTGTAAACTTGGAAAATTTTAGATTTTTATTCTAGAAGCAGCAAAAATTCGAGTAGAAACGTCCGCTTCATGGTCGAGGGATAGGACGTCGGTAGTCTCCCTGAGTCATCGATATAACTTCTATCCGTGAGAATTATGGAAGGACATTTCCTTGGAGGAATCATACGCATTTCCTAGTGTGAAGTCTATTCTAGACCAATTACGAGAGGTTGCTAGAACAATCCACATTAGGATAGTGTTGTAATAGCAAGGCCCCGAAGGAGGTACTTTACCCTTACGTTAGTCTTCCACTGTAGCTGTTTTGAGTGGTTGTAAGGGGTAGGGGTCTGTTGGTATCAGAGCCTAGGTTGAGTTAGTATGATTGATTTAGCCAGCCAGATCAAAAAAAGGAATGGAAACTTATTCATTTAATCTTTTTTCAGAACGCTCAATAAATCTCTGTCATTCAGAGATCCATGGTACCTTAAATCATAGAGGAGTTGGATTGTGTCACGGACTCCTTCAAGAATTTACTCCTTCTTCGAGAACCTAGTCATGACCCATGTATCCACTTATGTATTGATTGATTCGTGATTTCCCACATGAAAAGCATGTCACTACAAGGCCATTAGATGTTATTTAGATGTATAAAGAGGGGGCATTATTTTAGGGACTCAGGGCGTCACTTATACGATGAAAACGTATCTCTCTTTCTCTCATGCATTTTTACGTAGTGATTTACAAGAGGAAGTTTATGCGAGCTAGTACTATGTTCTAATCTTACTTTGGATTGTGCTCTTTAGCGTAGATTATATAGATTGCTTAGGGACTATATACCCCTAGATAGGATAGTTATTCCTGGGAAAGACGCAGAGTTTGTATGAGTTGATTGAGTCTATAACCGACTCCATGTTGTGTGTGTGTGTGTGTGTGTGTGTGTGTGTGTGTACGATGTTTTTTTTTTATTGTCTTCATTGCCTTCTTTCCTATTTTTAAATTGCTTTGATAAGTTAAATTAAGTAAATGAAAATTGCAGAATGACATGACAGTTTACGTAGCCTTACGTGTCCAATATATTGGGGTTGCCTTGAGTGAAGATTGACATGATAACATTTGTACTTAAATATCTTCTATCCTCTCGAAATCGATGCAAAAGGATTACATTGAGAAATCATTTTGAAGAACTCTTTTTTTTCATGTGGCACGAACAAAGACAATAGTGGTGTGTTGTTAATGATACCTATTTTAATACCCTTAGGGCTTTTTGTGAGCATGAGCCAAAAAGATGGTTGAACTACCTACATCTAGTTGAGTTCACCTATAATGCCTCTCATCAAAGCATTAGTATGAGTCCTTTCAAAGCTCCGTATGGTCAAGATTGCCTTACAACTTTGACTTGGTTTGGCCCTTTGATCAAGGTAGAGATTTCAAAGCAGATGCTTGGTGAAATGGACAACCAAATGTAGTCTATAAGGAAAGATATCAAAGTTGCTCAAAATCAAGACAGATAAAAACATTATGCAATTCCAAAAAGGTTAAGCCATGAGTTTGAAGAAGGCGACATGGTTTTTCTTCGTGTACGTTGCAAAAGGAGTTCTTTGTCCTTAGGAAAGTACAAGAAGCTATAACCAAGATACTATAGACATTATGTTATTACGATGAAGATCGGAGATCGGGCTTATGAGTTACTTTTTTCTCCACATCCAGACCTTGAGCACTTCTTAGAGGATGGTCACATTGTCATACCAACACAAGAACATATGAAGTTAGAATTTGAAGAAACCATGGATGTTCATGAGACACCTTTACGAAATAGAATTCCAAGGCAATGCTTTTAGTAAAGTTAAAATTTTTCCTTGCTGAAGATGCAACTTGGGAAAAAGAGGAGGATCTAGCAAAGGACTATCCCCTATTTTGAGTCAAGAAAAAGGCTTAGAAAAATTAAAAAAGAGAACATAAATTTCGACTGGTGCAACTAGAGAAATTAATAAAAATAAATATACACATGCTATAAACCCGACATATAAAACATAATCTCACCAACCATGCTAATAACATAAGTATGAAGGTGACATCCTCGCATGTCATCCATATCCACACTAGTTGAGCTCGATATCTCAATACTCCTCGAGCTCAACTCCATATCATTACACTCCATGGAATCTTCTAAACTTGTGAAGCTTCTCTATACTCAATGCCTTTGTAAAGATGTCAACCTACCTGATCCTCTGTACTAACATATCCACATCACCTATTAAAACCTTATCCCTTACAAAACGATAATGCACCTCAATGTGCTTCATCCTAGCATGATACATTGGGTTGCTGGCCAATTATATACCACTCATTTTATCACAATAATGATAATTTTCCTATCCATGGACTCTATGGACTCTCATCTATATTTTCAAGTAGCTTATGCAACCATATGTTGTTCATGTTATCACAGCAAATGATTGCTAACCTATCCATAAGCTCCATGGACTCTCACCTATATCTACAGGTAGCTTATGCAATCAAGCTAACTCACATGTGGCCATAGCAACGTCCTTATAATTGACCTTTATACTCCACCAAATATCCATCAAGTGCTTCTTGCTGCTCCAACTAATAACAATACTCCTAAAAAAGAACAAAAACCCACTAGTAAATCTCCTATCTAAGACACTATCAACTCAATTTACATCTATGTACCCTAATACCTACCAAACTCATAAATAAGTCCATAATGTACTCTAGACTTTATGTACACGAGTATCCTCCTAACGTTATATCTAAGCGTGGCTTCCTTGAAACCTATATAAACTAACTCAACAATCCAACTAAATAGCTTAAATTTGACCTAATAACTCATTTAAATTAAACTACCTACTATGTGTTTATACATAGTAAGATCCTCCAATCACCTATATCTGCAAACAACCTTGTGTTTTACTCCAATGGTATTGAGATTGGCTTACACCTTATCATCCCATACTTTGACATGTCCAAAATATACACAAACCTTTATAAGTATATGAAATCATTTGAGTGTGTGTGTGTGTGAGAGAGAGAGAGAGAGAGAGAGAGAGAGAGAGAATGAAAAGAATGCCACTAGTGTGTGTGTGTGTGTGTGTGTGAGAGAGAGAGAGAGAGAGAGAGAGAGAGAGAGAGAGAGACTTTCTCTAGAGAAAACCGGAGTAAACTTTTAGAAGAAGTATCCGGCCAAACTTAAAATCATTCAAACTTGCTCGCTCAATGTCTATGAGATATCAACAATATTCATGGACCCATCAAAATAAAATAGAATTTTACCGCTTACCATATACATGCATCAATACCCATGGAGAGTAATGGAACCATTGTGCAACGAAGTAGAATAATAACTCAGGTAAAGAATAGACGTATATGATGCTGAGTACGTCGATCAAAGCCCACACGATACAGCGACAATCCATACACGCTAAACAAACCATATATCCTCAATCCATGCGTCCTATCAATTTATTACTCGTTCATGAGCACCTACCGCAAAGCTGCAGCCATACTGACATCATGAACATCAAAGGATACATTTGAGATACGTCCACCTTAGTGTTCAAACCTTTCAATAAAAATCATCATGCTGCACTTCTATCCCCTGTTCAAAAGCTAGCAAGCTTATCACTATGAACAAAGTGAAGGAAACATATACGCGATGAAGACTATTATCACTAACATTCAAGCCAACGAATGCAACCATATATGTCTAGGATTAGCACTAGGAGACACATACATCTTCAGCAGCTCTGAACTGCATCATATCATCTTTTCTGCTTGTTCTAGTCAACAAAGATAAACCATGAGAGGACGATGAGAGCTTCCCCATGTTTGAGGGTAAGTTAAGGGTGGGTTCAGGTTAGGGCAGCTGAAACCAGCCCCAAAAACTACCTGCCCTCATGCATCTGTCTGGTGTGCTCAGAAGGGGAGGTGGACTCACTGAGCAGAAAAATGACTGGACACAATGACCATGGTTTGCCGCGAAAAAGGGGAGGGGAGAGGGGGGGACAGCTTTGCAACGGAAGTGACAACAGAAGGCTGACAAATACTCGAATGGCAAAAGGAGCTGTCAAGGTAGGGAAGCTGGAGCAATTTTGAAAAACTTGGCCATGAGTTGGCACACCAGCTCAACAGTTCTGCCAGGAGACATCATGAACTACATGTTGCAGAAGAAGGGATTCAATTGGATGATTGCAGAATTCTTCATTTCCTGCTGCCCTCATCAGAACCCAGCGGACTACAAGCAAGTTGTGTGGGTCAACTAAACAAGCAGTAAACAAATAATTTGCAGGGTACAGGTCTTTAAAACTGCAGACTAACACAGAGCACAGCAGACCAAACAAACAAGGTACAGTTGGTACTTTACACAAGATTGCGAACAACCAATCGTGGATAGCAAGAGCACATGAAATTTGACTTGGTCAATGCAACAACAGACAGAAAAACAATGACACAGGACGCAGGCTCCTGGCGAATGATACATGGTGCTGGAAGAACAAAGTTTGGTAGACTAGACTGCAATACAAGAAACACACACCTGCATTAAGTACTTTTACAAGATTGCAAACAGACCAATCCCAAATATTAGAGTGCTTAAGGCCTCTTATGCAGACACAGACAGTCCAACACTGAGAATGCTAAACAAAACAGAAAAACAACAGCCAAATACATGTCCACTGGCCCTTAATTATGCATCTAAGAATGTGTTGAAACAATCTCTCTCGACCCAAAGTTGTTACCATACAGGCTACAGAAATGGGAAGCTCCCAATCAGCTCTACATGAAATGAGTGTTCTGAGAAGTTTCACCATTACTCGAAAGAGATATATATTACAAGCAAGAGCCTGAGGTGGCCTCCATACTCTCAAAAGTACTACAAAGGAAATGCCCAAAACTCTTCATACATCCTGCTCCAATTTCCACATTCAGGGAAAAAAAAGTTCAGGACAAAAATCCTGCCACTTGTCTTCTCAGTTCAACAGAGCCCCCAGAAAAATGACAGCTGCACTATTCCTCCTACGCAATACATCATTAACTTGCAAAACGTCACAAAAGCACTTTACAAAATGTACAATTTGAGCTTCGTTAGCAGTAACTCTTAAGACACTATATAAAAAGAAAGCCAACTACCACTCCCCCACCCACTTTCCATGTTGTGTACTCATTTACCTGTGTCAAAAACAGACAAGCACATGTCAGTTATTAGATTCATACTAATATGACATGTGAGTGCACTCTTCTGAGAAAACAAAGATAGCTTCATTGCATCCTGAATTTTCAAAAGCATCTAATTAAGCAAAATTAAACAACAGCAAGAATGCAAATGAGAGAGGTACGTTACATGCTTCATGAAATGGCCAAAAAATTATAGGCACCTGGCATGACCAAAAGCAACAGGCATCTGGTCTGATGTAAAGTACTGCTTTGGTTTTAACAAATATCAGAATACCCTATTAAACCCTGATAAGAACCCTGTTGCAAACCTAAATCAAGCATAAGCTTTACTTCTTACACCTGCTAATACAGAGCTCCTCCAACCACAGCAAATCAGACATCTTGTTAAGACTTTCATCAGCCAACAACTCACAGAATCCTAATCTAGAGATGGACCAAATACACAAGAGAACCAGTCAAAGCGTGGAAGTAGCACCTTACACTCACCTGTACCCCTAATCTTCGAGGAGCAGTGGCACTCCATTGTCATCATCCTCGCCCGCAGTGAGGAATAAGTCCCCTTCATCTTCTTTCACCTCTTCCATCACAAGCCGAGCTGGGGAAGAAATGCAATGCGAGAGGCGCTTCGAAGGTGGAGAGTTCAGCAAAGGGATGGGGTCAGAGGCCAGTAAATGGTGAGGAGGGGCAGCAGGGCGGGGGCTCCCGGGTTTATTGTTACTGTTGTTGCTGCCATTGTCATCACGGAGGCGGAGGGGCTGGGGAAAGCGGGGGCTGTTACAAGGGGAGGCGTGCATCTGCAGGGGCTGCACGAGCGAGCGGATGGGGAGGGAATCCTTGCTGGGAGGGTTGATCTCGCTGCTGCTGGTGTTGGGAAGAATGCGGAAATGTGAGAAATCAAAATGGGAGAAATCAGATCCCCCTGCAGGCCCAACGAGGCCAGGGAAGCCGGATGGGTGTATATCCATGGCTAGGGTTAGGATTAACCTAGGGGAAGGTTAGGGTTAGGACTTGGATATGGCTATGGCTGTGGTCAGGTTTAAGGTTTCGGCTAGATCTGCACACCGGTAAGGTTAGGGTTAGGATTTTGGCTAGATCTACTGACTGAAAAATGGATATGGCAATGGCTGTGACCGATGCTTTGCCCTTAGTACCTGGCCTGACCTCCTCTGCTTCTCGTCTCTGGCCTGCAACAAGAATTGCTACTCTACTACGGCGGGCCTCTTTCTGAAAACGATCGCGTGTAAGTGGGAAGTTGAAACCCTAGCTTTGATGCTTGAATTTTCATCAAATCATTTGATTTTCGTCTAGGTAAGAGAGAAAATAAAGGGTGTCAATTGGCAAATTCACATTATATAGACTTGCTTGAACATGGGGCCAACTTGCCAAAGGATTCTTTGGATAGGCCAAGTCAGAAATATCAAATATCCAGCATGGGATTATCTTCATTGCCCATGTCCCCACCACAACTAGGGTGAAACCGACTCATGCGCTGAAAAGTGGAAGGAAACTAGAATTTGGGGAAAATCTCCCATTGTCAAGTTGTGGAGGACAGGGCATCTCCCTGCCTACACACAAAATGCACTGAGAGCCCACAATTGCCATGAGGGATGTGTAAAGTGTTAGAAAGAAATCTTCTTTTTCCTTGTTAAAATACATATGGCCCCATCCCTGTGGGTTGTCGTTTTGTAATGGCTCTAAGTCGGGACATGTAAAACCCTCTTCGATATAACTAGTTGAGTTCAATAAATCAACCTTCCACCATTTCACTGTGCAAAAAGAAAAAAGAAACAAATGCAAGCATCCATGGCAGTAATTACATCCAAACCAACCACTGCAAAAAGGGATGCCAAGTAATCCCACATGCAAAGACATTGTGGAAGATGAAAGGGTATGTATAACCCAAACGGACCTCTCCTATCGTCAACTCCCCCAATCTTGTCTTTTCTGATAAATTAAAGGGCTAGTTAGGCAAAGTGGTTAATGTGTGTGCCACCAAGTGTGCTAGCAGCTTTGGGGTGCTGGGCACGTATGTTGACTGGTGGTCACCATAATTTGGCATGGGGTGATGCCAACATATCATGGGCGGCGTGGCAACTCCTGGTTTCCAACAAACACTGTGTTAGAGCATCGGTTCATGATCGCGGGTCACTTCCCTCCATGCTCAATCAGAGGGAAGGGGGGTATAAATCTCGCATGGGTAGTGGCGATTGTATAAGATGGGAAAAGGGATGCCAAGTAATCCCACATGAAAAGGCACTGTGGAAGATGAAAGGGTATATATAGTCCAAAGGGACCCCTCCTATCTTTAACTCCCCTAAGCTTGTCATTTGTGAAAGATGAAAGGGTATATATAGTCCAAAGGGACCCCTCCTATCTTTAACTCCCCTAAGCTTGTCATTTGTGAAAGATTAGAGGGATAGTTAGGCAAAGTGGGGACCGGCATTAGCATACCAACTCCTCCACATACCCATGCAAATGTGTGTGCCTCTAAGGGTGCTAGCGCGGGGGCGTCTCTAGGGAGCATGCTTAGCACACACATTGGATGGGCGTTATAATTGGACATGGTGTGGTGCCACAATGCATCATGGGCATCATGGCAATTCTTGGTTTCCAAAACCTTCAATAGCCATCTTATCTCTAAGTGGGTCCAAATATGGTGGTTGTTTATAAAGCGACCTTTCCTTGGAAGTTTTAGCCTCACATTGTGTTCCAGGCGTGCTAGCGAGCGGCGGCTCTAGGGAGCATGCTAAGCACACATGTTAGCTGGGCACGGTGTGGTGCCAATACATCATGGGCAGCATGGCAACTCTTGGTTACTAAGACCTCCAATAGCCATCTTATCTCTAAACGGGTCGAGATATGGTGGTTGTTTATAAAGCCACCCTTCCTTGGAAGATCTAGCCTTACAAGTAAATCTCACAAGTTTCTGTATGACTCAAGCATTTGTAAGGTACTTTCTTGCTAGCATCCTTACTACTTACACAAATGTTCAATTTGTAAGCACTTCATAGTCACATCATATGTTGTCTAGGCTAAGGGAAGCAAGGTTTTGAAAATCCCTAAACTTGACCTGTACATGATTGGTTCGATTTTTAAGGCCCAATCCATATGAAAAGGTATGGAGGGATTATCTTTGTGACTTCCCCATACACCATATTGACATCACATCACAAATTTGGTAAGGTTTGTTTGACTTGTAGTAAACCTTAGGGATTTAGTGAGAGACAAGAAAGAAGGTTACACTCATTAACATGGAATACTTACCTGTCTACTCATCATAGAGAGTAGCCACCTAAACATAGAAAGTCTACCATGAATTAGCATGAAAGCTTGGGCCATGAGCTCCAAGAAAGGTAACGATGTATAATAAGTCAAAAAGGTTAATAGTTTATACACTAATCCTATGTTAGGGGATACATTTTTTAGTCTCAAGGTCCATATGCCCAATTCCCCACATGTGTAAATGTACCCTAGACCCAAGGCCCATCCCTCATGTGCATATGCATCCTAAAATTACTTCATATAAATCATCCCCTCCTACACTGAATTCATCCTCGAAATCAAAGGGTGGTTGTGCATAAACAACATATATAAGAGGCTATATACAAAAGCCAAAATCCAACCTACAAGCTATATGTGACCACATAAAACCGCCCAAAGGAGTATGCAATAAAAAACCATATTAATCTGTATAAGTTTGATTGCCTCCAGGATCAAACAGGAAAGGATAAGAGTGTACTGTCGAAGATGAGGCTAACTATGCAACCGCTTGGATCAAAGGGAAATCCAAGCCATGCAAACTCCAAGGCAAACCACCTACTGTTGGAGTGCAAATCAAAGTAGCAACGCACACATAGATGCAACAAGTAAGGAGAGATAGACAGAAGCACAACGCTTAAAGTAGATTGATGAGAATTAGTGAAGTATAAGTGAGGTAACATGATAAGGTCACTTACACACTCATAAGTGTGCTTACATACACTCATGGAGAAAACCTCCTAAAGAGGGAAAAAGTACCCCGGCCCATTATTAGCCTATGTCCACACATCACTACCATATAAATGGCAAATCCCCCGTAGTGATGATGTGAACATGTATAGGGATCTTGTTGCTGATCAATCCCCAAATGGTAATAAGCCCAAATCTTTGTGAAAAGCTTCAAACTTCTCTCATAAGAGAGCCTTCGTGAATATATCTACCGCATTGTCGTGTGTAGAGACATAAGCCAGGCTAATCTCTCTTGCAATAAGCCTCTCCCTGACGTAATGATAATGCATCTCAATATGCTTTATGCGAGCATGAAACACTGGGTTCCTCGCCAACGGCTAATGCTATGGCCAGTTAAGATGGAGGTGGGGGACTAAGATCTGTCAAAAGGCATTTAAGAAGATCTGTCAAAAAGCCGCCATGTACTTAGCTTCATAGCTCGAAGTGGCCACTATTGGGGCTGTTGCTTTATTGAGCCATGATATGTATGAATCACCAAAAAGCCACTAGCTCGCATGTCATAATATCTAGCCCAATCGGAATCACTGAAGGCATGAAGCTAAAAATCACCCCCTTAGCATAGAATAAGCAAAGGGATTGAGTGCCCTGTCAGTATCGAAATACTCGCTTGGTAGCCTACCAATGCTTATGCTACTCTTCTAGGGTTTTCACATGTGGAGGCATTCATGATTCATCCATTACTTCCGGTTCTCATAGCTTTCTTGGTAGTGTTTGTGTGGATATGATTCATGTGTTTGAACAGTCAGGCATAGTACATGTAATGATGACTTTATTGAGGTGAGGAGAGGCGAGATTATTCACATGGATTGGATCTTTATTGGATCATATGATGTGGATCTTGAGAGTTTTGTATTTGATCCAGTGATGATGGATGTTGACTTATCATGGGATATGGGTTTTGTATTTGATCCAAGCATCTTCTTAGATCTCGTGATGATGGAGGTTGACTTATCATGGGGTATGGGTCATATAGGGGCACCATTGATGGAGATAGATCATACCTATGAGGATGACCTTAGAGATTTTGAGGATGCCGTGGTTAGTGACTTGGTGGATGATACCACTTATTTATTATGTGTGGATACATTGTTAGTATTCAGTGATGATTATGTTTATAATGATCCTATTGTGAGATGGGGTCGTGAGGTGAGGTCCATGAGGTGGCGATCCGTGAGGTGGGAGGCATGAGGTGTGATCCATGAGGTTAGGAGAGAGGAGGCAGTCCGCAAGGTGGGATCGTGGGGATCGTGAGTCGTGAAGTGGAATTGTGAGGCAAGAAGGATCATGAGGTGGCAATTCATGAGGCAAAATCGTGAGGTGAGTTCGGGAGGTTGAATTGTGAAGATCTTTAGGAGATTAGTTTTGCAATTAGACTATGAGATGATCTGTGAAGTGATTAGGGATTGAGGTGATCTGTGAGGTGAGTCACCTAGTGGTGGAGGTAAGGTTCCAGGAGTAGGTCAACAACATTGTGTTGCCGTTGTGAGATCATCGAGAGTGGAAGGCAACACTTGGTCTCTTTAACTTGTATTCAAGGCATGCCATGACCCTTAGTTGCATGCTGTATAGAGAATCAAGTGGAATTAAACCCTCAGTTGACTTTCTTAACATGCTAGTTGACTTTCTTAACATGCTAGTTGCAAATGAAGGTCATCAATCACTAACAAGCCACTTATGATTGATTAAGGGACTTAATCCCATCTTAACTTTAATTGAAGTTAACTACAAACGTCCTCCCTAATCCTTCCTCTCTCTCTCTCTTTAGTTTGATGCACATATTATTCTCACTCTTTTACTTGAAAACCACCATCTTTTCATCCAAAACACTCTATTTCTCAATTGAAAACCAACATCTCTCACTCTCTCTCTCTCTCTCTCTCTCTCTCTCTCTCTCTCTCACACACACACACACACACACAAGGATGGTTTCGTAGGTGGATGATGGAATCTCTTTTGGACCTTCCTCCCAATCAGATGTGTTATGTGAATGTCAACACATAGCTACTTGATGCATTAAAAGCCACATGGGAGAATGGAAAGAACGTAGCTAAGCTACTACAATACTATATCACTCATATCAATCTAGAGTGTTGGGTGACCTATAGAAAACCGGCCCTTGAATGTACTCAGTCTTACCTTAACATACCCATGTCAGTAGGATCTTAGAAGGCCATAGCACAATTATGTACCCGCTCTCACAACCTAAGTATTGAAAGTGGTGTATGGGGAGGAGTTGTAGTTGAAAACCGCATCTGTGCCCTACATGACACCTATGCAGTTGAGGATGAAGAACACTTCTTGATTTTTCGCTCGGCTTATACTTACATCTGCTTCAATTTCCCCATTTATTAGAGGGTTGTACTAGTCTTTTGCAACTACTACAAGACTCGAGACTTATGCCCAAAGACTCGAGACTTATGCACGAGTCCTTTTTTAGCATCGTTAGAATCTACTTGATTGCCACACTACCCTCCCTCCCTAGGGTGGAGACTTTCTATCACTTTTTGGTCCCATAGGTCACTATTTGACCTCCTGTGGGATGATAAAATATCATCATCATCTCTCTCTCTCTCTCTCTCAATCAAAAATCAAGGTTCACTTCCTCTCTCTTTTTAGATTAAAAATCACCATTGAGAGAGCATTCCAAATGTGGAAGGCCAGATGATCGAGGGCCGATGAGATAGAGAGCACATTCACCTTGTTAGTCTCGGATCTGAGAGATACTCTAGAGATATCATAGTACTTTCCCAATATTGAGGAGCTCTATATAGTTGTTGAGGAGGCTTAGTCTCCACACTCCAGGATGCCACCACCCCATGAGCCTCAGTCTCTCTAGTTGTACATGCCATACCTTAGTTAACCACTACTTACTTATATGCAGTTGTTGTTGCTGTTAGATTTAGGTTCTTTTTTTATTTATGTTATTTACCAAGATCACTATAACCTATGGATACTTCATAATATATTTTTGATCTCATTGACCCTAATAGCCTTTTGAAGACATTAATATATTTCTCTCTCTCTCTCTCTCTCTCTCTCTCTCTCTCTCTCTCTCTCTCTCTCTCTCTTCTCCTTTTTTGTGTGTCTTTAATGGTTTCAAGCACTACCTAATGTAGCAAATTTCCTAAGTCTAATACATTACCTTGATAAAACTATAAAACTACTAATTAAAATCCTTCTAAGACAAACACGCACAATTAATTCATAAAATCCTTCTACTAATTAAAATCCTTCTAAGACAAACACACACAATTAATTTATAAAATCTCAAGCAAAATCATATACACAATAAGTAAGCAAAAATTATAACAATCACAAAAATTTAACAAAAAATCCTTTCTAATTTTCCTTTCACCCAAATCAAACCCCACACCGGATCTTTCATCGAATGTAATAACACAAGAAAATTTGGGTCTTTCACCGAATGCCAACAACAAGAAAAACAAGTCCTATACAAATTCTGATCAAACGCTAAGGCAAAGCAACTGTGCTCCATGGTAGCGGGCAGCGCCAATGCAAAGCCCAAATACATCACACTTACTAGCACAAGACTAACCAAGTGGAGTGCACCTACCTTTCTCTTATTGTTGTGGGAAACTTGGATGCTTACTTGCCATCTTTGGAAAACAGGAAATTGTGTTGCTAGCTAGCACTTGAGAAGACCCACCTCTCGTTGTCACCTCCTTAAGAGCTGTCTATGTAGAGCTTAGAAGCCTCAAAAAAGAAACGACCATGCTAGCCTCTCAAGACACCAATCCTCTTCCACACTCCATCACACATCCACTCATATGCTAGCCTCTCAAGACACCAATCCTCTCTCACACTCCACTCATATGCAAGCCAAAGAAGGGCAAGAAGGCAAGTGGATCACACACACACTCACACACAAGTGGATCACACACAAGAAATAGCATGCACACAAAGAGGCAAGAGGCCAAGAGAATTTGGGCACAAGGAAACAAGGGCACACTCTCATTCAACACTCAAGGGTTTCTCCTTTTCTCATAATTAGAGAAATTGACTTATATACAAGAGAGCTATAAGCTTGGGCATCCACACCTTATAACTAGTTGGGTGCCCAAATTATTGCCTACCATATCTAGGCTACTCTAAACACACGTTGGGTGGCTCCTTTACTTGGTGCCGTCATCCCCCTTTGAGTATAATCACACGGGAGTTACAATAATTAGAAAGAGTTATTAATTCACACTTGGGTAGACAACACATTCTTGAGGGCAGACAAAGATCTTTTAGGCAATGCCCCATTATTTGTGTACATCCTTTGATGACTCTCAAGTGTGTCTACCTACTCTTATCTCATTGTAGATGGCTTGTCTTCACTCATGGGGCCAATGCACACATCTATTATTGTAGATTGCTCGTCTTTACTCATGGCCAATGCACACATCCATTGTGATGGTTTAAGCTCATTGTTGATGTATGCAGGTGGTCCTTGTTAACCTTGGATTAGTAAGACTATAAGAGCCATGCTTTTATGTGTATTAGCAAGGAAGAGAAAAGGTCTTCTAAAAGATTATCAACAGTACTTGGGGCTAAGAGATAATTAGTTGATGTAAGCTAACTGTTGAAAGGAACCTAAAGTAAACTTAGCTAAGATGTATCAAAGGCATAGTGGGATGTTGAAGGCAACATGCTCTTGAACATAATCTTCAGGAGCATTAAGAAGTTGCACAAAGATGGGAGCTCCACCATGATCATATGTAATATAGAGGCAACATGATGGAGGAACACATCATCCTAGTGGAGATGCTGTCATATGAACACACAATATGGAAGTCCACTCTGTGAACGTGGATTAGCAATCACTCAAGTCACTATAAACGGAGTGCCCATATCCTGGCAAGTGCACAATGATAAACAAGGCAAGTGCACAATGACAAATGTCATCCACTTCTTCAGAGAGAGTGCTGCTTACAACTAATCAAAGGTAACACAAGAAATTCGTATAGCCCAAAGGTAGTCTTGAATGCTATTTTATGCACATCCTCTTGAGCAAGACATAGAGGGATAATTTTGGCGATCTCTATATGGAGCCGAGAGAGAAAACACATGTGCATGAAACTCATGAGAAGCTTTGTCACAAAAATCTATAGTCAAGTAGTCAAGATCCAAACTTAAATATCTACAACAAATTGGAACAAGATCGGACTTCACAAGCAAGGGACTAGAGAAGCTACATGCTTATGGAGACAAAACAATAGAAGCTTGAGATAATCACAGCCAATAGCACTTCTCTCTATAGCTCAATGAGAAGAATCTTAGAAAATGGGAGTGCAAGCACAAAGATTGAGTGGTGGCTCTAGATTGCAAGAGGTTGTGACATTAGAGGTGAAAGCCTGCTCTTTTGATGGTGAGGGTGGAGCTGAAGGGATAGATGCTTTGTTAGAAAGAGCTTCCGATGGAGAAGGCAACTTTTTTAAGTTGAGGCGCTTTATGGGAGGAGGCTTGTAGCCTTTTACACTTAGCATCATGTAGGTCCTTCAATGTTGGATCCTCTTTGTCACAAAATAGTATACCATTTGTGACAAATATGGAAACAGTATATCATTTCCATCTTGTGGACCTTTAAGGTGATTGTATTGCTAAAATGAATCGTGGTTTAGCATTGGTAGCAATGATCCATTCCCATCCCAGAACTAAGTAAGCTTCCAACAATCACAAAAACTTAAAGTTAATGGGGTTTGTTTGCACGTAGATTGTTTATTCAAAGTACCCCAAACATGACATATTCATGTCCTGTGCCATGTGAAAGAAATCCACTCAAGATAAGCTTGTCATGTGGGTTAACCTAATAACTCCCATAGTTTAAGGGTCATGAGATTAAGTTAACACCATGGATAAACTGATATTGAATTGTGTTGATATTTCTAAATGCTTTAAACTCAACATTAAATCTTTTGAGATTTAAAGTTGGGTCAAGTTCAGGCTCTCAAGTTTCAAGCTCCATGGGTTTAGGTGGTAAAGGTTCAATTTTTCCAAACGCTTCTCTTCACATAAGAGTAGTATTAATGTGTTACTAGGTGTTTAACAATGACAATTTGCATTGATTGGTCAATAGAGTAGTGAAAGTATTTACCAAAAAGCCATCTAAGATGATTTCATAAAGGTCATTATAGGAGTAACCTAAAATTTGCATTCCATGTTAGCCCCCTCAAATGAGAATAGTGAAATAGCCCTAAATTTATAGGAATTCCCCTTAATGTGTCTAGGGGTGATTGCGAGTTGTCCCAAGGATACCCAAGTTTCTTCAGGCTTTAGGACTAATCAATGCTCTTTTCTGTTTGACATGATTTCCTATAGGAAAATCACGTTCAATGGAAATCTAGCTAAACTTCCATAAGCTCCTCTAATGGGGTGGGAGTCTAGCCAAATTTTGATAGGCTCCTCCAATAGGGGAATCTAGTCAAACTTTGATAGATTTCCCATAGGGAAATCTAGCCAAACCTTGATAGGCTAGATTTCTCATAGGGGAATGATGGATGTCTCAATTTCACCTTCACTTTCAATTTCAGTTTCCCATTCACTTTAAGATTGCAACATTGAATGTGAGTCATTCCTAAAGAGTTGGTCTAAGGCATAGTTCTCCTCGTTTTGGTTCTCATCATTCTCAAGAGTACCCAATGTGGGGCTCAATGTGTACAATGGCACTGAAGGTCTCCTTACTTAGTTACCGAGACATATTTAGAAGCTTTTGAAGACTTTGGATGCTCATGTGCAGCATTAGAATACTCTTCTATGTAGGTTTTAAGATCTAGACACAAGTCATGATTAGATTGGAGGGGTTTTAAGTGTTGGTGTTCGGTTAAGACCTGACACTTGCGTGGTTCTAGAGGACCACCTAGTTGACTCTTGAAGAGTAGCGACTAATGCAATTGTGCCCAATGCGACAAGACAATGCGGGCGCATTGAGTTGTCGGTCTGCCTACTCTTGGGGAGTTAGTTGTGATTGTAAGTAGTATAGTTCCTAGGTCCTTCATGATTCTAGATAGGAGTTTACGTCTAGACAAGAATGTAATTAACACAAAATGGACACGAAATAAATAGAACTTTTTAGTGAAGAATAGAGACAAGTCAAAGACCAACCCATGAGACATTCTTCAATATTAGCTTGGACTATCACAGTACAATACCCTGGCAATCACGTAGCTCATGAACTCCTGAGCTCAAGTACCACTCAATTGTCTATCCTCTAATCCACGCCTCCAGGAATCATCCCCTTCGTTGCTCAAAACCATCTAGGTACTACTTGTTTGCAAGAAACCGTTACAAAGTTGTTACAAAGCAAGAAATCTCAACCCCTAGTTTATTACAAAACGGGACAATCTCGGTGAAGCAGCCAAATGGGCTGGTTGGCTACCAACACTTAGTGAGCACTGTTCTTGCTATTGCTCAGAAATTTTTTTGGCTTCGAATTGTTTTTGACTTTGGACCATGCTGTATGGCTTATTCCATCCTTCTTCTTCTGGTTCAACATATGCAACAATGCCCCCTGAAATAAAAATTTGGGGCTAAGGGATGACTATTTGACAACCCTAGATTGTCCATAGACAATGAGCTAGTTGTCCTGGAAAGGGTATCAGATTGGGATTCGAAAAAGGTTTCAGCAATATCTGCCAAATTTCCTACCGATTGGGTCCCACTTTCCTACGTAGGCACTCTAGAAGGTGCCCTAGACCCTATGGCAGTGTCTATATGACATCCCGACCGTAAGTGCATAAGGTCAAATTTTAAGTTTTTTTTATTAATTAATTTATTTTTTTTCAAAAAAATCCAAAAATTTTCAAGTTGGCTTAAACTTTGCCAGAACCCATTTTGAACCCCCTCAAACACATTAGGCCAAAAAAATAGCGTATTTTTCAGGATCAAAAATCGCTTAAAATTTACCAGTTTCCCATACTGAGCTCACTATGGGGAAAATGGTTCCAGGACCGAAATTTCGACGATGGGTGTTTTCTAACTCCTCTCGAAAAGTTAGATAACCTCCCAAATTTTTACGACAGAAAATGAAAAATTTTTCAGACTTTTTTTTTGGGCACTCCCTTATCCGGTGCGGTGGCAGTCTTTATGGTGCGGTGTGTGGGTCTCTCCACGCAGTGCGCTGTTCACGCACATCCGCCTTCTTTTATTATTTTTTCCCCTTTTTTGAAGTGCGTGTGCAGTGAACTAACAGAGAACTAAAATGCACAAAATTAAAGATACAGAAAACTAAACTAAGCTAAGAACAGAAAATAAAACGAACATGCAAAAAATTGAAACTGTGAAAATTATCCTCAAACAGAATGACAGAAATGCAAAAACAGGCCTCTCTCTTTAGCACACAAATTGAAATTTTCAGGTTTAGCGCCTACCTCCAATCCTTCCCGTGTTTTGAATCCTTGTCCTGACCTGAAGGGAGAAGCGTAGCTAGCCAATCGCACTCAAATGGCAAGACATATAAAGAGAATTTAACAACAGATTAGTCTTAAATAAATACCAAAATTAGTCCCAAATCCTGCTCTCCTATCCAACAGTTTTGCAACCGATTGGAGCTTAGGAATGGTAGTGTGTGTATGGTGCTCAACTAATGTAGGCACTCGCTCCCTGGGGCAGCGACGCCATTGTAGAGCGATTCTCTCGACCGTGCAATATAGTGCTCATAGAGTACTACTGATCAACAAATGTGTTAAGAAACACAATGTCAATCCGAGGACTCGACCCGATTAGTGCATGAAGGCTTATCCCATGAGAGAGAGCTCACATACACAAACCACCACTTGACGATTCAACCATTCAACACCTCAATCAATCTCTCAATTCCTTAAATCCACTACACTAATCAAGAGAACAAGCAATGCATGGCAATCTCTTAATCCCATTCAAACATTGATTAAATCTTAGCTTTCCCTAATGCCTACAAACCCATAAGCGTGCATCTACTAACCCACAAGCTTAAGCAAGCATAGAATGTAACATTCACAAACCCACAAGCTTAAGCAAGCATAGAATGTAACATTCACAAACCCACAAGCTCATAGAGAGAGTCTATCCATGAATAACTCATTGTCAATGAAGTGGGCAAGAGCTTGCATCAATGGAAACTACACACGCACACACTACAAGCATGCAGCATACACAAGAGAAAGAAAGAGGCATTCAACTAATCATAGATTAATCTACTTCAATGGTGCTAAAACAGATTAAGAGAAAGAAGTGGAGCTATACTCATTAGAGCTTGATGCTCATTAGAGTACAATAGAGAGAGAGTTAGAGAGTTGCCATAGCTAGAGAGCTCAAGAGCTTCACTCAAGAGCTTTACTTAATAGCTTATGAGAATGGCCAAAAACGTCTCCTTTCTTTAGCTAACATCTCTTTTATAAAGATGTCACTAACCCTAACCCTAGGCCTCTTTCACACATGGGCGGACAACCCCATAAGTGAGCCTTTCTTAATACACTTAGAGCTCTCATTTAGAACCCACATTGACCGAAAACGATTTACATTGCACTTTGGCACAAAAATATGGAAAAATTATGTGCGTCTTTATGTTCCCATGGCTACAATCCCGCTCTCTCGCATTAATTGCTTCCGGCCTCCTTCCATAATCCGTGTTCCCGTGAGTGTTCTCGTGGAACAGAAGTGCCTAAGGTGGCAAGACAAGACCAAGGTAATTCCCAAGCAGCTGGACAAGTGCTCAAGGAGCTGAGATCTTTAGGGATCCACAACAACAGTATCTCGTTAAGATCACAGACTTTTTCTCAGAGCTTGATAGAGCACCTCTAGTCATCAATGACCAGGGTGACATGTACATGGGTGGAGATGGTGTTCGCTACGAAGTCACCTATCATCCAGAGAATGTAGACAAATTAGGGGAGCTCTCTAAAAGTGAGTTCTTAGACTTATCACCAAAGCAAGGGAGTCTAGAGATGATTGGCTCATTGAGCCGGACATGCCTGGACCATCCAATGCCCAGTCCTTAAAGCCATCCATAGATGATTTACTTTTTGTAGATCTAAATTTGGAAAGGGACAGGAAAGGCAAGAGCAAAATGGATCAGGGGGCTGAGAACCAATGGATCAGGGGACTGAGAACCAATGGGAGTTTGTACGACAAATTCGAGTGACAAAGGTCTTTTAGGATGACCCACTTCAAGAGGTCTATAAGGACTCTTTAGAAGGATATTATGCCACAACTAGATTGCCAGAGCTAGATCTTTCTCTAGCACTTGTGGTGGTAGTCGAGAAGCTTGCAGGATACAAGAACCGAATTGTTGATAAATGGGCCAATGAATACCGAACCTTAGATTGGAAGGAAATTCGTGAGCTCACGTGGAGAGGACAACCATTATTCATGGAAGTGTTCTCAACTAATACAGCTAAACCAGGAGAGACAGCCTTTCTTGGAAAAACTGTTGCTCCTCCCCTAAGAGAGTTCACTAGAGAGGGACCCTCAACATCAAAGTGGACCACTGCAAGTAGCCCAACTCTAGCACCAAGATATTATCCTACACCAAAAGTGCGACCACAGATTGTATACAACAACGTTTCTCTCACTATGACAATCGGAGGGTAGGGGAGCCAACTCGGCCTCCCATAAATGCACCTCCTGAAATGCGGGTAACAAGATCTTTGGAGGGGGTTGGTGAGGCAGGTAATAGGGGACCCACACCAATTTGGGATGCAGGTGGACCATCTTACCAAAGAGAGGAATAGTTCCCACTGAGAGTGAGAAGCCGTAGGCCTGATGATGAGTATTCAAGACCGGTAAGGCCATCAACTCTTCAGAAACTGGTAAAGAAGTATGAAGGGTCGGGAGATCCATATGATCATGTAGCAGCATTTAGGCAAGCAGTTCGAGCTGAGCAAGTGACAAGCATATGCAAATTGAAGGATTTGGGCTCACTCTTGAGGGAAAGGCCCTTGCTTGGTTTCAGGCACTAGAGGCTTCAGACAAATCTTCTTTACGAGTTTTGGAAGAGAGATTCATTGCTGCTTTTTCCTTGATGGGGATTCAGCGTGACACAGTAGCAAACATCTACTCTTTCAAGCAAGGCGAGACTGAGAGTGTTAGAGACTGTGTAAATAGGAAATCTCAGTACATTAATCGTTGCCCAGAAGATGAGAAGCCCACCCAGAGTTGATTAATTTCTCTCTTCTTAAAAGGACTCAAAAATTCAACACTGCACACACATCTCTATGCAAAGAAGCATACAAATTTCAATGAGTGTTGCCATGATGCTATGGATTTCACAGATAACTTCAAATTCCAAGATGGTACTGGCCCTGAGGTGCAACCTAGAGATCAGTGGGGTGATGACCAAATTTCAGGGTCTAGCACAATAGCAAATCCAGACCAGATAGCTAACCTAGTACTAAGGAGATTGGGACAAACCTATCGCCCACCTATGCAGCCACAACAACAACAGCAGCGAATGAGGAGTGTACTACCTACAGGTCCTCATCTTTGTGGAGCATGTGGCGGTAACCATAAAACTGAAGAATGTAATACCTTTTCTCCTCTAGTCACAAACCAACCCACAAAGAAGTGGTGCCAGGCCTGTGCTTGGAATTATACCCACACCACACATGAATGTACTCGCATTGCAAGAATGAGACAGGAGCGTGAGCAGCAAAGGGGTGCAGTGGCTCCACAAATGCATCAATAGTATACTAATTTTGAACGTAAGCCACCAATGGCACAAGAGCAAGCACGACCTGTACTTGGAGCTCAACCTCCTGCTCCTGGGACTGCTCCTGTGAGGTTTGTTGACTACGACAATTCAAATATGTGTAGAGACTTGGTAAACCCAAGCTATGTGGAGGAGGAATATACATCATATTCATCCAAAAAATCTCTTTGAAAGTCCCGCATATCCAAACCAAGCACTGGAGCCGGGGGAACAAAATTCTTTGATGTTGCTAGGCGGCTACCAACCTAGGACTCCAGGCCCCTCAGGTCAATGGCAGCAAAGGAAAGTAGAAGCCAAACTAATGAGCCCCTGTTATGAGTGCGGAGAACCCCATTAGGCTCGTGATTGTCCACATCGCCCAAGGCAAGCAGCTCGATCCAATATAACAGTACCACAGTTTCCACCAATTGAAAGATATTGTCCAGGGTGTTGTGTAGAACACTTTCTAAAGGATTGTTGCTGAAACCACATGAGGAAGGCACCTCTCAACCAAAGGTCTCACTCAACTTTGTAGAGGCAGTTCCATCGCCACCTTCATCAGAGAATGAGGGTGTCGTGCCACTTAGAGTCATAACTAGATCACAGACACGAAATGCTAAAATGTAGACTGATGAGACACCTCGAACTAGGGATGCAAAGGCAAATCTAGTGGACAAGACCCTACATTCCAATAAAAAAAGGACCACTAGGAGGAAAAAGAACCGCAACAAGCAAACTAAGAGTGCATCCCGTAGTTCTCAAGAAGTCTCTAAACAAAACATGAAGGATCAAGCTTTTACATCCCAAGAAGTGCATGAGGAGCATCAACCTCAACCTGGGCCTAGTGCTAAACAAGATGAGGCTAGTACAACCGAGGATAGTTCTGGGGGTTCTGTTTTTGTGGATAAGGTGAACGAGACTCTAGATGCCATCATTGATGCTCATAGAAGTCGCATTGCAGCTTTATCTGAGCTACCCAAGAAGCTTCAAGAATACCCAAACCCTCGTGAGGAGAAGATCAATCTAGCTGTACATCAGCAACTCATTAGGGAAGCTCAATCAATACTTGAGGGCCCACCTCCACCTATCCCTCGCGGCCCAACCTCTCTTAAGCCAACATTAGAAACCATACCAGAAGTGTCATCAAGCTGGGAAATGAAAAGTGAGCTAATATCTCATACCGAGAAGTCTGCACCAATTGACACCCCATTGAAAGAAGGCATTCTGCCACCACCTAGTCTTGCCTTCCCATGCAATGATGAAGTTAAAGATGCTAACGAGGACATGGCAAATGAGATGTGGAAAGCAGTTCATGAGAAAGTTAATGAGAATATGTCCTCTATTATTTCACCTCCATTCTCTGAAGTGGATTTTACCAGGAACATAGAAAACAACTTTAGACGCCCAAGCATCCAGGAGGAAGTTCAAATAATTGTTTCTCCTAGAAGTAAGCATACAATGAAAACCTTACCATCTTATTCGGGAGAATATGAGAACTATTCTCAAACCTTGAGGATACCCTCCATGCATAGAAGGTTGACAAAGGAGATGGATATGGGTATCGTGCAAGCTATTTTGTTAGCACCACTGGCTTGTACCATACCTTTGCTTGATTTGATAAAGCTTCGACCAGAGTTGTGGAATGATATTGCCACATGTTTGTCAGAGCAGGTATTGCTACAAAAGGGTCACCATCATTGTACTATACACCCTCACCATCATTGTACTATACACCCTCACCATCATTGTACTATACACCCTAAGACAAAGCATGTTATGCCAGTTCCTATCAACAAAGTAGAAAAATTTTGTGAGGACGATCAAGGAAATGCTACCCTCCCATTAGAAGTGCGAAAAGTAGCTTCAACTGCAATACTTGACAGTGGTGCAGGAGTGGGCATTGTGACAAGGTCCATTTGGGAAAAGTGGGACAAACCAGCTATTAGGAGTACCAGGATACGCTTGCAGCTAGCAGATGGAAGCTTAGAACATCCCATTGGGCTGCTAGAGAACATATTGGTCACCACATGTGGGATTGAATATGAGCACACATTTGCAGTAGTGGATTTTGGAAAGTATCCAAAATATGAAGTGATATTGGGTAGACCCTTCATGCGACAATTTCAAATGATTCAAGATTGGGGATACAATTATTTGTACCTCCGACATGATTCTGTCATCACAAGGGTCAACCTAAAGAATCACTCATATCGTGATGTAACAAGGTCTCCAATAGATGAGTTTGATTCTGCTTCATCTGAGGGCTCGAGTTACATTGTTAGATGGGCGAGAAGATATGTGGATGTGTGGAGCCTCATGTAAGGATTTCAACACTGAGAGACTTAAGGGTAATCGAAGTGTATCAGATGAGGCATACATTCCACAACCCTTCCCTTAGCACTTAATTGATCCCCTAGAATGGAGTCATGTCCTTGCAACATTATCGACATGTGCTTTACCTAAGCCAATTCAATTTTGTGACTCAAATGGATATGACATTATTCCTATACGAATGGTACAACCACGTGACCTTCTAGATGATTTGTACTATGGGGATGCATCCACAACAGCACTGCATGTAGAGGAAGTCTCAGTGGAGGATTTAACACTGAAATCTGCTAATGATGCTGATAAGGAAGATGGATGGGACTCTGATTTTGATGATGATGTGATAATCCCTGAGGAAGAGTTAGGAAAGGCACGCCTACTCTTGAGAGGAAGGGAGGTTCAAATAGAGATCCCTCGAAGCCGACACGTAAATGCTGTAAGAGCCATAAGAGAATCCGTAAACAAGATGAGAGGGAAGCTCAGGGAACGATGTGAGAGAATACAAAAAAAAGACGAGGAGTTTAAGAATGAACACTCTCGACCACCACCTCACTTCTCAGGAAAGAATGGATATCTATACTATGTCCAAGCACAAGATAGTATCAAAGACCAAGTAAAACGATCAGATGGATTCCAACCAAGAGAAAAGCTAAAAACTGTTAGCAAAAATTGTAAAAAAACGAAGAAACCAAAACAAAAACTCAAGTCTCAAACCGATTCAAAAGAGAGTGTCGGAAGTGCAAAGATAACGGTTGAACAAAAAACTCTAATGCAAGATTGCAAAAGAGAGCTCAAAACCGCATGGTCTTCAATTAGTGATGACTCAAGTGGACAAGAACAAGGTCTCAATGTTCCCCCCAACTTCACACAGTACACTCTTCAAGATCGGAAGATTGTTCTTCAACAGCCCATGCGACAAAAGCTAAGCATTCCAGGGGTTTCATATGATGGTCCAGAAGATGCAAAAAAATTTGATATCACTAAGCCAGGAGAAGAGCCTCGCTATGTGTGGATTGCCCACAGACTTGTCCTTAGATGAGGAGGAGTTATTAATTCAAATAATAAAGGAGTATCGCGATGTTTTTGCTTGGAGTTATAAAGACCTCAAAGGAGTTGATCCAAGCATATGTCAGCATACAATTCCATTACGAGAGGATGCAAAGCCTTCCAAGCAATGTCCTTATACTTACAATGAGAATTTTGCACGAAAGATAAAAGAAGAAATAGACAAGCTCTTAGAGGCAAAATTTATCTATGAGATTGAACACACTGAATGGGTCTCCCCTATTGTAGTGGTGCCCACGAAAAATGGAAAACTTCGAGTATGTGTAAACCTCAAGAAGGTAAATACAGCTACTGTACGATGTGATCATTACCCACTTCCAATCACGGATCATGTTTTGGAACGAGTTGCAGGGAAAAAAGGCATATAGTTTCTTGGATGGATTCTCCGGTTAAAATCAAGTGTCAATTGATCTAAAGGATCAACACAAGACAACCTTTGCTACTGAAGATGGCATCTTTGCCTATCGTGTTATGCCATTTGGTCTAACAAATGCACCTGCAACCTTTCAATCAGCGATTAATGAGTCATGTATTCAAGGAGTACCTTAGGCTATTTCTTGAGATCTTCATGGATGATTTATGTGTTCACTCACAAGAGCGTGATGATCATATAGTACACCTCAGACTTGTGTTTCAAAAGTGTCAAGTTTATCGTATATGCTTGAATCCTGACAAGTGCAAATTCATGGTAAGACAAGGGAAAATTTTGGGCCATATTGTTTCTCGCAATGGGATTTCAACAGATATGGATAAAATTGATGTCATTGTCTCATTACCTCGGGCTATCAACCCTAAAGGGGTATAAATATTCATGGGACATTGTGGCTATTGTCATCGATTCATCTACATGTACGTTGTCCTAGCCAGACCATTATATGCTCTTTTTGTAAAGTTTGATTGGACTGACGAGTGTGAGGAATCCTTTGAAAAGTTGAAGCAAGCATTAGTGACTGCACCCATCTTACGGGTGCCAGATTGGAACCAAATCTTTCATGTCCATATTGATGCTTCAAACTTTGCAATTGGATGTATTTTGGCTCAATCGGGAGAACATAATAAGGATTTCCCAATCTCATATGCTAGTCGACAGTTGAACAATGCTGAGAAGAATTATACCACAACAGAAAGAGAAGGTTTGTCCATGATATATGCAGTGAAAAAGTTTTGCCATTACCTTTTGGCAAACAAATTTATATTTTTTGTGGACCATCAAGCACTGCTATATTTGGTGAATAAGCCTTGTGCAACTGGAAGGATTGTGAGGTGGTTTGTCATCCTTCTTGAGTTTGATTTTGAAGTGGCAGTCCGAAAAGGAACAACTCATCTTAGGGAAGATCATTTGTCTCGAATCACCTTTGGAGAAGCTCATGTGGGTGTGGACGATGATATGTTAAATTCAACACTTTTCCTTGTAGAGACAGCTCCTAAATGGTCTGAACCCATCTTAGAAATTTTGACAAGTGGGCAGATACAACTAGCGGGTCCTAATGTGGACCTATGGCGACCATTCAAGTTAATCTCAGGGAGATTATATCGTCAGGGTAATGATGGAGTGTTGCGGCTTATACCTAACCCTGACCAATATGAGGAGATCTTGGAATGGGCACATGAGGGTATTGGTGGAATCCATGCATCAGCTACTACTTGTGTGCGACGTATAACTCAGGATGGGCAATGGTGGCCTACCATGCATGCGGATGCTGAAAAATTTGTTCGTAACTGTGCTTCATGTCATATTCAACAACCAATTCATAATGTCACATTATTCCAAATTTCAACTACACCAAGTTGGAGTAAGTATATTGTGGACTATCTTAAGCATGGTCATACTGATCGAACAATTCCTAAACATCGAAAGCGTGCTATTGAAGTTGAAACGGCCAACTATATGCTGATAGAGGGCCAACTCTACAAGAGGGGCAAGGATGACAACTTGCACATGTGTGTATGTGAAGCTGACTACTTGAAAATCTTGACTCATGCACATGCAAGTGTTGGGGGTGGACACTTTTCGGGCAATACCACAGCTAAGTTGATTAGGTGGTCTGGGCTTTGGTAGCCAACCTTACAAATGGATGTCGAAGAATATGTGAAACGTTGTGACGATTGTCAAAGGACCAAACCTCCCATCACAAAGGACAATATGCCATTGTAGCCTAGGTTAAGCACACGTGCGTTTGCCAAATGGGGTATTGATTTTGTCGGTCCCATTAAACCTCCAGCTCGTCACACGCATGTCGAATATATTATAGTTGCAACTGACTATTTGACCAAATGGGTAGAAGCAAAGGCTACAGTAAAAAATGATGCCAGAACCACAGCCAAGTTCTTGTATGAGTACGTGTTTACATGCTATGGCTTACCCATTGAAATCGTTAGTGATCAGGGTGTGCACTTTGTGAATGAGGTCATAGAGTTTTTACTTCAAGAATTTATGGTAATTCACAAGCGTTCTGCACCCTATCATCCACAGACCAATGGTCAAGCTGAGAGTACTAACAAGATTCTCTGCACAGCACTCATAAAGATTGTTGAGGGACATAGGACTGATTGGGAGCAAAAGTTACACTCAATTCTTTGGGCATATAGAACAATCTATAAAACATCTGTGGGCACAACCCCATTTGAGCTTGCTTTTGGACTAGATGCAATTCTTCCCATTGAATTTCTTGTACCTACTCTACGAGTTGCTAAACAATTGGATTGGACTGGTCATGAGCTTTCTCAATGCATTGATGAATTGGAAAAGCTTGATGAGACCCACTTATTGGCGGTAATGGGGATGTATGCCGAGAAGAGGAGACAAAAGCAATGGTATGATAGAAATGTAAAAACATCTGTGGGCACAACCCCATTTGAGCTTGCTTTTGGACTAGATGCAATTCTTCCCATTGAATTTCTTGTACCTACTCTACGAGTTGCTAAACAATTGGATTGGACTGGTCATGAGCTTTCTCAATGCATTGATGAATTGGAAAAGCTTGATGAGACCCACTTATTGGCGGTAATGGGGATGTATGCCGAGAAGAGGAGACAAAAGCAATGGTATGATAGAAATGTAAGAACTGGCCGATTTAAAAAAGGAGACCTTGTGCTCTTGTACACGCTTAAGAAGCATAAGAGAAAGCTCAAGAAACGTGGCCTAGGACCGTTTGTGATTAATGAGCTTACTCCAAGTGGTGCAGTGCGTTTAGAGACACTAGAAGGTGAGCAAATGCCTAACTTCATTAATAATGGAAGTCGTCTCAAGAAATACAATGAACCATTAACTGAAGTCATGCTTCAACAAATGCATGCTGCCCACACACGGAAAGAAGCACATGACCTACTTAAACGTCAGGCTCAAGAAGAAGCTAAAGCTAGAATTGCAAAAGCCAAGGAGCGTCGCAAGGCTTCTGTGTTGACCTTCTTAATGAACAATATGTCGATCCTTTTAATATTCACGTGTGTCTTCATCTTCATGAGACTACCTACTTTGTCTCTACCTTAATTGACTCTGGTGCAAATTATAATGTTCTCTCATTTGACACATGGGTAGCCTTGGGACAACCAACACTTGTGCACATTCCTATTGACTTACGAAGCTTCTCAGGTGAAGATAACCCTATAGAGGGAAAATGTGTCATTATGATGTCCATTCAGGATCACCAGATGTCAGCTCCCTTTTATGTGGCTAGTAAGTCCAAGGCAGTGGTAGAGGTTGTTCTTGGTCGATCGTGGTTAAGTGCTACCAATTGTTCATTAGATTGGAAGAATAGACAATACAAATTGCAAATTGATTCTGATTTGGGGAGCTATCTGTTTGCAAGAAGGTGTGGGTTCTTGCATTACTGTTGTCAACTTTTCCAAATTTTCTCTACACACCTCCTTAAGGTCATCTACTGTAAGACCCTCATTGCTCCATCCTTTCTGCGTCTACCTTGTAGACTTCTAGATATTCTTCTGCACATCCAGCATTTCTAGTCTTACCTCTACTTTCACCAGCTCTTCTTTATCTTTATCAGCCTTTTTTTGGATATCCCTTATGATCTTGATGTGCTCCTCACGGATTAGGGCGACTTGTCCTTCCATCCTTTCCTGCTTTTCTATGGCTTGATTTAGTTCATCTTGCATTTGCAGTGTTTCTTGGTTCTTTTTGGCCATATTTTCCTTTATCTCCTCCACCTCCTTCTTCATTCCTTTGTTAGCTTGCTGGAGCTCCTTAATTTTCTTTTGCATGTCATCCTCGCTCTTCTCCCCTTCCTCTACATAGCTCCTCATTTAGAGGTGTTAAATTTGTAGCAATGTGATGAGCTATGGTGGATCAAATGCAAGAATCAACATCATTAGCAAAGAGATTAGATGATGATTAAGACATGATTAGTGAGTAATTAACTGATAGCTTAATGTAGGCATGGATAATCAAAAACCAACAAATTCTCATTAGGCCAATGCCTCAATTTATAGAGTTTACATCCAAGCATCTAATCCCACTGATCTCTCCTTGATTCACTCCACCTCTTTTGCTTGATTCTCTCCACCTCTTCCTAGAATATCTCCACACATCCTAAATCTTCTCATGCTACCCATTATTCTCTCCCAGTAGATACTTCTCACCTTGTCATAGCTTCTCTCTCATTTATAGATTCTCTTTTATAGCCTCTTGCTAAGGGCTTGTTCCCGCACACACCCTATTCGCTTGAATATTTCAACAAGAGGTTCCTGCTGGCTCATTATATTATGCAAAGCGGCATCTTTTTCTTTGATGACGGATTGTAGTTTTGTCATTTCTTTCAGCCTATCATTCATGCATCATTGTAGATATTTCAGGGTTCCCTACACCCATTATTCCATCTCAATCATGTCCAAAAAGCTTTCCTGAGCCGACACCCATTCCATCTCAATCATGTCCAAAAAGCTTTCCTGAGCCGACACCATGTGTGCGTTGACATGGGTATTGAGAGTTCTAGCCATGGAGGTTGTGTCTCTAGCTATAGAGTTGCAGTGGAGGTGGACTCCTACTATTCTAGCCTCTAAGACAACACAGTCTTGCCCAAATCGGCCAGGTCCTCCTTCAATTGCCACTAAGCATTTCCATTCCTCCACTGGCATCCTCTTTAGACGTCCTTCCCTTCTTGTTTGTTGGTCTTTTTATTCCTAAACTCAAACACTCTCTTGTTTCCCTATCCCGAGGTGGCATGTTCCTGAGACTTTCCGAAGGGCTTTGAGCTTTTCGACTTCCTTGGTGCACTCTCCTTTGGGCCCTCCTCCTTTTCCTTCTCAGCTCTTGGTTGAGCCTTTCCTTTGAATAGTGAATCCAGAAAATAAGAACAAAATCATCCAAGTATTCTCTGAGAATGTCCTACATTAAGAGATTGAATGTAGCTGGGGCATTTGTCAATCCAAACGGCATGACAGTCAATTCATAATGCCTAGACCGAGTATTGATGGTTGTCTTCACGACATCTTGCTCATTAATCCTGATCTAATCAAACTCAAGGAATAGCTCAGACAGCTGTTAGAGCAAGGGTTTGTAAGACCCAGTGTTTCACCTTGGGGTGCGCCAATTCTCTTTCAGAAAAAGAAAGATGGAACGCTAAGACTCTGTGTGGACTATAGATGTCTCAATCAGCTGATAGTTAACAATAAGTATCCTATCCCCAGAATTGATGAGCTTTTTGACAGGCTAAGTAGAGCCCAGATCTTCACAAAGATAGATCTCAAATCAGGGAGAGAGCATTTCATGCATCAACACGCTGTCCCCTACTGAATTTCAGCAGAAAATAGACAGAAATTTGATCGCATAAACGCGAAAAAAACCTGTAAAAATGTATTAAAAATACATTTTTAATCCTAAAAATGCTCCAAAAACTCCTAAAAATATAGGAAAAATTTCTTTAAAAAAAGAAGCTAGATGCTGCCCTATGGGCATTCCCCAAATCTTACAAAGTCTCAACAAGGCAAATGCCATTCAAACTAGTTTACGAGCTGGAGGCAATAATGCCCATGGAATTTGTGGTGCCCAGTGTGAGAGTGGCCATCCAAGAAAATCTACCAATGGAGGAATCCTGGGAGCATAGAATACATGAGCTCCTAACCTTAGAGGAAGAAAGACAACATAGTTCGCTGTACAGGCTGAGATAGTGCAGTGGGGAAGGAAAGCCTGGAGTGACAGGCATCTCAAGCACAAAATTTTCAAGCAAGAGGACCTGGTATTGGTCTACAACTCCAAGTTGGGCTCGCACCCCTAAAAATTCAAGATTCGGGCCATTCATAGTGAAAAACCTAGTTAGTCAAAATGCCTTTACATTAAAAACCTTGGATAGCATACCTTTTCTCAAAATAGTGAATGACTTCATGATGAGAAAGTACATGGACCAACCAGTGGTAGTCACACCAGAAGAAGAACAACTGGAGGACAAGGAGCCGGTTTGGAGCATCTACTGTGGCATGATCTCACCAACGGAAATTAATGTGGAAAACCTAGAAAGCAACAAAGCCACGGAGGGAGTCCGCAAGGTTGGCCAACCTGCAAAAGATCACAATCCTGTAACCAAACAAGGCCAGGTCAGCAAGGAAGCAAACAGCCAATGGTCCAATGTATCCCATGTGATAGGTGTACATCCATGTATGCCACCACGGGTGATAAAACCATCTGGTGAGAGGTGCAGAAAATGGCTCTTGTAATGAGCCATTTTCATGCCTAAGGGCTCAAGGGGACTAGTCCATGTCCTCTCTGTGTCCACTTTGATGATATCCATCCTAATCACGTAGTTTTGCTCTGAGCGGGTGAGATCCAAAAATGGACAATCCAAGTTGTACTGAAAGGGTGGGAGTGCCTCTATCCGCAAACCATGTATGTCAAACCATGATCTCATCTGAACATACCAGCAATGAGTATCTCCATCCTCTGCCAACTGTATGGTCAATGCCAATCAAGAGTACCTCTACTGCTGCTGCTGAGGGAGCTCTCATAGCCATTGTAAAAAGGTAACTGCTTGGAAAAGGGCCTCAGTCACTAAACTGGTGCGGCACCCAACTCAGCTTGAACAGTCTCATGTGGTACTGATGATTTGCTCTGAATCATGCAGGTAATCATCATAATCAGTGGTCTCTCCATATGCCTCCATCCCTCATCCGTCCCTCTCTCAGATCTGTGATGTATGATGGGCCCCCAAATTAGAGCTCCGTAAAGGAGGGTCGGTGTGACAAGTGTATCAAATAGCCACAATTTGGTGTGCGGCTCCTGAAACTGTATGTGTGCACACTACCTCTCAAGTACCCCCAAGGTTGCATGCCCTTGAGCTAATCTAGCTGTTGTTGCTGCCTCCTTTAGGGATAAACACGGTCCTGTGAAAGTAACTCCCAAATAGACATATGACCTGACGTACTCAACCGACTCCCCTCGGAAAGTGAACTGATACTCTGATCTCATCACCCATGCCCGTGTGGTGTTAAACACCATAACCTTGGTTTTCCCAAGGTTCACTGTTAGATCTCTATCTGCACAGAATGCCTGTAATGCATCCAAATGTCTTTGTAATCCCTCCGGAGAGTCAGAGATTAGAGCAATATCATATGCATATAACAAGATGGGTATCAACACCCCTGTGAGGGCATGCCCTTGGGCCTCCCAATCTATCTACATAATCGGAGACCACATCCATGTACAATCCAAACAAGGTGGGTGATAGTAGCGGGCATCCCTGCTTCACCCCTATCGTGCTCGCTCGTCACCATATCGGATAGTCTGCCTGGAGCTCAGACTTTGCCTGTGATAGACTCATACAAAGCATATATCCCAAAGCATCGTAAAAAGAGCACAAGGAGCCAAAATGCACACATTCTCAACCTACTTTCTTGCTCGCATCTTTCTCACCAATTCACAGCATTCTCTTAGAAGACACAGCCATGCCAAAAATCAACAAGACTCTAAGGCCAGACAAAAGGCCAGATTAAAGTCTTTGTATGCCGATGATGGTACCTGACATGAGAAAGAAGGAGCACCAGGAGTGGGCAAGGAAGTGCGGCTTTGAAAAGTTGTTGAATTGCTAGTGGGAGGACCTGGAGGACCCCGAGGATGGGGGCAAGCTGATCAATCAGTTTCTGGAGACAAACACTGTGTACATGGAGGGGAAGGAGGCCAAAAAAATCTCAGAGCTTGCAATACATCACACACTAGGGCTGCCAATGGATGGCGTGCTGGACACTAACATGAAGCCTAGGGTGGAGGAAGAGATCCCAAAGAGACGAGAAACATGCACCAGGTAAAGGACATGGTAGATTAGACCCAGAGAGAACAATTCATCTTTTTCTTATAGAATGTGATGTTCATGGGGAAGCCAGAGGACATGTCGAACAAAAACTACTGGCTGCTTTCAGAGCAGCAAAAGTAGGAAAGATAAATTGGGCTGCCATCTACAAGGAAAATTTGGCAAAACGAGTAGTCACATGGGCCAAAGAAAAATAGTCGACAGTGGTGCAGGCACACTTAAGGGAAATTGCACAGGCTGACAGGTCCGTGGATCTAAGGTCCAGAGAATCCAATGTGGGACGATCACACCACGAAGCCAGAGGATTCTCGAAGACCACCAAAATGAGTTTCACTTCATTCGAAGATGATGTGGATGATGAAGAAGAATGGCAGAAAATACCCCAGAAGGCTAGCAAAATGAGAAAGCACATAGTGGATAAAGATCTGTTGCCATACCCGAAAGAAATAAAGAAATAGAAAGTGGAGGAAGAAAGGAAAAGGCAACTGGAGGAGGAGAGACAAAAGCAAGAAGTTGCTACGGAAGCAGAAAAGAAGAGGAAGTTGGAAGAGGAGAAAAGAAAACAGGAGGAAGAAGATAAGAGAAGGAAGAGAGAAAGAAAAGAGAAGGACAATAGGAGAAAAAGAGAGAAGAGGAAGCACAGAAGGAAAAGATGTCTACAGGGGTAGAACTTTTTGTACCACCAGAGCTTCGGCCTTGGGTGGCAACCCTGGCACAACAAATGTAGGAAGGTCCAAGCACATCCCAAAGTTACCCCGGAGAGCTAGAGGTGTAACTCCCCACTCAACACAGTTGACAGCTGAGCATGAACAAAGGGCTGATGACCGTGGCCTAGAAAATTCTATCTCAGGCCATCACTGGAGTGGAGGAATATGAATCAAAGGCCTGGAACACTATTCACCAGATGTGTGTCATGAATCGTCAACAACACGGGCTGCTCACAAAAGCTACAAACAAAGCCAAGGATTTGGAGAACAAAGCACAAATCATGGCTCAACATAGTATGGAGATGCAGAACAAACTTGCCATGGCAGAGAAGGCCTTCATCCAGCAAAAAGAGCTGAGTGAAGGGAAGATCAAAACCCTCATCAGTGAGAGAAAAATATGCTCCAAGCTCAAGTGGAGAGACTCAAGGCGGAATTAGCAAAAGCCCAGAAGCCAGCCAAGGTCTGGGGTGACACCATCCAAGGGTTGAAAGAAGAAGTGTTGGAGAGCACTACGTCATTGGCAGTCTCCCATACGGAGGTCCAAGCCTTGAAGAACCAAGAGGAAGAAGAGATATTGTGCCTTTTGCTTGATGCCAAGACAACAATTATAAAAACAGTAAAGGCCAGACTCAGCAAGGTGGGGACAAAGCCTTGGAAGCACTTATTGAAATACAAAATCAAATGGGTTGTAAAGCTTAAGAGGTCATTCATGACCTAGATGAAGATAATGATGCAGACAAGGGGAAACAAAAACAGCCACAACAGTAATAGAAATAACAACAACAATAGCCATAGCAGCAACAACAACAACAACATCAGTAGAAGCAGCAACCTGCAAGCCAAGGATCCCCTAAGCCAAGCACTTATGGAAAGGAGACACAAACAGAAGGTGAGGAGCAGAGCTTGGTGCAAGCCTTGAAGGCCACAACTTAGAAAGCAACTCACTAGGAGGAAGGAGGCTAAGACACTGGCAAAGAGAAATAAGGAATTGCAATAAGAATTGCAGGATGCCACACCAACCACCCAGGAATATGCCGAAATTCTGAGGGAAGCCTATGAAGTGAGAGACAAAGCAAAAGCACATGCAGAAGAATACAAGGGAAAGCTAGAGAAAAGCACAAAATTTGAAATGGACATAATCAGTGAGCCGAATGCCCTTGAATTGGAAATGCAACACTGTTTGGAAAACGAAGACCAACTCAAAAGAGAGAGACCTAGAGACTGGGAAGAATACAAAACAACCCTCCACAGGCAGATAGAAGAGGCACAACCAATGGTGGAAAAAGTGCAATAGACCTAGAAAATGAGGTTGTAGTGGAAGCTCGAGCTACGAGAAGCAAAAGAAGAGGTCGCTAGACTCCAAGCAGAAATTGCCAAGGTGAAGGCTGATGCAGAACTAGCCACATAAAGCCCAAAGATGCTGTCGGTCGGAGTGCCAAGAAAAGAGCGTGAAGAGCTACTGTGGTTAAGGTCTGAAAATTGCAAGATGCCAACCAAACCTTGAATAAAGAAAATGAGCGCCCTAAAGATCTATTGGTCAACACCTCAACTACTCCATGGGCCAGCACATATAACCCATTTTTTGAAGCTTCTCATGTGATGTTCTCAGAGTTACTAAAGGACAACAAGGAGCTGCCACAATACTTTAAAAATGCAAACAGAATAAAATCCATACTGATAAGGAAACCCCGCCCTCTGGAACATCCATGCTCTCAATTCTTGTTCTCTCAGACTCCGGAGAGGGGAGAAAATTTCTCCCACCAAGGATGCAATCACCAAGCAACATCGATGTTTGGAAGTGGGACACCAGAGACCCAAATGTAGAAAAAACACAAATCCCACTTCTAGAGCATCCGAAAGAGTACAAAGAAGCTATATAGGTCGAGTGGAAGCCAATACCAATGGCAGAAAAGAAGATTCTAGGGAAAACCCCATGTCGACTAGTGGTGAGAGTGTTCGACCTCCTGCAAACTCCATAGAGCGACCACCCACACAGGGGTCTTCGGTGTTCAAGAGAGCAGGCACAACACTCCTCTGGAGATGTTTACGAATTTCAAACAAAAATTTGCCAAGGGAACGGGTTCTAGAGAAGCAGAAGCTCCAGCATTAGGCATGCCAGGTGTTGAGCCCAACAACTCAGTGGCGGTTCCTTGTAGCTCAATGGAAGTAGAGCACATAGTCTGATCACCTTCCACGTCATGGGTACCGCCTCGGTACTGCACATGTGAAGATAGTGGGAAGTAACCACCGCGGTAGCCGTTAAGATCAAGAACTCGAGCTTAAAACGATGGTGCGAGGCGAGCAGAGAGAGAGAGAGAGAGAGAGAGAGAGAGAGAGAGAGAGAGAGAGAGAGAGAGAGAGAGAGAGAGAGAGAGAGAGAGAGAGAGAACTGAAGGTTGCAGGAATGTATACTATTGATAGTCACACCTAGTGGACATCCAATGATGTGAACCATGCTATGGTCATAGTTATTAGGAAATTTTCAGTTATGTCTTGAGCAGTTGCTCTGTAGTGAATTGTACCGATTTTGGAAGTAATACATTTATCAAAGAGAAATATTTCATCTCAAATTATCTTTGTGTATTTTTCACAATGTGTTTTGGAATGCTATGTCTTTGTTTTAAGAAACACGATGTGTGCCAGAGAGAGTTAGAGTGTGGCTTAGCGGTGTGAGAGCAGAACGTGAGTGTGAGAAGTTCCAAGGGTGAGTTGAGTTCTAATTGTCCCCATGACCACTCTAGTGTTGGTGTTTGAATCTAAAAGCTCTAGTGGGGGGCTTCATGTCTCCCATGGCATTGCCTGATTGGTCTAACACCACAGACTGTTGTCTTACCATTTTGCTGAGAGAGGGAAATCAACGAGATAATTAACTGTATATCTATAATTCCTAGCTTCTTGGCTAGGCTGTTTGATATTTTATTTACTCCTGAACCTCCATCCAGGATGACCCTTGACACTGTCTCCCCTCTGATTTTCATGTTCACCTTCAGAATGGATGTGTCACAGTCTTGGACTGTTTCCACATTCCTACACTCTGCCAGAATCTCCATTTCTTGCATGGGCTTTGTGCCAATCTTTCACTTGGCACTTTGGCCTGGAGCAGCTTTAGCCTGTAATTAGGCACTAGATTCAGCATTTGATCCAATGTGATGTTCATCTTCATGTTGCTGAGATCCTCCCACAGGTCATATTCCTCCACAAGGTTGCTACTCCTCACCTTGTCACCACTCACTGGGCATACTTTGGCCTCTGTACACTTTTTCTTCTTCCTCCTTTGCTTCTCTTTCTTTTTCTTGACCTTCCCTTGTCAATTTTCCTATCTGGACGTGCTCTAGATTTCTTTCCATTTCCTTTGCAAGACGCTTCTACTACTCTAGGCTGTAATGGTGGGCTCCAGTTGGCACTTCTACATCATTTCTTCAATCGTCTTATAGTAGCTTCTTGCCTACTGCAATTTCTTCCCTCTTCTTGACCAGGCATGTCCTGTTCGGATTTGTGTTAGCATGCTTACTCAGGAGCGGGCTTTCTTGCATTCTCTGTACCATTCCTTGTGCACTCTTTACAAGCTTGGTGATTTTCTCTAAGACCCTTTGCTACCTTGCCCACTGTTCTGGCTTCTGCTTTTGTTTCGGCTCGACATTCTTGCCTGTCTCACCATCTTGACAAGTCCTTGCAATCTTGTCTCACAATCATCACTACAGGTGGCTTTTCTTGTTTTTTTCCTTCCCCTTGGTCCACTTTTACCATATTCACTGCTGCATTGGTTCCTACTAGGTTTTCTTCTCTTTGCGGCCTTGCCTCTTGCAATTCCTACTGATGGTGTTGTAATATGGGGCATTCATTTTGCCTATACCCTAGGGCACTGCAATAGTAGCATATCAGCCTGACTCCTCTCTGTCCAAATCTTCCACCTCCTCTTTCATAGGGTCTATTGTTTTGAGGGCCGATGGGATGACTTGGTTGATAGTTGGGACCTGTTTTATGGCTGACGCTATTGCCTTTCCACCACTCTTGGATTCCTGTTTTGAGTGTTGTAAAAACACGTGTGTTAACCAAATCAACATGCTACCTTGCACAAGAGAGGGAGAGAAGAAGAGAAGGACGACCATGCAAGGGTCGGTTTGGAAACTAGCAAATAGCCAACCCTAATGAGGGTTAACTCCCCTATGTGAGGCCGCTAGGGGCTCACTCCACCTCCACCTCCACTTGTGTCACTCAAATGGAGTTTCTACAAGCTAGGTAGAGGGCAACGATAAAGGGAGCTATGGAGAGCTCAACCTCTACTCCATGCCTCTGTGTATACAAGAGTGATCTCAAGAAGAAGATAAGGAGAGGGAGAAGAGGAAGCAAGACAAGGACCATCACCTACATGCACATAACCACAATCAAGCAAGTAAGCATCAACAACACAAGCTTACCACCATAGCCACAAGAGAGTGAGGGAGAGAGAGAAGGCAAAACTCAATTGTGATAATGAGATTGTCCCTTTTCATATTTCATAAGTCACTTATATATATGAGCTCACTTTTTACAATGGCCACCCGCCCATTTAACAATTGGGGCCCGGGGGCCCAAAACTAATTTCCTAGCTCTATGTACACCTAGGCTTCATGGAGCGCTTAACACGGTTACATAATAATGAGTTATAAGAAGCCTAACCATGCCTGATAATGATGTTAACAAGTGTGGCTAACATACGCCCCTCCCTAATTCAGATCCGTCCTTGGAGCTGGCAAGGAGACTTTGCAGTAGTAGATGGAGTAGGTGTGGATGAAGTTGTATCGCAACTTGGGATGCGGGGGCGATTGATGGAAGACCTTGTTGGTGGTCTAAAATGTCGTCTCCATCATATCTTCAAAAGTTTGGTGCTAGGGGGGTATCCATTGGATGCACTCGTAGTAGCCGAATAATTACTTCAATGTCAGGCCTTTTGTTGAGATCGAAAGCAAGGCCTTAGCTGCCCCCATAGTAGTGGTTCCAATCCGGGAAGGCCTTTAGAAGTGTGATATCAAATTAAAGAAACGGATGGTGGACCTGATCATATCTGTCGAGATGAAGGCATGCATCTTGGTAATCATGGTGGCCTCTATGCATGGGCTCTGGGACGTTGGTAGGGCGCACCATGGAAAGTTGTAATGTAGCTTTGGGTTCACCGTCTTCTCCTTCTAAAAGAGGTCCCAAGCCCAACGTCTATGGATAGGCAAGTATGCAAGGTTTATCCACACAACATGTGGTGGGGTGCCTTGCAATACTACTCCCAGATATGTATGGCTTTAAGCTTCTCACCCATAAGTTCGAAGGTAATGGGGCGAGCAGTGGAAGGAGGCCGCTCGTAACTACCATGTTGGCGATGTGGGTGTTGGCACTTCCAAGCACTGTGTTTGGTGTCTAGGTAAGGCCGAAGGACATGGATGTCCAGTCAGTTTGTGATCCTGCTTTGGGACGTGTTGGAGTTGTCGATCGAGCAATATGTTAATTGCTTGCTCGAACTCCGTGTGATGCAGGGGGTCGCATTACTTGAGGTGGATCAACCTCTTCATGTTCCTATGGTGGTGGCGAGGGTATCTATCCTTCCTCCAAAGGTGTGGGGGATGCAAAGAAATGTGGTGCCAAAGAGCACAAGGAAGAGGTAGGGAGTGAGTTGAGTAGCCAAGAAAGTACAAAGCATTGCATGTAGCCACATTAGCAAATGGATTTATCCCACATTGATGTACAAGCCCAAGGGTGTACCTTCTCATATAAAAGGGGGCCATTTCAAGCAATGAAACCATATCACTTGCACTTATCTCAAGTCTCTTTATATATCTAAGCTAATTCATCTTGGTGTCTAATTGTACTTGAGTGCATCTTAATTAGCACACACACTCACTATGAGTTTTCTTCATTTCTATTCACCTTAGATTAGTGTAAGATTAGTTTATCATTAGGTAGATGTTTTATCATTATGAGAGTTGTATCCATGATTCTTAACATGGTATCAGAGCTTGGTTTTGCTCTCCTAACTTAGTTTAGCATTTGTACATATTATTAGTCCTAATCTCTATCATTAAGATTTATTAGTGTGATTAAGGTTTTCCAAGTTAGGGTCCTTGTCTTTTTTCATCATAACTTCCCCTCCTTGCTGCCTTTGAGATTAGAGAGAGAGTTCCCAATCAGTACATTTTCTGTAACACTAACTTGGTGTTGCTTCAAGCTATAGCATAGTGGACTCTCTTTAGGCATTTGGGAGGTAGAAAGAGAGAGAGATAAGGAGAGAGTAGAGAAGGGCATCTTAAGCAACAATACTAACATATTATAAAGCCTTGTGCAAAAATCATTATCATTTGCAAGTTGCTATTGTTGGCAATAAACTACCGTACAACAAGAGAAAGAGGCATGTCAAGCTAATGATGGGTGAGAGAAAGCAACTCCTAGATAGAAGCTACGTAAAAAAACATTCAAAAAATGCACACAGCTTGGGCTTAGTCAAAGAAACATGGCTCACGACTTACATGCACATCAGTAGTCGGCACAAACGAGCATATCCCTGTCACACATTGGATCCATTCACGACCTGCATCACTACCACACAACACTACTGAAAGCCGTAGTCAGAGGCCAAGAGCACAACACCCTCCAAGGGCTAAAACAAGGCCATGCTTTACAACGCTATCAGCTGTCTTGTAGTGCATCAACACACAGGAAGCGAAGAAAAGAGATGGCATGCACGACGAGCATAGCGAAGAGGGGGGGAGAGAGCAGCTAGAAACAACATTGAAAGCACTGTCCTGGAGAAGCTACACCAGATCTTCTAGGACAGCAAAGAGGCAAGCAGCGTCGCTCCCGGTAGTCAGACAACCATAGAAAAAATGGACATAGAATTGAAGATAAGGTTGTAAAACCTTAGTGTGTATTTTTTTTTAAAAGGGTCTTTTACAAGGGTTGCTTACTATGTAGTTATATTGTAAGCTTTGATGATATAAAAAGCAAGCCACAAGAGAATCTTAAGGCAACAAAATCACATCTTGGTGTCTAATTGTACTTGAGTGCATCTTAATTAGTACACACAGTTATGAGTTTTCTTCATTTCTATCCACATTAGATTAGTGTTGTGTGATTAGTATAAGATTAGTCTATCATTAGGTAGATATTTTGTCATTAGGAGAGCTGTATCCATGATTCTTAATAGGGGAAGGGAGGTCAAGTAGTGATTACGGTCGAGGAGCAATCAATGGAGAGGTTACCGGGTGAGGGTGGCGTCGAGGAAGCATAAGGGCCATGCTGATGTCGAGGGAATATCTTTAAGGTTGATGGGGAGGCTCATATGAAGATGGAGGGTGGGTGGTGAAGGAGGTGTTAGTGATGGAGGAGGGGTGGGTATGTGAGGGGGTGTAGAGGATTGTGAGGGAAATAAGGAAAGGGTGGTGGGTCCTGGTGGGGGTGGGGGTGGGGGTGGGGGTGGTGGAGGTTGAGGTTGAGGTTGAGGTTGAGAGCTGGGGCTTGGTTGGGATAGAGAAGGGGGTGGAGGTTGGTGAGGAGGGGATGGTGGAGTAGGTGGGTTAATGGGGGGATGCCCCATTAACCCACCTACTGGGGATGGGGGTGGGGGTGGGGGTGGTGGAGGTTGAGGTTGAGGTTGAGAGCTGGGGCTTGGTTGGGATAGAGAAGGGGGTGGAGGTTGGTGAGGAGGGGATGGTGGAGTAGGTGGGTTAATGGGGGGATGCCCCAGATCGGCGCCTTCGTCGTCGTCGCCACTATGATCGTTGCTGTCATCGTCATCCAAGTTGTTTTTGGGCACTTTGAGTCAAAGAATGTTTGGGCTTCGTCGGCTTCCTGGGGGGAGAATGTGAGGGGGAAGGCCATGTGAGAATCATTAAACTACATGATCCCAGTGGCTTGGATGACCTGGAGTTGGAGGTGGCATCGATGGTAGAGGATGAGGAGGCCCTAGGGGGTGTCGAGACTTGTAGGCCCAATAGATGGTTTCCCTCCCCTGGTGCTAGAGGAAATGGAGGGCTTGGGCGGTTTTGGAGGAGGAAGGGTATGGGTACGGGCAGATCTCATGAGGTTCTCCCAATTGATGATGTTAGCAGAGAGAGGGTGGACGGGGAGGGCGAAGAGGGTGGCATGTTTAGAGACGGAGGAAGGGTATGGGTACGGGCAGATCTCATGAGGTTCTCCCAATTGATGACGTTAGCAGAGAGAGGGTGGACGGGGAGGGCGAAGAGGGTGGCACGTTTAGAGAAGGAGTTTTGGGCTTGAAAGAAGAGGGTGATGAGGAAAGAGATGGAGTTAGATGAGAGTTTGGTGAGGATGTAGGAGAGATTGGCAGAGGAGATGGGATCGTGGATGAACGACCGTGGCTTCGTGGAGTGAATGAGCGTGGCTTGAGAAGAGCATATGGCCATGGCTAAGAGATTGACAAGGGAATGACTATGGCTTTGTGAGCATATGAGCATGTCTTAGATTTTTGGATAAGAGAACGGCTATGTCTTCGCAATTGAGAAAGGAACGACCGTGGCCTCACCTTTGACAAGAGAACGACTGTGTCTTAGCAAAGGAGGGAGGTACGGTCGTGGCTTCATGAGGGTATGTCCGTGTTTTTGTGAGAGTACGACAGTGTCTACTCTTTTCTCTCTTCCTCTCTTTTTCTGGGCACCCTGTATCAGGTTTTGTACCCTAAGGCTATGTACCCAGCACCCCATTGCGATTTTTGTATTGAGTCCGTGTCCAGTTTGCTAGAATGAGAAGGCAGCTCCAATTAGGGTTTGGCAGGTTGTCAACTTTGTCGGGAGCTTTGAGGCTTCATGGGAGGGAAGGTTGCAAGTTTGGAGAAGCAAGGGGTTGAGTGGAGGTGCACCGAGGGAGTTGGATGATAAGGGGTGGTGGAGTAGCCCAAGCTGAAGGTACGTCACTATCGGGGGGACAGTGGGTAGGGGTTGTATGGGCATGGCGTCCTCCTAAAGTTTTTCTTTCCCTTTGCGCTCTGTGGTAGTAGTGGTGGTAGCAATGAAGGCTATCTTGGGCTTCCATTGAAATTTCTGCGGTTGTTGCGGAATCACAGGAGTAGGAAGGGTATACCTTGGTTGTCGGCGGGACCGAGCTTTGCTGATTGCCTTCATAGAAGTGTTGAGCTTGTAGGAGAGGCTTAGGGATCCACCTATAAGTTGTTGTGGGGCGAGGCCGAGGTTGTTGGCGATGATGGTTCGACCTCGTGGGAGGTTTGCGCGTGAGGTTCTCCTGTAGCTTGTGGCTATTGAATTGGAGGTCAGTGAGAGGTATGAGGGGTTAGTTTTGCGGGGGCATGAGTTTGGGAAGTGGATCTTTGGGAAATCCACAGAGTTGTAGTACCCGCATAATAGCCTTGGGTTGCTAGGAGCTTCTTGGGCACCCAGGTGTGAGGGTTCTTACGTTGTGTGCCTCGGGGTTGAAGTTGTACTTGGGGTGGGTTAGTTTTGTTAGTGGGGTTAGCATTGAGTGTGGCTTCTTTGATGTGGGTTTGGGTAGGTGTAGAGCTTGGTGTCAAATGAGGTTTCGTGAGGCAATTGGGTATGCACTTTGGGGAGAGGCCTCTTTTTGGGTGGCATGGTTTTGTGTTGGTTGGAGAGGAGAGTGATGGTAGTTAGTGTGTGCAAGGAAGTGATCAACTTGTGATGGGTGATTGGATGACAAGGGTTCTTCATCTGTCATTATTAGGGCTGTAACTTGTGGCCAAAGGCCAGTTGTTGTAGGGTTGCTGTCTTGCATCCCAATCAATTTGACACCGGTTGTGTCCCATCCATCCATGACCCAGAAGGATCTCTCAGTTCATTGTTCTTGCAGGCACACATAAAACTTCCCTTCCAAGGGGTTATTGCCAATGTGGAACAGAGTTGTGAGTGTGCCTGAAACTTCCGAGTCGAATTCTGGAGAAAACACCTCAAAATCAGAGTCCAGTCAGGAGTCGGATGCCGAAGAGCGAAATCCCTGGAAGAAGAAAGGCAAGAGCAGACAGTGGATGTTTAAGAAGAGCTGAAGGCTGCCCTAGCCAAGCTTGTGCCGGAGGACACATAGGATCTACGGACGTCTATGTAGCAACCATGTGTTATCTACAAAAAGAGCAACCACAAAAAGAAACTCAACTTTAGACACTTCGGACCTTTCCTGGTCACTGAAATAACCCAACAAGGCTTAGTGCGCATAAAAACACTCGACGGCATCAAGATGGCGGGATATTTCAATGGTAGCAAACTAAAATGCTACTATGGCCCACTCAATTGAAACCACATTAAGGGCCATTCATACTGCTACTGCCGTCTGGAGCTTTTCACTTGGTCCTCTCTCACGAACCACTAATTCAGTGTGGCTGGGGTAGGTTTGTTGGGTTGATTGTGACGCATTAGTGGTGCTTTGAATTTTGCCACATAATCCTTTGTTGGCCTCTTCTTTTAAGTCAGCCTTTGCAGCTTTTCCAGTACCTTTGTGATGGTCTTCTCCCTCCTAAATCTTTTCAAGAAAGCCTTCTTTAATTCCTCAATTTTCTAGAAGTGCTCCATACCATATTGAGCGTACCAGCTATACTGGTGGCCTTGCAACCTATAGTTGTCACAATGTAGTATGTCTTTTGTAGCAATGGAGCTCGGGTGGCCAAGAAGTTGGTCTCGAAGGCAAAGATGTGAGCATCCGGATCCTCCTCACTCTTGCCCTTGAACTTTGGGTATTTGAGAGACATCCTTCTCACAACTGCCTGTTCTTCTTCTTCTTGATTTTCCTGCCTCATTTTTCAAAGCTCCGATTGGCCTTCCTCTCCCTCTTGATTTCTTAGAGGTTCCTGATTTTGTCATTCTGTTGGCGCGCAGCATCCCTTCTAGAAGTCTTCTTGGATGATGCGACCTTAACTTCTTAAGGCCTCTGATTGCTTGCGACGCGGCGACAGTACCACATTGCTCTGCTTGAGCTTTCTTCATTCTCCATACATTGTCCATTGCACTCCTATGACTCCCTCATGAACATACTCGACATAAGGACGTGCGTACTTCCTCTCTTGATCTACCCCAACTAGCTTTTCTATTGTGTGTAGAACTAACCTCAGAACTAGTCTCTAGCTTTCTACTCCCCTTCCTAGCATACCATTCCCTAGTAGGATCGCCAAAAGGATCAGTGTCTAGTCAAGACCTAACACTTACGTGGTTTTGGACCACCCACCTAGCTGGCTCCTAAAGAACAGTGATTAATGCAACTGTGCCCAATGTGACAAGCCAACACTGGTGTGTTGAGCTACCGGTTTGCCTAAGCTCGAGGAGTTAGTTGTGATTGCAAGCAAGTTAGTTCCTAGGTCTTTCATGATTCTGGATAGGAGTTAACATCCAAACATGAATGCAATTAACACAGAATGGCCATGGAATAGACAGAACTATGCCGTGTAGAATAGAGACAAGTCATAGAACCCATGAGACATTCTTGAATATTAGCTTGGACTATCACAGTACAATACCTTGACAGTCATGCATTTGACAGTCATGCAACTCATGAACTCCTGAGCTCAACTATCCACTCAGTTGTCTATCCTCTAATCCACACCTCCAGGAATCATCCCCTTTGCTGCTTACATCCATCCGGGTACTACCCATTTGCAAGAAATTGTGACAAAGTTATTACAAAGCAAGAAAGCTTAACCCCTATTTTTTTTACAAAACGAGACAATTTGGGCGAAAACTTGGGCGACAGCCAAATAGGTTGCTTGGTCGACATTAAGATGGAAATTACGTCAGCGTAAGATGAGGTTGCTTCTCCTAGCATTGCATATTTGAAATATGGTGTGACAATATCCTTCAACAGAGACTTTCTAGGTCTTGCAATCTCATCCTTAGTTAAATACTAACTTGTAGTATCATATGAAATTCTTCTTTTGGTTTATCCTCATCATAACTCAATGGCTGGGTTTTGGTAGCTAGTGCCTTTTCCTCTTGAAAAGAAAATCATTTCTCCTCTGGCTATAGGAAACTCTTTGGTTATTAACAAGATTTGGTTCAATGTCAGCTGGAGATCCAATCAACACCTCAACAAGTTTGAGCATGGTCTCTTGAGCATGTTTTTTGCTAAAGCTCTTGTCATGGGTTTGGTTCTCATCATGGGGTGGTGGGATGGGTCTTAGTGCTTTGATTTGACTTTCAATTGCATTAGATGAGGTGCTAAAACTCATTTCTTCATCTGATATTTCTTAGTGCTCTGATTAGTCTTTGAATTGCATTAGATGAGGTGTTAAAATTGGTTTCTTCACTTGATATTTCTCACGTCACATTCTGTTGCTTTTACGAGCATAAATTTTCTTTTGAACGCTTGTAGCAAGTGTCACATATATTGGGTCCTTGGTCTCAGTGCTTAGGCATTGTGTTGCTTTTACCTCCCGTGGATTTATGCTTTCTTCAGGCCTCTTTCCCTTTTCTTGAGGTTTAGACTTAACCTCTTAAATTTGTGTAGCTTTCACATTCTTGGGTTTAGGAGGTTGTGAATCTTGTTTTGGTTCTTCTTCAATTTATGTAGCTTTCAACCGTGTGAGCACATTAAGTGGAACCGTAGACAAGTGTCCATTTTGTACACTTAAGAAATTGAAAGTTGGGTATTATGAGGTAGCTTGTAATAAAGCATCTCTTCTTGGGCAATCTATGAACAAGTGATTGATGGCACATCATTCTTCACACATGGGTTGTGTAATGTTAATAATTGCAAGTGGTGTATTCCACATTGGACAGTATGCAACCTTGTGCAGTCCACGCCAATAGAAGCACTGCACTATTTGTCTAATTACTTCCTTAGCAATTTTTGTCCTTGGTTTTGTTTTTGTTTGAGTCAAGGGACTAGATGTGTGCATAGGGCTCCTTGATTTTGAGGTGATTGTTGTACACTTGTTGTATGTGAATACATAGAAGCACTGCACTATTTGTCTAATTACTTCCTTAGCAATTTTTGTCCTTGGTTTTGTTTTTGTTTGAGTCAAGGGACTAGATGTGTGCATAGGGCTCCTTGATTTTGAGGTGATTGTTGTACACTTGTTGTATGTGAATACATATTTGCGAGATGTCATAATCAAAAGCCTTCCAATGTGGTTGCAATGCGGGTTGATTGGCTTAGGGTACATGCAATGTGGATTGGGATGGTGCCCGTAAATGTGCATAACACATTAGGTCTATAAAGGGTTGCTAGCAATTTTTAGCTCATCTTCTTTACTGTCGTGACTTTCTAAGTTTCCAAGTATAGAATTCTACAATCGACATCTTAGAGATCAATGTCTCTTTACTCTAAGCCTTTACTGGTTCATACGAGAAAGAGTTCGTATCCATGGTATCTTCCATCACATTGCTTCTGATTGAAAGAATCTGGATTTGAGACTATGATCAGATTATGCAAAGTGTTTTCACTTTAACCCCATGAGAAAACATTGCTTCATTTGTGCATCATTGAGTTTCTCCTAGTCCTTACATTGTGAGTTTAGGGTTTACCATATGATTTCCTCATGTCTCCGCTCTATCATGTAGAGCTTTGTCATAGCATTCTACCTATGACCTTGTCTTGAGAATCCGTAGATAAAGGTAGTCTTTAGAGTCTTAAAATTTATCTTAATTGCAGGCATCAACATGATGAACCGTCTACTTATATTGCACGCACATTGGTAGGGAAATCTAGATTTCCAAATGCTTCACATCAGTGCTAAACATTTGCATGAATTGAAAAAGATTGGCATCCATCATATTTGCCCACCATGAGCTTGGAAATATTTATCGACGCGCAACTCTAGATGACTCCTTTGGGTCATGTGCACGTCCTTTGGTTAAAGCACCATGTAATCCTCGTGTAGCCCCCCTTCCTAGATTGTTTATTATCGCGAAATTTTGGGCATCAAGGGGTTGCGAGGTTTGTGGGGTATCATCAAGGGCCTCAAGGGCTGGTAGGTTCAACTATTGGATAGAGTTCCCATATTGGCAAGTTTAACCCCCTATGTTAGCTATTTATAGCCACCGTTCTCCTTTTTTTTTGGGGTTTCCTTGTAGCAAAAAACAACCTTTATATGCTTGGTCTACCCTCTTATGTCTCAAACGAGGGTCCATTAGGGTTCGTTTGTATGGATTTCCCTTTAAGCACTAGGACATGTGAACACCCTCTTAAGAAATATTTTTTTGAAAAGTGTGCAAGCCAATAGATTGCCAGATGATAGAGAAGGTCTCAAAAGCTAGTTTCTATCAGTGTCAAATCATGCGTGCTTTTTCAAAAAATGTCAAAAATAAAATTTTCCATTTTCATACCCCTTTTTTGAATGTGCTATAAAAAGAATGTGGAAACAAGTTCTATGAGATAGTTTTAGTATTTTTGACGTACTACAACTTTTCTCCCCTGACCATGTCAAAAATATTGTGTTTGGTAGCTCAAAGAGTACTCTGAAAGTGGTCCACAAGCTTGATTTTGTTGTTTTTACGGTGTTTTTTAACCTTGATTTTTGGGTCGATTTTTAACAGTTGGTTGCCAAAGTGATGGAAATTAGCTTGGTCCACTCAAGGAAAGATTTAAAGAGCTTAGAAAGATATTAAAGATGAGCACTAGAAACTTACGGTTTGGGAGATACAAGCTACTTTTTATACCCTTTGTTTTACCTACCCTTGGATTTTTTCACGCATGATTATACATGTAATGATCATGCTCTGATATTTTTTAATTTTTAATTTTTTAGGCATGATCTGTAGTCAACCGTGATTTTTCAGCTTGATTCTGTAGTCATGCTCGTGATTTTTGGACATGATTCAGTCGCGAGCCGTGATTCTGTTGCCTACAACAGGTGTGATTCTATTTCAACGTGATTCCTTTTATAATTAGGCGATGTGATTTCATTGGGCCATGATTCTGCAACATGATTATGTTCTTGATTGGGCACGACGTGATTTCGTTGGGCTATGATTGCTTTTTTGGCACGGTTTTACAATCACGACCATGAGTTTCAAGCGTGATTATACAATCACGGTTGTGATTTTTTATCGTTATCACATTTTTCAGCAGTAATCGGATTTTTGGATCGTGATCTCATTTTTTTGGCCGTGATAAAATTTTTTGGTCATGATCAATTTTTTGGGCATGATCGGATTTTCTGACATGATCGAAATTTTTTAGCCAGCATGATCAAATTTTCCAACTATGATCTTGTAGGAGTGGAGGGGATAGTTTTGAGTTTCAAATTAGGGGGTGTAAGAGGTTTTTCCTAAAAAGGCAAGTGGGAGGCAAAAGGCAACACTTTATATGACACCCTCTTACACACCTCTTAGACATGTCATAAATGACTCCCAAAAGTTAACAGTTTATATGACACCCTCTTACACACCTCTCATAAATGACCCCCAAAAGTGGATTCTAGCCAACTCACAAGGCATTTTCACATTAGCCACTAATAAGTTGTGGGAAAAAATAATTAGAAATTAATATGAGATTAACTCGTTCACTAATTTTCTCCCCCTTTTTTGATTAATTAAGGGCCCTATAATTAACCACTAATTTTCCCCCCTTTCGAATTGATTAAGGACCCTATAATTAATCCAAGATTAACTCTTTTACTGATTTTCTTCCCTTTTTGGATTGATTAATTAACCACTAATTAAATCACACAATTAAGCACATTGCTAGATTGAGCATTGAATTACTAAGACATGTGCATTGCCTAATATGTGAATTAATAAATAATGAAAGATTAATTAAGCTCCTAATAATGGGCTCTTCTCTTATGTGAAAGAGAGCTCTTATCCTTAATTTTGTGAGTTTTGTGTGTTAATTTGGTGCAATAATGCATCATCATGCACTATGTATTCTTAATCACTTTTTTAAACTCACATTAGCCCAAATACCAATAATACTTTTGATTTTTTTTGGGGGTTTTCCCCTTTTTCACTTCACTAATCACTTTCCTAATGTTAAAAACCAATCCAATCAGTGAAATCAGTGAAATTAGTGAAAATTAAGAGTTTTTAAATAGTTTTTAGGATTTTTTAATGATTAAGCTAACTAAAATAGATGCTAACACTCTAATCTACTTAAATATGACAAAAAACTCATCGAAAGTGCAAAAATTAGCATCTAAAGTCTATGTAAAAAATACAAAAGAGAGCAAAACTTTCATCGAAATGCTTCTTAATGCTTAATGTAATTTAAATGATGTATTCTAATCCTAGATCAACCTATGTGGATACTAAATGAACCATTTAAATCAATCTAAAGACAACAAAAACAACAAATTAAACTGAAACACATTCTTTTTTGAAAGAGAGCAAAAAGCAACCAAAATCAACACAAATCTCCACCAAACCAACTCTTTTTTGTGGGAATCCACCACTAGGGAGTATAGGCAATGGGTTATTTGTAGATTTAGAGAGAAAACAACAGAAAAAGCCAAAGGATTGGCCAATGATGCCAAAAATGTTATTGTATGCTTCGACCTCTTTTTAGAAACATATTCATAAGAGATTACCTTAGCAACCTACAACCATTGTGTGGGGATCTTTCCAATGGCCGTGAGCTTGAGCACACAAATTTAAGAGCTCCACACCTCCTTGGGTAGCCATTTTTTAACTCTTTTAGTTCTCTAATCACTTTCATAATGCAAAAAACCAATCCAATTTAAGAGCTCCACACCTCCTTGGGTAGCCATTTTTCCAGTCTTTCACTTCTCTAATCACTTTTGTAATGCAAAAAACCAACCCAATTAGTGAATTAGGAGTTTTTAAATAGTTTTTTGGGATTTTATTTCATGAATAAGCTAACTAAATAAATGCTAACACTCTAATCTACTTAAATACAACAAAAAACTCATCAAAAGTGAAAAAATTGGCATCTTAAGTCGGCGGGCTAAAGTCTATGTAGAAAATACAAAAGAGAGCAAAACTTTCACTAAAATGATTCTTAATGCTTAATGTAATGCAAATGATGTATTCTAATCCTAGATCAACCTATGTGGACACTAAATGAACCATTTAAATCAATCTAATCACAACAAAAATAACAAATTCACCCAAAAAGTAAGCTAAAAATTTAAAAAAAAACAAAAAGAGAGCGAAAAGCAACCAAAATCAGCACAAATCTCCACCAAACCAACTCTTTTTGTGGGAATCCACTACTAGAGAGTATAGGCAATGGGGTATTTGTAGATTTAGAGAGAAAACAATGGAAAAAGCCAAAGGATTGCTCCAATGGCACCAAAAATGTTATTGCCTACTTCGGCCTCTCCTAGAAATAGATTTATAAGAGATTACCTTAGCAAGCTACAACCATTGTGTGGGGATGTTTCTAATGGCCGTGTGCTTGAGCAGATCACTTCAAAAGCTTCACGCCTCCTTGGGTAATTGTTTCTATTACCATCTCCAACAATGACCATTGTCACACTATCATGTTGGGCTACATGTCCTTGTCCCCCCTCTCACGTTACACCACTTACACACACTCACTAGCATGCATTAGAGAAGAAGATTAGAGAGAGGATTAGCAAGAGTAAGACACACACACCGTCATGTTGGGCTATAGGTCCTCGTCCCTCCTCTTAGGTTACACCACTCACACACATCGTCATATTGGGCTACAGGTCTCCTCGTCCCTCCTCTCACGTTACACCACTCACACACATCGTCTCCCATGAGCATTGTCACACTATCATATTGGGCTACAGGTCCTCGTCCCTCCTCTCACGTTACACCAATCACACACACTCACTAGCATGCATTAGAGAAGAAGATTAGAGAGAGGATTAGTAACAGTAAGACTCAATTGCACAATGGGAGGAGAGTATATTACATTATGAGAGAAAATGAGTTATAGACAAGGCCATAAATGTTCACACACACTTAAATTGGCTTCCAAGGCTCAATTGCACATGCAAGAGTGCATAATGGAAGAGTATATTACATTATGAGAGAAAAATGACTTTTATACAAGGCCATAAATTTCACACACTTAAAATGTTGGTTGGTTGGGTGCCCAAGGCTCATGACTGGCCTATTGCTTATACAATACTTAATCTCATAATACGTGTGTAAAGTACATTCATAGGGAACCCATTCTAGGTTATTGCCACATGCTCTTGGATTGGGAATCACCATAAATACTTTGTTGGTAGACGCCCATCCAAGTTGTGGATTTGGATACTATTGCTTCATAGATTCATCATACATGCTTTTGGTGTCCTTGTCTATGCTATTTGATGTAGAATTATAGTGGCAACTCCTGTTAAGCCCAAGAATGGGTTAACAACCATAAGTGGGAAAAATGTGGCCAACACTAGTCTAGAGGTTAGTCTATATGAGCTAGGGAATAGTCATGAAGCTTTTTGGATAAGAGTTAGGAGAGCCACTACCTAATCATAGTGCAAGGAAGACCTCACTACTACAATAGTGCATGAGTCAAATCTCACATCATTAAAGTGCATTATTACACAAGATATACACGATTATACTTTGGACACTACACAAATAGACTTTAATACACATATGATCAAATATATTCAGTAAAAGACATAGTCCATTGCTTACAAGGCTCATCTTCTTAACAAAATGGCAACATGCCACCACTCAGCACAGGGTGACAAATTCTTCTCTTCTATCATCATAACCTTATTTCATGTAACTGGAGATCCCATTCAACACCTAGAGAAGTTCGATCAAGTTTGCAAAGCCATGGGAAACCATATCTTAAGGTTGATGACCAAATTTAATGGAACTAAAATCACGCTCAGTACCTTGGAGAAGTAAATCAAGTTTGCACAACCATGGGAAGGATTGATGATTCCACTAAGATATGCTAGTTTGGACTTGGTTTAGGGTACTAAACTCACTTAAAAAGGCTAATTATGAGGTATTGATACTGGAAATCCCATTTAGTATTAAATAGAGAAACCAAGTTTGCGGGAAGGATTAGATCCCACCAAGATATGCTTGTTTGTACTTTGCGACTTGAAGGTCTTTTTAAAGTGGGCCTTGGTTTAGGGTATTAAATGCACTTGAAAATTAAAGTGGGCCTTGGTTTAGGGTATTAAATGCACTTGAAAATTATGAGGTCTTAAGACACACTTTCATCGTGGGATTATCACCTAGTGGAGCTAGATAGAGCCCCATAGAAACTTAAATCTATAACCTCAAGCATGCCGAAGGAGAAACCATCTAGGACTACATTGCTAGAGCGTAATATCTCTCCATATGAGATGCAATCCCAGGGAAACAAGGTTGGATGACCTATCACTCATTATAAACTCATGATTGGTCTCAAGATCAAGAGGCTTCATGACCATCTCCACAAGCCTAGGCACTATATCTTTGATGAGTGTTGCTGTAATGAAGCAACAACTTAGGATGCATGTGCACATGCACTAGGCACATGCACATGCACTAGGCACATGCACATGCGCATGGATCTAGGCACATGGGCTTAGGACATCTCTATACATGTGGGATTAGGGCAATGTGGCTTTGGGACTATAAAAGACACATGGCCTTGATGACCTTTATGAACTTTTGATCATTTGACATATACTTTTCTTGGAGCTCATGCTTTTGTGGCTGATTCATGGTAGTCTTTCCATGTTTAGGTAACTACTCCCTATGATGAGTGCACACTTGGCTTTCATGGGAGTTGGCTCACGATCCCTCATGTGTGGATGATCACATGGCTTTTCATGGATATGGCTTAGATTCATTCCCAAATCTTAGCTTGGTTAAGTTCCTTCTTTACATTGGTATCAGAGCTATTGGCTTTGATCTTGGTATTTTGATTAGGCAATGATTAGAGCACATAATCATTCTTGAAGTAAGGTTTTCGTAAATTTTGAATAGTCATTTCTTTGAGTGTTCTTGATCTTTGATCTCTTTGATTAGAGTTGATTAGGTTAATCATTCTCGGATTAGAGTAACAATAGTTTACAGAAAATTGATTTTTGAGTTTATGTTAATTTTCTTGATTAGAGCACTTAATCATTCTTGAAGTAAGGTTTTCGTAAATTTTGAATAGTCATTTCTTTGAGTGTTCTTGATCTTTGATCTCGCTGATTAGAGTTGATTAGGTTAATCATTCTCGAATTAGAGTTACAATAGTTTACAGAAAACTAATTTTTGAGTTTATGTTAATTTTCTTGATTAACATTTACTTGATAATCTTGATTAGAAAACCTTAATCTCGAGTATAGATTTACATTAAATTTTAGAACCCTAATCTCTATCATTAATGTAAGGTTTACTTGGATTAGTGTTTCTTCTGGCTAAATCTACCCATAAATCCTAGTTTTCTTCCACATTGGCCTAGTTTATGGAGAATCTTAGTGGTTTTGAGAGAGTTGTTGGATGTTGTGCTAATCTTGGTGCAAAGTTCATCAAGAAGGTGTGCAAATTGCAATCTATTACAGATTGGAGCAGATTTATGTGTGTAGTTTACAGTATTTAGACAAAGTGTACCGTGCAGAGTGAAGTTTACAAGGTTCTTGGTGAAGATTTGTAAAGTTTGCAAGATTATGTGCGGAAATCAGCAAATCTTGGTGTAAACTTGAACAATGAGTGATTCTTGATTAAACCTTCCCTAATCTTGATCATTTCTTGTAAGAAGTTGTGTTTCTTTAAGAGAAATTGCAACAAAATCAAGAAACCATGATATTATTGAAATTGATGTAAGAGAAGCAAGATTAGTGCATCTTATTAGAAGAAATGCAAGATTATTGTAACATTTGGTGATTGAGACTAGTTTAGACAACATTTTAGCATGAGAAATGTAACCTTGTGTAGCTCTTGGTACATTTTTGAACATATCTTGGTGCAGATTCATAAGTTTACAAAGAAAAGTCTGTAGAAGTGAAGATCTTAGTGTTGTAAGATTCGTTAGTGGTGTTGCGCCTACAGCAAACTTCTAAAGATTAATAAATTGATGTATGTAAGCAACCTTGATGGACACAAGGTAAAAATCAACAAAAATGATGCAAGAATGCAAGATTCATCAGTTTCAAATAAGAGGATCAAAGATACAGTGTAATGTGCATGTTTCTAACCCTTAGTCTTAGCGTGGTTATGTCCCTTCTTTACAGTTGCCATGACTTTTAGTAGATAATCTACAAGATAGGGATGTAGAAGTCATCCACCCAAACCAAAGTCATTCAAAGCCTCTATAGCTGTGGAGAACAACCACCACTTGAAGGGTTCTAGAAAAGGCAAGGACATGACCATGGATGATATGGCAAACAATCTGGTCAACTGATTTGGCTAGCATTGGTGGAAGGGCCAGAGCCTCAAGGGCATAAGAACCCATTTCACAAGACAGGCACCCACATCCATCCCCATGGAGACATATGGTTTGATACACAACTTACCACCCCAAAAACCATACAATGGAGAGATATGTTTTGATGCACAACTTGCAGCCCTAAAACTATACAAGCACGAACTATCCATTGTTAAGGCCAAGATCGCAATAGTTTGATAACATTCTTGTAAAACTTTTTTATAGCATATATCATTGATAATCCTTCTCTCTCAATGGTTGTATAGTTCTTCTTTAGTCACACCATAGATGACTTCAGGCACTACATGGAGAGATTGAGCCTAGGGGACATGATTAGCTTGATCAGCTTACCACCACCATGGGGACTTGATCTTGCCCGATGTGCACGATTTGTCACCACCTACAAGCTAAAGTCTAAGATAGGAACCATGGTTGTTAGCCCCATGAAGGGAAGTCTGGAAGTAGTTCCACACCACAAAGCCTCTTCATGTCCAAGGAGTGGTGGATCCAAATGAAATCGGCAATGTGGTGGATTGGAATGACCTAAATTGGTGCTTCCCATCTAAGTTCTCACTTAAAGTGGTTGGATAGATACAATAAGTGCCAAACTCAACACTTTGGATAGACCAAAAAACTCTAAGCCCTATAATTGGGTAAGTACTTTCACAAGGAGTTCATGGGCATGCAGGAGAATCTGCTGACCATGATAGCCACCGCACATATGTTGACCAAAGTTTTGTACGATGCTACAGGATGGGGATAGAGCTATCACCACCCTCACAAAAGATTCTAGAAAGTGTTCGCGTTGCTGGAGGAGCGCCCCATTATTATCGCTTTTGCCTCAACTTGAGGAACACGAGACCAAGAAGAAGAAATCATGGGCAGTGATGAGGGACAAGAATGACCAGCTTCCTCATTGGAATTGGTTATATTGTGAGTAGAGGGCATCTCTTAGAGCACTTATTTGGAAGCTTTGAAAAGCATCAAGGGCATGCGTGGACAAACGAGCGATTATAATTTCCTTCACAAGAGTTTAATCTAACATAGCGTAAAGTTCTTTCATGCTAAGCTTAAAAATACTAATAATTAATCAATTGAAGGATGCCTTATTTATTTATTGGGCTTCACATTTGAATTTGAGAACTGATCACCTATTAGTAGCGTATAGCTCTGGGAATATCATCCTCTAATCAGGGTTTTGGCGGGCTTCACCCCTCACAACCCTCAATCCCTCAGGGAACGACGCTCACACAACCACGCACAATGCCCCTCCTCTTGCAATTGCTGAAGCCAAACGAGTTGCATGCAGGTACTGCTGCTACAACATCAGCAGCAGGCATCCAGGTCCAGGTACCCTTCCCCCTTTCTCTCCCCTCCCTTTCTGCACAGAAGAATTGCAAGCTCGGCTATGTCGCGTTCCTACATCAAGCCACCAGCACCAAAGTATCGTCATCATTATCACCATCATCATCATCCCAACAACACCAGCAAAGCATCCGGTCCATCCTCCCCCTTCCCAGAAAAGCACAGGCTGTAATCTTCATCCTGCAGGAAGATGGCCACTGGAGCCCTCGCCTCGAATCTGCCCTGGCCGAGCTCGTTCCATACCTCCGCTCCTGGAATGTCAGCGAAATTATCAGATCAATCTCCGATGCCGGATTGGCCCTCCAGCTCTTCGAGTGGGTCGGGCGGCAGGCCGCTTTCAGCCATGACCAATACACATACAATGCTCTCATTGAAGTCCTAGGGCACGCACAGGAGTTTCAATTCATATGGCGCACCATTGAAACCATGGTCAAGGAAGGCGTACCTGTGACGGATGTCCCCTTCAATGTCCTTATCAGGAGCTATGGCACTGCCGGCCTGGTTGGAGAAGCCATAAAAACCTTCCGTGCCATGGGGGGGCATGGCTGTCAGCCTACCTCCCTGACTTATAAAGAGTATATTATAGTGCTGGTAGATGCAAGGAGATTGGCCGATGCCCTCTTTGCATTTTCTGACATGCTGGAGAGTGGTTGCTTCCCGGATACCATGACCTATGCCGCTTTGATCACAGCACTCTGCAGGAATGGGGATTTGAATAGGGCTAAGGAGCTTATGAATGGCATGTATGAAAGGGAGTGTGTACCAACCCGCTTCATTTACCATGCCTTCATTGATGGTTATTTGAAAGAAGGCAATGAAGAGAAGGCCTTGTCCACTCTAGAAGAGATGCTGCAGATGGGGTGTCCTCCAAACGTGGTAACATACAGAATGTTGATCTATGGATTCTGTAAACTTGGAAAAGCAGATGAAGCTGTGGCCCTCCTGAAGACCATGCTCAATGCCCGATTGGATCCTGGCAATAAACTATACAATGCCTTGATCCATGCCCTCTTGAAGAGGGGTAAAGCCACAACAGCGATCTTGCTGTTCAAAGTAATGAAGGAAAGGGGGTGTCTTCCAGACGTGGTGACTTACAATATTCTTATCAAGTGGCTGTGTAGGGAAGGAAAAATAGATGAAGCATTCAAACTCCTGGATGAGCTCTCAGCTAGTGGGTCTGATCCTGACATTAGGACTTACAATGTCTTAATTGATGGTATCTTCAAGGTAGGCAGGGCCGACAGAGCTATTTTTGTTCTCTCCGATATGCAGAAAAGGGGTTGCGATCCCAACGAGCTTACTTACAGTACTCTTATAAATGGATTGGTAAAGGATGGCAGGACAGATGATGCACTGGAAATTCTGGATGAAATGATCTGCAAGGGTTTTGATCCTCAGACAAGAATGCATAACAAAATGCTTGATAGCTTGTTTAAGTTGGGTAGAGCAGATGTCGCCCTCTCGATGTTCCACAAGTTAAGAGAGAAGGGATACATTACAACTGTGGTGACTTATAATACTCTAATTAATGGGCTTTCTAAGGTTGGAAGAATGGATGAAGCTTTGGGGTTCCTGGAGGAGATGGTGAAGGAAGGGTGCACCCCAAACACCATAACGTATAATGTCTTAATTGAGGGTCTTTTCAAGGCTGGCCGACTAGAAGTGGCGCTTTCTGCCATCAAAAATATGCTGGGAAAGGGCAGCAACCTCAGTGTGGTGACCTACTCTACAGTGATGAATTGGCTAAGCAAGAAGGGAAGATTAGATGAAGCTTTGGATCTTCTTGATGAAATGATGGCCAGGGGCTGCAAACCAAATAACCATACCTTCAGCACACTGATCGACGGGCTTTTCATAGCTGGCAGGATGGACGAGGCTATTTCCACGTTTGCGGGAATGGTGAAAACTGGATGCATTCCCAACATAGTGACATATAACGTGGTTATCAAGGGGCTGTGTAAGGGGGGCTTGATCGAGAAGGCTCTAGCATTAATGCAAGACATGAGGAATGAGAGGTGCAATCCTGATCTGGTAACTTACACTCTGCTGATGGATGGCTACTTCACGATAGGGAGATCCGATTTGGCACTTTCCACCTTTGCAGATTTGAAGGACAAAGGGTTCAGAGCAAGTCTTGTAACTTACACCACTTTGATTGGAGGACTGTGTAGAGAAGGCAAATCAGAGGAAGCATGGAAGCTTCTAGATGAGATTACAGCCAGTGGATGTGATGTGAAGGTCCAGAAAGTATTGAGAAGATTGATAGAGAAAGATGGCAGGTCAGATGACGCCACTTGATGGGCTAGAGCTTCATTTGTTGGAAGTGAACAGGCTTGTGACAGATTTAAGGACTTGGTGCAGAGAGCTCAGGGAGCTGTGACATTTTTGCTGTGAATGCAAGGCTGCACTGCATTGAAACGGAATGTCATTGGTGGGAATTCGCACTGTCAATTGTTCGATTCCGAGCACCAGGGCTTCTCAAGGTGTACACCAGTGCTATTAGAAAGTGTGTTGCCTTTCATGCCAAGGTATGCTGGCAGAGTATCGAAGGATGGAGTTGTTTTAGTGGAGAACTTTCAGTGTGATTCGATATAATTTCTTCTAACCACAGGTCGGTGCCTGTTTATATCACTGTGCTGCTCACTTTTATTTCTTACTAGTTGGTGCTTCCAGCCTTCACCTTGAGACAGGTCAAGCGGACTTTTTCAAACCTTTTCTGTACCATTATTGGAAGTAGATATAATATTCTTTTTGTCGTCGGCTGTCTGCCAGGTGCTGTGGTTTTGACTTGATTTGAACTGTGGAAGCTGTATTTTGTCCATTAAATGGATAAAGGATGCAAATGTAGGCTTTTCTGTACCATCTTTCAGTGTTTTCTTTCCCGTTATATGCCAATTTTGAGCATAGGTTACAAAGCTCACTCTTGATGTAAAGAGTTGTCACGTGCATCCCGCACTTGGATGCCACCTAGACATTTCTGTACAGAAGGTGCAGGACTTGGGATGGTGAACTGGTCCCATGTGAGCCCAGTCCGGGACGAGTCACCCAGGGATCCATCTCGGTTGTCCGAGGTCAGGTGTGTATTGTCTTGCATAGGAGTCTAAGGTCAGGTGTGCACTGTCCTGCACGTGAAACAGTGCCAGTCCGCGCTGTGAGTCTCCCTTTGGAATGATGTCAGTGACTGTGTGTATTGGGTATGGTACCAGATGCCAGATCACTGAGTAGTTAGTGTTTAGGACAAGGGGCCAGCCCATGGGGCTACCCCAAGTCAAAGTGTGGGCATGGGGATGGTGTGAAACCACCCCCATGAGGGCCAGGAAGGCCCTGGCTGTAGTAGGCCAGGGGGGCTGTAGGACAACTCCAGGGGCAAGGCCAGGGTAGCCGACTTCTTATCCAGCTCTTGGAGAGGTTTAAGGCAAGTATGGGGCAGCCATACAGGCTGCCCAGCCTCCAAAACAGGGGGCATTCAGTGCCCAGCCTCCTAGGCAACAGGCGCCTAAGTGCCCAGCCCTATTTCCCATGTGCCAGCCAAGCAACAAAGTGATGCGCAGCATTTAATAGTATTTATTGCTGTATTTTCTGGTCGTGGGAGCATTTAATGCTGGCCGACTGCTGTAGTACTAGTCGACTACTCATGTTGGGTAGTATAAATAGCATTGCCCACAATCCCAGTCATTCATCTCATTATTCACCAAGAGCTCAAGCAAACAAGGGCTAGACAAGCCAAGGAAGTTGCTAAGCAAAGGGGTGGAGTACTGCAGGTCAAGGGCAGGGAATTCCCAGCCAAGAAAGGTCCAAGATTGCTGTATTTTCTTTCAGATTCACATCATTCTAATAAAGCAAATACACCATCCGTGGTGGGGGCCCTACAGAGGGTAATTGGGACCCAATATTGTGTCCTCTCCATCTCTCTCTCTCTCTCTCTCTCTCTCTCTCTCTCTATTTTCTGCACATCTCCTTTCAGTTTGTGCGTTAATTTCCGTCGCGAAAAGAGTGCTGAATTCTGAGTATTGAAGTTACCGATTCTTCTTCGAAGCTTCCGCATGGTACAGTGGTATTAGAGCCTACTTCAAGTACAAAGATTCAGCAAAGAAACTAGAATTTTTCCTGGCTCGTGTGGTTGGTTTTTAGACGCCGGTGGACTATCCCTTTCGGAGTGACTCTTGTCCCTCGAAGGACGGTTGGTTTTCAGCCTCCGGAAGCCTCCGGACGTCTCCCACACAGATAGTGGATGGTCAGATTGTGTTTCGGAAAGGAAGTGCTTTTTCCTACTATGGCGAGCTTCGACGACGAGAGAGACCAAGAACCATGGGACCAGAGTGCACCAGGCAGCCCCCAGCTAGGGCACCAGGCTTGAGTGTTACAGACATGTTCCAGCAGATGATGCGAGCAATCGTAGAACAGACAGCCAAGTTGGATGAGCAGAAGGCGCAGATCTTGGCTCTGGAAGAGCGTACCCGTTCTCCAGCGTCGCGTTTTCCATCTCCTCCTCCCTCTCCTTCCGTATCCCAGATTCCAGATCCTCGTCTCACAGGGACCCTCTCGCGGGGTCACAGCCGCAACCAAGCTCTTTGCTTGAGTTGCATATGCGTGCATTGGAGATCCGACAACGAGAAGACGAAGCCATGCGATGCGTGAAGCACGAGCGTTACCTCAAAGCATTGGACGCCATATTGACACCGGCGGCGCCCTCGAATCATTTTCCCGAGAAAATGAACTTTAGTAAGTATAATGGTAAACTCGATCCCACAACTCTCTATTCATGGTTACATCAATTTGAAGCTTACTTTGCCGCAGTTAGGAAAACAGATACTGACAGAGTGATCTTAGCCAGTTGGTACTTGGAAGGTGAGGCCATTCCTTGGTGGACTCAGTGGGCTCATGCCCACACCAGATTAGGTATGGCAGCTTATGTGTGGGACGAGTTTGTCCGCGACCTTAAGCAGCGGTTTCTACCGTCCCACTACCTTGAGCAACTCGAAGACGAGTTCAGGGGAGCGCGTCGGAACGCGCAACCAGTCCTTCAGTTTGCCAATAGAATTTCAACTTTATGTTTGCAATTAGGCTTATCTGATACGGACAAGAAAGGGCAGTTTTTGTATGGCCTTGACACGCAAATCCAATGGGAGGTGCGTATGTTTAGGCCAGTCACTTTTGAAGACGCACTCTCGCTTGCGCAGAGTGCAGAAATGAAACATAATGGTGGCAAGCCCCGACTTCTCCCAAGGCTATCGCCTCTGGGGGCGAAGGCCAGAACCAGATGGGGTCTTCCCTAGGACAGAGCCCGGGAGCCTTTGGCTTCAAGAACTCGAACAATGCGTCTAAGCTTACTCTAGACCAGAAAGCGGAGGCATGCAAGACAGCAAGTTGAGTGCTAAGGAGCTTTCTCAGTATAAGGAGGGTAGATGTTTTTTTTGTCATACAAAAGGACATACTTCTCGGGATTGTCCGAAGAAGCCTCTAAAGCCCACCGCAGTCGCCTCCACAGCTTCTGTGGTGAGCTCAGCTCCCACACAGACCCCAGCGGCGGCTACCACTAGTTCTTCAAATCCTGGTACTTCAGTTGGAGCAATTATTAGCCGGGAGCTCGAAGATAAGCGGAAGGGCGCCCATGACCAAGAGTATGAGCGCAACGAATCGCTCAAGTCCTTTGGCTACATAGGTGGCTAGAGAGTCGTCGTCTTGTTTGACAGCGGTAGCACGAAGGATGTGGTCACGGAACAAGTCGCTAGGTGTGCTCGTTTCGAGCTAACTTCGGTGGACAAACAGGTTGAGGGTTTTAGCACAGGTATGACAACAAGCGTCAGGTATGAAGCTCTAGGTACTAAGTTAGTGATTCAGGGCATAGAGTTTGTGCATGATTTTATGGTTGCCCCTCTTGTAGGAGCAGACATAATTTTGGGTATTCAGTGGTTTCACAAGTTTCTTCTTGATGTCAAGTGGGACAAGCATACGTTCCAGATCAATCGGAATGTGTCAAACGCCCCAGTGACCATTAAGTGTGAGCCAAGAATTCCGAACTTTCCGCTCATAAGCCACTTGCAGGCTAAGCGAGCAGTCAGGAAAGGCGCACTGTGTGCGATGATTTACATCCAGACAGCCCAGACGGTGGCTAGTGCTTCCGAGAAGTACTCGGTTCTCCATGAAAAGTTCCAGAAGATTTTTCTTCGGGACAGCCTAAGGGCTGGAGTCGTAGTGCAAGACCAATATCTAGAGTGGAAATAGGTGGTATTGCTAGAAGGGAAGTCCACAAAATCAATATGGGATCAGTGCTTGGAGTAGCAAATGTATTACTTGTGGGAAAGCCCAAAAAGTGTCTTTAGATATATTTTCTTATCTCTATTTCTACGTTTGAAACATTTTCTAAGATCCGCACACAAAATATTATACCAACAAATGCAACATCACATCTTTTAACAGAAAAAAGGGAATCAATGCCTCGTGCTCCACAAAAAGCAAGAGGGACAAACAGAGGGAATCAACGCCTATGGGAAGTGGCGTTGTATGTGTGAAGAAAATCATCATAGCCAAGCCAGTGCAGTCCATACAAGAGGGGTGTTTTGATGCTGTTGCCACCTGCATTTTCTTACTCATCAATCCTATGCTGATTATGCCCTAAGAGGACTTCTCATGCATGATTCTTCTATAGGCCAAGGAACCATGGGCGGGACAAACAGAGGGAATCAACGCCTCGTGCTCCACAACAAGCAAGAGGGTACAATTGTTTCAACGTTGGCATGGATAGGGTTAACACTCTAATGAGTCATGCAAGGTGTAACACAGGTTGGCAGTTAGCTACTGAAGAATTACTTAGTAATCCCCAAAATCTTGTTTTTTACTAGATCCTAGGTCGTACATAAGTGAGTGCTTTTTGGTAGAGCCCGAGTAGAGTGTTGCATTGATGCACAAGGCTCTCTTAAATTGAGCCCGAGTAGATACTTTGATTGGTGTGACCTTCTGTGAATAGATGTGTCCTTTGACAAATAGACGTGTTTGTGTCCATAAGCCACCATAGGGGTTGTGACCTCTCACAAGTGTCTTGTCATGTTATATTTCATAATGGAAAAGGTGTTAAAAGACTAGAAGTCACGTTTGTGATCTTTGGAAAATTCTTGTAGAAGTTGTGGATAGGTTTGTAATTCTTCATCACTTTGCCAAGTCAATTCTGAATCATCCATGCCATGATATTGCACTAGGAACCTTTTTAGACAATGTCTTTATAGTGGAATTAGCACAAAAAGATGGTGTTTCCATGCACGATAATCATGGACAAGTGCCAAGGACAATTATCATAGCTCACCAGCTCTTTGTGAAGAGGGAGTAATGGTTCCACTGTTATCAATTGAAAGCGCTTGCTCTACTCAAATCACTTTTGCTTCAACCTCTTCGTTTTCATCTAGAAGCTCCATAACATGAATTTGTTACATAACGTTTGCATCTCATCTTTCTCCAAATCAATGCAATGTCTTTCTTTCTTCATTGCACAAGAGGTGTGCGAGCTTGAGAAAGGATCTAGCAACCACTCTAAAGAAAATAGGCCGAAGAGTCATTTTACGAGACAACGTGGCTTTTGATAAGGGTTCAAAAGAGCCATATATTTGAGCTTGCATGTGTCACGTGCATCCCACACTTGGATGCCACGTGGACATATCTGTACATCAGGTGCAGGACTTGGGGTGGTAACTGGTCCTTTGTGAGCCCCAGTTTGGGAGAAGTCAACCATGGTTCTACTTTAAGCATCCAGGGTCAGCTCGTACATGGTCTTGGTCAGGTGTAAAAGTCTCACACATGGAACAGTGCTAGTCCGTATTGTGAGTCACCCTCTAGAATGATGACAGGTGTTTTGGGCATTGATAGGTTGTAGCTAGATGCAAGGGCACCTAGGGAGCATATACCTGCATGTAGAACTGCATAGAGTGCAGGGCCATGGGTTTACCCATGTTGCCCTACACGTGGGGCAGCCCATGGGGGCCATGACATTGGCCCACAAGAGTCGGCAAGCCTCTAGGAGGCATGGGCAGGGTGCGGGAGCCATACCATAGGCAGTGGCCAGCACTTGGGTGGCCACACGTATGAAAAGGTGCCAGGTTTGCTGAATAAACAGGTCGTGGAGCAATAATACACAGGCCGACCCCCTTACAGCCCATCGACCAGCATATAGGAAAAATATATGAGAAAGTGCTGAAGGTATCCAAGGGCCAGGACAACCACGGGAGAACCCAACCAAGGTGAACTTGAAGGTCAAGAGTCATGTTACTACAAGTTGTAGATTTACAGCTAAGGTGGACACGCAGAAAAGTCAATCATTTTCATCATTCAATAAAGTAAATACACTAGTCCCTAGAGGGGATCCTTGAGAGGGTATTTGGGACCCAATTGGGTGTACTTTGTCTTTGTTCTTTGTTCTTATTCTTATTCTTCTTCTTCTTCTTCTTCTCTCTCTCTCTCTCTCTCTCTCTCTCTCTCGCACTCTTATCTCCGCTACATTGTGCAATTGTTAGGAAACAAGGTGCTGAATATTCATTATCAAAGTATAATCTTGTATGTAAGCTTTCACATGTTACAATGGTATCATAGCTTTACCTTTTGGTGAACAGATTCAGCCAACAAAAAAAGAAGATTTTTTTTTCGCTTGTGTGGTTCGTTTTTAGACACTGGTTGCACTCCCATTTCGGTGTGACTCTTATCCCCCGTCGAAGGACGGTTTGTCACGTGAGGTGGGAGGCATGAGGTGCGATCCATGAGGTCAGGAGAGGCGAGGCAGTCCGCAAGGTGGGATCGTGGGGATCGTGAGTCGTGAAGTGGAATTGTGAGGCAAGAAGGATCATGAGGTGGCAATTCGTGAGGCAAAATCGTGAGGTGAGTTCGGGAGGTTGAATTGTGAAGATCTTTAGGAGATTAGTTTTGCAGTCAGACTATGAGATGATCTGTGAAGCGATTAGGGATTGAGGTGATCTGTGAGGTGAGTCACCTAGTGGTGGAGGTAAGGCTCCATGTGTCACACAGTTGGAGTAGGTCAACAACATTGTGTTGCCGTTGTGAGATCATCGAGAGTGGAAGGCAACACTTGGTCTCTTTAACTTGTATTCAAGGCATGCCATGACCCTTAGTTGCATGCTGTATAGAGAATCAGGTGGAATTAAACCCTCAGTTGACTTTCTTAACATGCTAGTTGCAAAGGAAGGTCATCAATCACTAACAAGCCACTTATGATTGATTAAGGGACTTAATCTCATCTTAACTTTAATTGAAGTTAACTACAAACGTCCTCCCTAATCCTTCCTCTCTTTCTCTCTCTTTAGTTTGATGCACATATTATTCTCACTCTTTTACTTGAAAACCACCATCTTTTCATCCAAAACACTCTTTATTTCTCAGTTGAAAACTAACATCTCTCACTCTCTCTCTCTCTCTCTCTCACACACACACACACACACACACACACACACACACACACTAAAGATTGTGACGTATGTATGTATTAGATCCTCTCTTCATTGCTGATTCCTGTTGCAGATGCAAAGAGTAACCAGCCAAGGGAACCCCTACCCTCGACTGGTTGTGACTCTTCGCCAAAGGATGTACCTCTTCATCGAATAGCCACATCCCTTCGACGAATGGTTGTATCCCTTGATGAATGGTTGTACCTCTACATCGAATAGACACATCCCTTAGCCTAAAGATGTATCCTTTCGTCTATGGTCATGTTCTTTCGTCAAAGGACATGCCTCTTCAAATGTGTCTCTTCATCTCTTATATGAGAGACCTATTGTACTAAGTTTAATCAATTCAATTCAATTCAATCTTCTCTCAAGTGTTTTCCTGAAGTCTCTTGTTCTCTAAGTTAAGTACTTAAATAGTAATTAGTACACAATATGAGGGATTAACAACATAATCCTCACAGTGGTATCAGAGCAAAAATTTTTTCCTACCCGTGGGTTGTGAAGCCCTCACCCTCTCCGCGGCACTCCCTCGTCCACCCCTCTTCTTGGTGTTGTATGGAAGCAGCGGAGCGATGGTGGACTTGGCGTAAATCTTTGCCCGTGGTGATGTAAAAAAAAATAAAATTCCACACCCATACACACGCACCGTGTGTTTCAGAGAGGGAAGCCATTGTTGCATACCTGGATTACCCCCCTCCTTGCTGCCGGTGGTGGTAGTCGTTCGATGCATGTCAGGAACCCCCCCCTCTCTGTTGAGTATGGAGCACCCCCCCTCCTCGCTTCGTTCGCTTCTGCAGGCCGTGAGCCCCTTGCTCGCTTCATGCAGCTGCCGGCCCTGAGCCCCCCTCGCAGCTGAATATCGACCGCCCCCCCTCTTCGCATCGTAGCTGGTAGCGCCTTTTCGAAGCGGCGCACCCCCTCTTCCGGTCAGGTACGTGATCCAGGCCACGTCACCTTTAAACCATTTTAAAAAAAAATTTGGGCACACTACGTGGCATTTGGGCCTCTAATCAATAAAAAAAAAGAAAAAGGTGTGCGCGAGTGTGAAGTGCCCTCCCCTTCCGTTGGCGATTCGACGCGAGTGTAAAGCGCCCCCCCTTCCGTTGGCGATTCGGCGACCATTCCCCCCGGCTGTCAGGATGTCGCCAACTGCACATTCGCCTTCCCGGCTCTGCCCACGCCACACTGTGTGTGCGCTCTCGCCATCCACGTGCATGCTTCATGGACAATTTTTCGGAGGAGCCCTACATGCACATCCCCTACCTGAGTTACATCGACGAGATCCCCGAGGCTCTCCTTCCCGAACATAGCCCTCTTCGTGCCCCCACTCCGGAACCGGTGCCACTTTCGGCCGATGCTGGGTGGATTCCAAGTCTCCTGGACTCTCCTATCCCAGTAGCCTCGGCCTCACAGGTGTACCGCATACATGTCAGCAGCCCGCATGTAACCGAACTCGACACTTGGGCGATCTGGACTATTTTCCTCACCTGCGAGCCACTGCACCTTGCTCATTTCAAGTACTTTCTGTCACGGTACCCTCAGTTGGCACACTTTCTTCCAGAGTGCAGTGTGGATGGCCTCCGCAATATCTCCTCCACGCGCCCTCCTGTGACATTCTATTGCGAGATCTTTGTCCCCGATTATACTCCATTATCTCCGGTGCCTAGCTCTTTGGCAGAACCAAACGAAGAAGTGGAAGCCGATGAAGTAATCTCCGAGGACGATCCCGAGGAAGTGGAGGACCCCGACTTCGAGTACGAGGATCCCGTTATTGCCTCTCCAGCAGCTGTTTCTTCCATCCTACATCTCGGGTGGACCTTTCCTGCTTTACCTTTGTACTCTCTCTGAGTTCTCCAGATGTCGACTTCGCACGACAACATGCCACCCGCCGATCCTCAGATGGAGGCCTTGCAGATGACCACTCTTCAACAGCAGATGGAGGACTTGCAAGGGGCCCTTTTCGACGGTATTGCATCAATGCGATCACAAATGGAAGACATGCAACAACGGCACCAACACCAGCGCGAGGGATCCAGGAAGTCCCAGCGAGCGCGTCGATCGCATTCATCGACTTCATCATCATCCTCGGTGGGCCAGCAGGACGATCCCTCAACTCCTCTCGATCTGACCGCCGAGGTAGACAATGTTGAACTCAAACTTTTGTATAAATTAATGACCACAACACAGACAAGAAAGATGGATATCAAGTTACATGAGCCCTACAATGGCCGTCGCGATAAGCGATTAATTGATCACTGGCTCTACAAGATGGAGGTTTATTTCTCAAATACCGAATTGCCCGAAAATAAAAAGGTGGCATTGGCCAGTACCCTCTTGAAAGATACCGCCTTCCTTTGGTGGCGACGCAGGATTTCAGATGGCAAGTCTACTCTGACGTGGGATAAATTCCGGCGTGCTCTTCGCAAGGCTTTTGAGCCTGCAAATGCAAACTTTCACGCCAGGTCTTCTCTTCGTGTACTGTGTTTCTTACTTTGAATCTCAGGAGATACAAAGGCAATTACAGGAGTTGCTGGACAAAGGTCACATCCGCCCCAGCAAAAGTCCATTCGGAGCCCCGGTTTTGCTTGTCAAAAAGAAGGATGGATCAATGCGGCTGTGCATTGATTACCGTGCTCTCAACAAGCTGACAATCAAGAACAAATTTCCTTTGCCTCGCATCGATGAGTTGTTCGACCAGCTGCTTGGTGCAAAGGTGTTTTCCAAGATTGATTTGAAGTCCGGCTATCATCAAATTCGTATCCGTAATGGTGATGAATACAAGACAGCCTTTCGGACAAAATATGGCCATTATGAATTCTTGGTCATACCTTTTGGGTTAACCAATGCCCCGGCACTTTCATGACCCTGATGAATGAAATTTTTGGGCCGTACTTGGACAAGTTTGTGATCGTTTATCTCGATGATATTCTGGTTTTTAGCCGATCTATGGTCGATCACAAAGAGCATTTACAGATTGTCTTTGAAGTACTCCGCACCAATGTGCTGTACATCAACAAGAAGAAGAGCGAATTTTTCAAGAACCATGTGGAATATCTTGGTCACATCATTTCTGCTAATGGGATTGCAGTAGATCCTAAGAAGATTCAGGCGATTGTGGATTGGCCTTTACCTCTCACCATTTCAGATGTTCGATCTTTCTTGGGACTTGCTAACTTTTATCACAGCAAGGTGCATAGGTTTTCAGAGATTGCTGCCCCTTTGACAGAATTCACAAAGCTGGACAAACTTCAGTGGTCTTCTGAAGCTGAGCAATCCTTCAATGATCTCAAGCATGCCTTGACAGCAACCCCGGTCTTGGCCATTGCTGCAGATCCCACCTAGCCCTTTGATGTAATGACAGATGCCTCAGATCGTGCTTCTGGTGGAGTTTTGATGCAGAATGATCGTGTCATTGCTTTTGACAATTGGAAGTTTTCAGCCATTCAAAGCAGGTATCCTGTGTGTATGATAAGGAGTTTTTGGCAATCATGCATGCTTATCGGACTTGGAGACATTATCTTCTTGGAGCAGATTCAGTTGTACGTACAGATCATCAATCTCTGACGTACATTTTCACCCAGCTTGTTATGAACTCTCGACAAGGCTGATGGGTTGAATTCTTGGCTAATTTCCACATGACTATCCAGTATGTTCCTGGTCTTTAGAATGTGGTTGCAGATGCTTTGAGCCGTATGCCTTGAGCCACTAATTTTGCCATCACAGATGTGCAAATGGAAATCCCCGCTTGTTTCAAAAATGAGTATTTGACTGATAGAGATTTTGGAGATGCGTTCCGTGCTCTCAAATCTTCTAATCCCAATCCTGCAAAAAATGAACATGTTTGCATCCTACACCATCATAGATGAGTTGCTGTTCTTTTCTGATCGCATTTGTGTGCCTCACAATACTTTATTGCGGAAGATTCTCATTCAAGAGCATGATGAAGTTCCTTATGCTGCTCATCCTGGTATCAACAAGACATATCGGCTTTTGTCTGCTACATACTTCTGGCCTCAGATGCAGCAAGATGTTATCAAATTTGTCAAAGCTTGTCATTCGTGTCAGATAATGAAAGCCTCTCGACAACTTCCTCAAGGGTTACTTCAATTGTTGCCAGTTCCCAATGAGAGATGGGAAAGTATCAGTATGGATTTTATCACCACTTTGCCTCGTTCATCCAAAGGCAATGCTTAGATTCTTGTGGTGGTTGATCGATTTTCCAAAATGGCGCATTTCATTCCTTGCAAGAAAGCTGCTTCAGCCCTAGATGTGGCGTCATTGTTCGTGCAACATGTCTTCAAATTGCATGGTTTGCCGAAGACCATCATCTCTGACAGAGATCCAAAGTTCACTAGACATTTTTGGACATCTTTGTTCAAATCTCTTGGCACGAATTTGTTGTTCAGTTCAGTCTATCATCCTCAAACAGATGGACAGACTGAAAGAGTCAATCAGATTTTGGAAGAAATGATTCGACATTACATTCAATCCCGTTTGTTATCATGGGAAGATTATTTGCCACTCGTGGAATTTGCTTATAATAATTCCCATCATTCAGCAATTGGATTAACTCCATTTCAAGTAGCATATGGGCATACTCCTCTTGTGCCTACAAACTTTGTTTTACAACACAAAGTGGCATTGGCAGATCAGTTGGTTCAGGAGATGCAAGATGTGCTTGTGCAAGTTCGAGATAAATTGGTCCATGTGCAACAAAAATATCAAAAACAGGCCAACAAGCATCGTGGACATGGAGATTTTCAAGAAGGAGATTTGGTCTTGTTGTATGTGGCACCTCACTGCTACAAAACAGTGAAGTCAGTTTTTCCAAAGTTGCGACCTCGCTTCTATGGGCCTTTCAAGATTCTTAAGAAAAATTCAGTTATCAGTTACAAGTTGGAACTTCCACCTTCATGGGGGAAGGTTCATCCGACTTTTCACATTTCTTGGCTCAAACAGTATGTTCAAGGAGATTCGCTTGTTCTAGATTTATCTTCATATGTACCAGAAATTGAAGATGACCATATTATCCTTGTTCCAAAAGTAATTCTTGACGTCGACAGAAGGAAACAAGAAGAAAGTTGACTACAGAATTTCTTGTGAAGTGGATGGATTTGGATGAGTCTGATTCCACTTGGCAAACAGATGAAGACATGCAGCAGTACCCTAATCTTCTTCAGGAGTTATTTGACAAACGGATGTCTATCATTTGACACATGGGTTTTATTTTAAATGGGAGGGAATGTCACAATTGTGATGTATGTATGTATCAGATCCTCTCTTCATTGCTGATTCTTGTTGCAGGTGCAAAGAGTAACCAGCCAAGGGAACCCCTACCCTGGACTGGTTGTGACTCTTCGCCAAAGGATGTACCTCTTCATCGAATAGCCACATCCCTTCGACGAATGGTTGTATCCCTTGATGAATGGTTGTACCTCTACATCGAATAGACACATCCCTTAGCCTAAAGATGTATCCTTTCGTCTATGGTCATGTCCTTTCGTCAAAGGACATGCCTCTTCAAATGTGTCTCTTCATCTCCTATATAAGAGACCTATTGTACTTAGTTTAATCAATTCAATTCAATTCAATCTTCTCTCAAGTGTTTTCCTGAAGTCTCTTGTTCTCTAAGTTAAGTACTTAAATAGTAATTAGTACACAATATGAGGGATTAACAACATAATCCTCACACGGTTGGTTTATAGCCTCTAGAAGCGATTGGGAATGTCTCCCACACATATAGTGGATGGTATTATTGCGGTCAAAGAAAAACTTGATCACTCCTACTATGGCGAATTCCGACAACGCGAGAGAGCACCAGACCCCTACAGAAATTGTTTCTTCGACAACGATGTCTTTGTTCTTCTTCTTCTTCTTCTTCTCTCTCTCTCTCTCTCCCTCGCACTCTTATCTCCGCTGCATTGTGCAATTGTTAGGAAAGAAGGTGCTGAATATTCATTCTTGTATGTAAGCTTTCACATGTTACAATGGTATCAGAGCTTAACCTTTTGGTGAAGAGATTCAGCCAACAAAAAAAGAATTTTTTTCACTTGTATGGTTCGTTTTCAGACACCGATTGCACTCCCATTTCCTTGTGGCTTCTATCCCTTGAAGGACGGTTGGTTTATAGCCTCTAGAAGCGATCGGGAATGTCTCCCACACATATAGTGGATGGTATTATTGCGGTCTCAGAAAAACTTGATCACTCCCATATGGCGAATTCCGACGACATGAGAGAGCACTAGACCCCTACAGAAACTGTTTCTTCGACAATGATGTCCAGTATCTTCCCCTGTAGTCAAATCCCTCTTCAGAAATATAGAAGATCTTGTTTATACCTGTTTTGGCCTAGAGAGAGAAAATCTTCTAGAGAGAGATTATTCAGATTTTAAATATTTTTGGATGGAAAAATATCTCATCTTATTTAAATAAGTTTCCCCGAAATAGAAGTTCAAAAAGATTTTCAGAAGGTGCATTCGAAATAAATTATAATCTGTTCAAAAGGCCTTATCCTGGGGGTCCAGATTTTTTGAAAATTTTAAATTAAGGTTTTGAGGGGCCAATCAGATTCATCCAAATGTGTGGAGGAGATAAATAGAAGAAATAAAGAAAATCCCCCCCAAAAATGAGTAAATACTCACATAAGATGAAGAGTTGACTAAGGACAAGGTAAATAGTTAAAAAAGAGAGATATAATTTCCCTCACGAAGGAGGCGCCTATTTCACATGTGTGGGAGAGTTTTAAACTCCCAAATAATGAGATATTTTTATCTCTCCTCTGTCCTGTTTCAACTAGATCCAAAAATTGAGCTAAACTGATCTAAAAATGGTCAAAAATTGACCGAGCTGATCTGGAAAATTCTAGAATCAGTTTGCTTGGTTAGAGGCTCACTTTTTCCTATAAATAGAAGCCTCCCCTTTGTTGAAGCTTAATAGTGTTTTTTTGCACTGTTACCCTGCTTCTCCCAAGAGCCAAAAACGGTGAATTTACTCATAATTCATTAGTTTTTGACCTTCCTTCTTCTAAAGATTGGTGGCCACTCTTGTTTCAAACAAGAGTAGATCCCTCAAACCATCAAGCCAAAGGAAAGCTCTCAAATTCTCCTTGTGAGTGCTTCTAGAAGCCAAGTCACTAGTGGTGATACAAACAACATGTTCTAGGAATTTATGCGCATCATAGCGCAACAAGGAGAATAGATGCAAGGCATGCACGACTTCTATACAAGCCTTGGAGAAAAGGATACCTCTTGAAGATACCTCCACACCCATTACCCCCCCCTCCCCTCTGCCAGTCATCACTCAGATCCCTTTTTAGACCCCTTCCTAGACCCCTTCCTAGATCCCTACTTTGGCTATCTCCCTTGAGGAGTTAACATAGCAACACCGTGCATTACATGATTTACAGGTACGGGAGGTAGAGCTTCGAACATAGGTGGTCGCTTGTGCTGCCGCACAGGAGGAACAACAACGACACATGGAGCATGAGCGATACCTTAAAGCCCTTGACGTAAGGACAATACGTGCTTCTTCGACTCACCTTCACGAAAGGGTGAATTTTAGTAAGTCATAACGGTAAACTCGACCACCATGTGATTGTAAGATAGTCAAAAACATTAGAGCACACCTTTGTCACATCTCTTACATTCCACTTCATACTAATAGCCCATAATTCTTACATATCAAAAATTAACATCAAATGTATACATAATCTATGTTTTATAAGACAAAATGCATTATCACCTTAAGGCATGCAATTAACTTTTTCGTGCACCATCATTCATTGCAAGGCTTTCTATTACATCATTATCACCTTAAGGCCCACAATTAACTTTTTCGTGCACCACCTTTCATTGCAAGGCTTTCTAGTTACATCCAACAACCACTTTCTTTGCTTGTAACCAAGTAGAGTGATTAGTCTTTCAACTCATACATCCTTATAACCTTAAGGCCCGCAATCAATTTTTTCATGCACCACCATTCATTACAAGGCTTTCTATTACATCCAACAACCACTTTCTTTGCTTGTAACCAAGTAGAGTGATTAGTCTTTCAACTTGTTCTTTCAAGCTCTTACTGTAGATTTCTTGCTTTTTGTTCATAGAATCAAGAGGTCTCTTTTCCTCCTCAAGAAATTCGTCTTGACTCTATTGTATCTAGATATCATCAAGGTCCTTTGGATATATTTTTTCCCTTTTCATGAAGCTCCTTCAATTGAATTTCTTCATTACCTTTTGTTGTCTTGCTCATAGAGCTTGTTGCATTGACATAAGTACCTTGCATTATATTTATGCAATGTTGTGCATACATTAAATGTTGCCATGTTGGATCTCTCGAAGCATTATTACTCATTCATTTACAATACCCTAGCATTCTATGTTCATCATCACCAACATATTTTATAAAGGAAGGTACATTTAGGAAGGGAGGATTTGCATGGACTAAAGGGTCTTGAGGATAGATAGAACCATCCACCCTATTCTTCTCCCCCTCTTTTTGTAAGGTAGCTGTTGTTTATACATCAATGCCCTCTTAGTGTACTTCTATATGGACCATACTTCTCATCCACATGAATATGTATATCAGATTTTTGCTTGATGATTAGTGATGTCCTCTAGTGGTTGCACAGTGGAGAGAGAGAGAGAGAGAGAGAGAGAGAGAGAGAGAGAGAGGTGATGGTATGCAACACTAGAGTGAGTAGATCAATGGACCACTTTAGATTATTATTGATGTCATAAAAAAATTGTAAAGTTAGAGAGGAAACTTTGCAACTTAATTATTGAAAAATGCATGGAAAAAAGCCTTTTTTTACATTGAACTGTAATATTTTTTGGGGAGAAAATAAAATTTTCAAATTTGCACGAGTTGCTAAGGTGGATGCCACATATGTGAAAAGGTGATCAAGAGGGCGAAAAAGGCTTGGAAGAACATAAGTGTAGGGGGGTAAGGGACAAAGTAAGGGGCTCCATGGGCGAAGAGGAGAGGGGTAGGGGGGTAAGGGGCAACGTAAGGGAAACTAGGTGGAAAGTAAGAGGAGTATTCAAGAAAACCTTCATATCAATTGCATTCAAAGGGTAAGGTATATATACATGGTTTTTGAGAATATAAATATAATTTCCTGTGTATGTACACATTTTTAATATATGAATATTTTGTACACTTATATAAATATTTATTTTTTTATATATGAATATTTTATTCACTTAATGTAAGTTAAATGCACTAGTAGCTAATAAATGTGAAACCTCATGTAAATATAAACACCACAAATGGAGTTTCTTTTAAACCCATCTCCTTGCATGTGGTATTATACATTTCTTTTAGTGAAACCCCTTGCGTGGGGGTGGGGTTGGGGTTTGGGGGGGGGTGAGCACAAAATTTTGGATGAAGTAAGCTCTTCTTCTACCATACATTTTAGACAATGTTTTTTACTACACGCAAGGATTTATGCAATTCAGGATGAAGCAAGTTCTTCTACCATAGTTTTTATACTTTTTAGACAATATCTTTTACTATATGCAAGGCTTTATGAATGGATTACATTGTTGACACCTTGTTAGAAAATGGACTTGATGCTTGCAAACCTAAGCAGTAGAACATTGATTTGGCAATCATTTGTTGTGAATATTACTATGTAGAATAAACTTAACTTATCTAAATGACATAGCATTGATGCAAGCCTAAGCATGCAGTGAATAAATATTGAGCAACGATGCTTTTCTTATACAAAAACGAGATTGCATATTAAGCACATCTTAATCATGTAACTTGTGTTGATAAATATCGAGTAGCTATGCTTTTCTTGCACAACAATGACATTGCATCTTAAGCACATCTCAAGTATTAAGAAGATGGACTTGCACTTACAACCTCATTGTTTGTATAACTTGGTCATGGTTGACCTTGATGAAAATGAAGGTGAGTGACAACTTCTTGATTGGTTGAGCCCTTTATTTTTTCCTACATCTTCTCAAGGGATGGATTATCTTGTTTGACACCTTGTTAGACAATGGTCTTGATGTAAATATGTAATGCTCCTTACATTATAAACTTGAGGACTTGTAAAACTAGTACTTTGATTCTCCACCCAACCATATCCCAAATAGACCCTAAACTCATGGTTATATAGGCCTAAGAGGTGCATGAGCTTCCAACTTTAGCCCCTTGACTTTTCATTGGCTAAACATTTTCTTTTCATTCACCAATGCCTCTTCAACCACCCCTAGAAGGGGGCGCCCTCCTCTATGTCCCTTGGGCTTCCATTGTGTACCATTTACTTTGCTTTTTACTTTAACTTTAATGCCTATTAACCATTGCTCAGGTATTTCCTATTTGAAATCCCCTGAACATTATTTATATGCAAACCTTTTATATATAAATAATCTTTCCTAGTCTTACCTTTCAGTGTTTATTGTCAGTCTCATAACATTACCTCCCCCTTAAAAGAAAAGTTTTCATCCTCGAAAACAAACTCAAGAAACCTTTTCTTTAGTGCAGCCACTCTTTCCCAAGTTGATCCTTCTTTAGGTATATCTTTCCACTTTACTAAACATTCTTTAAACACAAAATGTCTAGTTTTCTTTTCTCAATATTCGAGAATCTTTTCAGGCTCATGTGGAAGAATAGGTGTTTCTATAAAATCAACTATTACTTCTTTTCAATGATGTTGTCACTGTTTCTCATCTTGCGTTTCAGTCTACTAACATGAAATACAGGATGTACTCTAGATCCTTTAGGTAAAGCTACCTTGTAAGCTATTTAAGTACTGTATAAGGACCACAATACCTTGGATTTAAATTTGGAACTTTTACACTTTTTAAAGTTTTTGACTTTTCAGAAACCTTTACATAAACTAATTCACCTTTCTCAAAATTAATTGGTCTTCTTTTACCTTTCTCGCTCTTTTATATTTTAACGTTGCTTCTTGCAACATTTAGCATGTCTTGCATGTCTGAGAAAGTCTTTTACACTCTGCAATTTTTCTTTTTGTAACCCAGTTGCTATGGTTGCTCTAGGTTGAAATCCATACATTAGCATGAATGGACTAAAACCGGTAGCAAAATGTTTAGCACTATTATAAGCAAATTCTAATAATGAAAGATACTCATCCCAATTGTTTTACTTATGATTAACATATGCTCGAAGCATATCTTCTAGGACTTGATTAACCCTTTCTATCTCTTTGTGGATGTTCAGACGTACTTATACTAAGTTTGGTATCCAACCTTTTGAAAACTTCTTTCCAAAAATGGCTTCACGGGTGCCCCGCACTTGGATTGTCATGATATTCTAGTAAAATATTCTCACGAATATTTTCTTCTTTAGGTACACAAATGCGACCTTTATATAACAAGTATCCATTATCGATGGAAAAAAGTACCCATTATCTTTAGGTACACAAATGCGACCTTTATATAACAAGTACCCATTATCGATGGAAAAAAAATTTCAACGATCTTTTTCACTTATTGACCCTTCTTTAAGTGATTCCTTTAAACCATTATCTTTTTTAAGTGACACCCTTTTATCACTAACAGTTGCATTTTCTTTACTCTCTATTTAAGAGTTATCTTTTTTAATCAAGTAATTCCAAACTACTTGATAGCTAGGGTCATTAGTACATTTTCCTTTTAAGTGAGCCAGCAACTCACTTTTTAGTTGAGTAAAACTCAACTCATTTATCATGGGTGATCGACTTAGAGCATCCACGACATTAAATTTTCCTTTTCTATATTTGATTTGAAAATCAAACTCTTGTAGGATTTCAACCCATCTAAGCCTTCCTATCTTTTAACTCCTTTTGAGTAATTAACCATTTAAGACTTTCATGGTCAGACAATACTTCAAAATTAGCACCATACAAATAATGACGCCATTTTTTAAGACTATGCATAATTGCAAATAGTTCTTTTTAATAAGTTGAATAGTTACTTTGAGCTTTGTCTAACTTTTTACTTTCAAATGCAATTGGCCTTCCCTTCTGCAATAATACTGCTCCTACATCAAAATTACTAGCATCCGTTATACAAATGGTTCATTTGGATCCACTATTTGCAAAATAGGAGCAGTAGCTATTGCTACTTTCAATTTTTCAAAACTAGTTTGTTGATCATGAGTCCAACTAAATTATTTCCCTTTTCCTTTAAGTTGGTTTCTCATTGGAACATCTATCTTAGCATAATTCCTTATAAACTTTTGATAGAACCCTGCAAGTCCTAAAAGGTTTGTAATTCATCTATATTGGATGGGGCCTTCCATCTCACTATAGCTTCAACTTTATCAGGATTCATACAAATCCCTTCCTCGGACACTATGTGTCCAAGATATCGCACTTCTTTTTTGAAGAAGTCACATTTAGAATTTTTAGCAAATAATTTATTTTTCCTTAATAATTGAAATACTTTTCTAAGGTGCTCAATATGTTCTTGTTCATTTTGACTAAAGACTACTATATTATCAATAAAAACCACCAAAAATTTCCCTAAATAAGCATGAAGAATATTGTTCATTATGGTCATAAAAGTAGCGGGAGCATTAGTTAGACCAAAAGGCATAACCAAAAACTCATAGTGCCCAAAAAATTCTAATTCTTACTTGATGATATTCAGACCTTAAATCTATTTAGCACCTTTGATTTGATCAAAGAACTCATCTATCTTGGGAATAGGAAATTTATTTTTTATTGTGATTGTATTCAATCCACCATGATAATCTATGCACAAGCGCATAGATCCATCTTTTTTCTTCACCAATAATATTGGTGAAGCCCAGGGAGACTTACTTAGCCTAATAAAGCCTTGTTCTAAATATTCATTCAAGTGTTTTTCAACTTCTTATCTTTCACACAAACTTACTCTATAAGGTGGCTTACTAATTGGCTTTGAAACCTTTAAAACTTCTATTGGATGATTTATCCCTCTATCTGGAGGTAAATCTTTTGGCATGTTTTCAAAAAAACATCTTTAAATTATTCTAATAAATTGTTCAAAGAAGAATTAACTACTTCACAATGTTTAAATGCTTGAATTAAGCTTTTCAATGGTTTTTAAATTGTATAACAGAAAAACATTTGTTCTATTTCATTATCTTGATGAAGTTTTTGGAGCTCAATATTACATATCAAAGGAGAACATGGTACATTGTTCTATCCTTGCAATTTAATAAATTTTTCTTTATGCTTAAATGGTAGTGTATTATGCAAATAGCTTCTCGAAAGTGTTTCCCCCAATGAAAATAACCATTCTCTCCCAAGAATTATATCTATGGTCGACAGACGCATCACTTGAAAATCCAAAAGTGCTCCATACTCTTGAATCTTTATCCCAACTTGGTTTACCATAGTATCCCACTCATCTTTATCATAGCAATTGGCTAATGATACTATATACTTATGAGAGCTTGGGACTTGAGGCAACTTAAGTTTCTTAACCAAGTTGTAATTTAAAAAGTTGTGTGTGGCCGTATCATCTATGAGGATTCTAACTTTTTGATCCTTAATATTTCCATGCACTCGAACTAAATCATGTGGTCCAAATGATGGTTCCCACATAGATTTTGCCACCATATAACAATGCTTTTCATCAGAATGACAAACCTCGACCGACATATAAAACCTCCTAGTGAGGGAAAAAGTGCCCCGGTGTTCCTAAGTGTGCTCACACACATCACTACCATATAATGCTACAAGAAGACCCGTCATTTTCTCAAGTTTATTTTCTATATTAGAGATTTTTTCCTTCATTTCCATATTCTCATAATCATTAAGGTCTGAATATTGCATATCTATTTCATTTGGTTTTGTAATATCCTCTTCCATGTGGAAAGAGGATATTAGGTTTTCCCCCTTCTCACCTTCCCATTTTCATCCTTCCCACCTTGAGAAGCCATTTAGTGTAACACTAAGCAAAATGGAAATTTTTTTACAAAGCAAAAACAATTATAACACAATGACCTTACTTGGTTGGGTAATTATGAATTGTCCCCAATGATGTGAAGAACAATTCTGTTGATCCTTCTTTTGTCGGTATTTGCTTCAAAAATCCTTCAAGGTTGTCTTATACTCCATTTGCTCCATGTAGAACTCTAAAGTATATCCAATTTATTAGGCAAGAGGTATTTTGTATGGACAAGATTTGTAAAATATAGAGATTAGGTTATGGAAATGAATAGAAAAGAGATTAAGGAGTAGAGATTAGAGTTAGCAATGAGTAGCTTAATGGAAACATGGAAGAGAAAGAACTTGGCTCTTATACCAATGTAATGCTCCTTGGATTATAAGCTCGAGGACTTGTAAGACTAGTACTTTGATTCTCCACCCAACCATATCCCAAATAGACCCTAAACTCATGACTATATAGGCCTAAGAAGTGCATGACCTTCCAACTTTAGCCCCTTGACCTTTTATAGGCTAAACATTGCCTTTTCATTCACTAATGCCTCTTCAACTACCCCTAAAAGGGGGCGCCCTCCTCTGTGTCTCTTGGGCTTCCATTGTGTACCACTTACTTCCCTTTTTACTTTAACTTTAATGCCTATTAACCATTGCTTAGGTATTTCCTATTTGAAATCCCCTAAACCTTATTTATATGCAAACCTTTTACATATAAATAATCTTTCCTGGTCTTACCTTTCAATGTTTCTTGTCAGTCTCATTAATAAAACCTAAGCATCTAGGTGGAAAAGTATATGCTTAGGGCTTAGCCCCTCACCACCATGAGACCTATAAATACTCTTTCAAAACCAAGAAAAAATTCTAGCCCTCACTCACAAGAACTTGGGCACACAAAAAATGTCATCATCCTCACCATCCTCACTCTCTCCTTCTTCCATAGATACAAGAAACAAGAAAGCACATGATAGAAGAGAGCAAGAATCGTGCCAAAATGAGAGGCATAAAAGAAGTCATAACTCACTTTTTTACAAGAAAGGAGTCATGCACAACTTTCCAACTCCCTAACCACTTTCCAACTCCCTAACCACTTTTGCATTTTTTCATTTCTCAAACATTGAATACATCTTTTAATATTTCTAAGGTATGAAACCATTTAAATGGAAAAGTGAAACTCTCCTACTTTTGAAAATATGAACACACACACATACATTGGACATGGATTTTGAAATGCAGATTTGCTCATTTGCCCATGCCAATTTACAATTTATTTTCACATGAAAGCTCATCAAATAATAATTTTGAATAGCCTAAGTGCTATAATGTGCCAAATAATGCACAAAATAGGAGGTTAGCATTCCTTCACTTAAACTATGAGTATCCTTGTAAACATTAAGAAAGAACCTTTTTCCTTGTTGGAATACCTCATATGTCGATGAAGAAACACACTCCTACACCTCACTTCACTTCTCACAAACACTAACAACTAACTCTTCACTCTCTTCAACTTCACACTCACACGATCTCCACAACTTCCAACTTCGACTTCCTCTTCAACACCAACACTTTGTAAAAATCTATCAATTTAACATTGAAAGAATAAGGCAAAACCTCCTCCCCAAATGAACACAAGAATGCCCAGTCCTTGGGCAAAGGAAAGCAATGTGAACCATTAGAAAGCACCTTGGACCATGCAAAAACCATGGTAAAAATCCCCATCATAAGATCGACTTAACAACTTTCCCTCTTTTGAGATGTAACTTGAAGTTCTCCACCCAAAATTTTGATTAGGTATTGTTTTTTTTAATTTTTAAAAAGAAAGGGTATTATTTTGTGAGAAAGAAAACCTAAACACTAAATGTGGGTCTCGGGGGGGGGGGGGGGGGGGTCACTCATAAATATGTAAGCGTAGCATGTGGGTTCTTCAATAGAAGGGGTTTTTAAAATCCCTTTTTTACACATTTTTTACATACAAAAGGGTACCATTTAAAGGGGGTATTTACATATTGAATAGAAAAAGGGCGTGTTTTATTCATGAAAAGTTTACAGATAAGGGGTTTTTTAATTAGGCCTTGAACGCACGTGATATAGAGATTTTACATATAGTGAACCCCTCGAGATGTGGGGTCTTGTGATAAGTGGCATATTGGCTTCGTGGCTTAGAGTACCACTAAAAGCGAATGACAAAAGCGTTTCACTGTTTGAGTCTTAGAACGAGCTTGCTCGTCTCTGACCCCAGCTCGAAAAACAAAAACAAAAAGTACCACTAAAGGATTTGGGCCGCCAAGTATGCAAAGAAATGGTAAAATTCAAATGTGGAGTCATCAACATGTGTACACCCATGCTTTAGCTAAAACTAACACAAGAATGCCCAAAACTTGGGCAAAGGAAAGCAATGTGAACCACAAGAAAGCACCTTGAACCATGGGAAAACCATGGTGAAAATCCCCATCATAAGATCGACTTAACAACTTTCCCTCTTTTGAGATGTAACTTGAAGTTCTCCACCCAAAATTTTGATTAGGTATTGTTTTTATTTTATTTTTAAAAAGAAAGGGTATTATTTTGCGAGAAAGAAAAGCTAAACACTAAATGTGGGTTCTTGTGATAAGTGGCATATTGGCTTCTTAGCTTAGAGTACCACTAAAAGCTAATGACAAAAGCATTTCTCTGTTCGAGTCTCAGAACGAGCTTGCTCGTCTCTGACCCCATCTCAAAAAACAAAAACAAAAAGTACCACCAAAGGATTTGGGCCACCAAGTATGCAAAGAAATGGTACAATTCATGCGTTTGTGTGATGGTGGTAGAATTAACATTTGGCATTGACATTAATCTAAGAAGGCATTCACATGTAGACCATCAAAGAGAAGATTTACATGCTCTTCCATTTGTTATGAAGAGGTCTTGGTGGTGCATGGAGAGAAGAGGTCTTTTTAGCAATCCATCCTTCATCAATATGAAGAGTACAAAGAGGCTTGTGGCAAACAGGGGATGGGTACCAATATAGGTGATCCCTTGGTGGTCTCCCGAGGCTTGCTCCCTAGGCTTGGCTTTGTCATTGACACTTCAACAAAGGTTTCTAAGTGTTTGTGCTTCTTCTTCTTTGTTGTGCTCACCAAGGGATGGCTTCACAATCAAGTGCGGGGAGAGTGATGAACCCTTAAAATGGTAAGAAATACTTACTTAATTTGCTCTTCATCAACATGGAACTTTGTATTTTGAGATACATTACACCCAAAAACCATTTGATGTTGTAAATTGGCATGGCTAAATAGCAGGTCTCTACACTTACAAAACCATGACCATGCATGCTTCGAATTTGCTAAATTAGATAGAATTTCTCTCATGCAAAATGGACCATGGCCACTAAACTCATATACAATGTAAACCTTAGAATAATAATGAATAACGAGGTGGGAAGGCATGGGGTGAAAGTTGGTGGGTGCTCCTTTACCTACCGGGCCTCTCTCCTCACATGAAGACCTTCTTTATCCTCTCTTTTGGTTGTAATCATTCTCTTTCTTGTGTTCTTACAATGGATATACAGAGTGAAGAAGATGATGAGGATGAGGGTGGTAGTTGTCTTACATTTTTCTAATTGGAAAATTAAGAGTGACAATAATATTCTTTCATGAGAGGGAGATTAAATCTCGACCTAGAATTTGTTCCTCGGCTTATTTGGGCCTTATAAGGCTTTTGGTTTTAAGGGGTTTGGTGAAAGTTGATTGGACATGAGGCCTTAAGTTTACGAATGATGGCACTTATATCGGCTCGATGGGTCCTAACGGGACCTCCATAATAGTGTTAGTAACTTTTGGATCTTATTAGAGATCTATCCTTGCTCTCCTTTGACAAGAAGAACACTCACCGTCCATTGTGCTAGCCTAATAGTGGCCATCCTCATGGTCCAATTTATTAGTCGTGTAGTCATGTTTAGCAATCCATCCCCTTCCAAGGATGATCTCTTCTAGCATAGTTCTTGCAATCATAGCATAAAAGGGGGATAAAAGTTTATGTATAAATTAAGTTTAATTAATCCTTCATGTTTACTATAAAGCCCTAAAACAATTTATACTAGAGATTTTGTTAAATAAAGGGAAAACTTACCTACTAAAAGCATGTACTTGGGTCCTTCATGAGTACCATTCAAGTTGTGTAATCTCTCTCTCATACTTGAGCTCTACTACCTCTCTCTCTCTCTCTCTCTCTCTCTCTCTCTCTTTGACATACTCTACCATGATGATGATATTTCATCCTTTATAGATCCATGTGTGATCTCATGTGATATTCAATACATACTGCCATCATTGTATCCATAGGGTTGGTTGGATCTAGACTACCAGCATCCTCCTCGTGGACATTTGCCTTCAAGAATTCTTTTAGATGTAGATCACAATGCTTGTCATCGACTACCAGAGTGTGCAGTAAAGTGATGATTTTCTTGCCATAGTACCTCATAACCTCCTCATAACATCGTTCTCGTTCCATCATGGTAAGAGGCACCACCAAGGTGTTGAAGCTTAATAGCACTCATTGCCAAGCTCGTTAGCCAAAAGAAGAAGATTTAATACCTCTGTCTTAACAAAGGAGGAAATGTAACTAGAAATCCACACAACAAAGGTAGAACTGATTGAAAAGAGGAGAATGCTAACCAACAAATGAGCCCCAAAATAGATGAGCCATAAAAAGTGATGAACCCAACCTTATCAAAATAAGACACCAAAAAAGGCTCGTAGGATGGCGACACGAGGAACAATAGAAATTATAGATGAGCCACAAATAGCATGAGCATTAACATGTAAAACACAAATTTGAACGTGGAGTAGGAATGTAATGACACAGTAAGAGGAGTTATTAATCGTCAAAAAAATGTCATTGAGGAAGGATATTTACTCATGCCAATTCCATGCGCGACCACACAATCACAGAAATCAAGACAAAATCGAAGACATAATTGAGCACTCGATCACAAAAAGTGTTGGCATATTTACCTAAGAGAAAACATAAAGAAGTATTCATAAGTTAATAATAGATAAAGAGATACACATAATAGAAAGAAAGAACATCATGTCATGATATTATAATTCCATCTGTCATTGGATTGCAAATCCAATTACAAAGATAGTCCCCATAAGCCTCTAACAGAGAGGTACAAATTAGGCATTTCGAATGTGAATCAGTGAGGTACAATTAGGCATATGAATCAAAGAGAATCCTAAAACGAAGAATATAATTTGTTTCTATACTAAACTAAACAACTATACTATATGGTAGTATTTCATATTCAATGGAGGTGTTAATGAGCATTTTTTCTATCCAAAGTTTCCAGCTCGAGTTCTTTTAACAATTTTGAAAACAATAGCAACACTGTTTTTTTAAAAATTTTAACAAAAAAAATATATCATAAAACCTACAATTTCATGACGTGAAAAATCAAGGATAGGTAGTACTCAAAAGACACAAAAAACATAAAATCAAAAGACACAAAAAACATAAAATCAAAACTTTCAAAGCATGGATGAAAACATGTACCAAGGCACATAAATGACAGGCTCTTTTTTCTCAAGGTTATCCTAGTACTCATAAACCTAAATAACATAAAAGAAACCAATATTTTCTTCTTTTTCTCACAAGACTCATAACCTCATCCTCTTCTCAACCAACATAACCCTGCTTAGAAAACAGTGGTTATGGGAAAAGATACTTGCATAAGGGAGAGGAGGCTATAAAAGGAGTAGAGGAAGCACAATTGCCTCCTCGATAGCAATGCCAAAAATATTATAGCCCATTTTAGCGCCCTTTAGAACTCACCTATTCATAGACAAGATTACAAACAAGCACTTACCTTGCTTCCAAGCTCGGGTCTCTTGAAGCCATCCAAGCTTGAGTGATGGTTAGTTGCTCCTCTAATTCCTACCCTCTTCCCTCTGGTCCCTTAAAGCCATCCAAGCTTGACTGATGGTGGCTGGCAGCTTCTCTCCTTCCTACCCTCTTCCCTTTGTTTACAAAGGAAGATGCAAGGACCCACACACCTCTCAATATCTAATCTCTCTCACACAAGGATGAGCTAATGAATAATTTAATCTATACTCTTAACTCTCTCTCTCTCTCTCTCTCTCTCTCTCTCTCTCACACACACACACACACACACACACACACACACACACACACACACACACACACATAGCAAAGAGCAAGTAGAAAAGAATATGTTTAGCACAAAGGGAGAACATGTGCATTCATTTTATGAGATAATATGATATACCTAATTGGCCCTCATTCACACTTGGGTGCCTAAAACTCCTAAGTTAACTAATAGAGTTTGGGTGTGGCCAGATATCTCATAAATGTTACAACTTTCATAGTACCTTTACATGACACTTGTTTTTTATTGTCATGTATGATAAACATCATCTCATTAACCCAAAATGGGGTTAATAGTGTAGCTTCGGAGTAGCTAATTGAGTTGTTATGTGACACTCAAAGTTGCATGGCAATTACAAATAATAATTGACAATGTCAAGAACCCAATGTTATGCAATTGCATGCCAATAAAAGTTGCATGACCATTGCAATGTGTCCATGCTCACACGAAGCACATTGATATAAAATATTTGTGTGAGTTGATGTTGGATGGTAAGGAGTGATCTACTAGAGCAGTATCTTCATTAAACTCAGTGTTGGATCTAGTTTGCCTATAGGTGGACGCCGAGGAATTGGAAATTAATGCTCTACCTTTATCATTATCACTCTATGAGTAACAAGCTGCTATTGTATTGAAAATCAATGCTCCACCATTATAACCCTATAACAAGGAGAATTATGTGGGTATTTTCACAACGGCTCTAACGAGAGATCTACTAGAGTAGTATCTTCATCAACCCTACCAAAGAGGTAGTTCACCTAAGGGTGGACATTGGAACTTGAATTAGTTTATTCTTTGATTCTTTTTTCTCTTTTCATTAGTACTCAAAAGTATTACCTTATTGGCATACCTTAGTTTATTCTCTAATTATTTTTTCTCTTTTCACTATTACCTTAGGCATATCATAGGGCATTATATGATACCCTAAAGATTATAATCACATAGTATAATGTGCATCAAAGCCAAAATGGTTAGTTGCTGCATTGCGAACAGTTACCCTCTTTGACCCAGATATTGGCACCTTATGAAGTGTCTAGCCATCCTAGGTGCTCATCATTAATTAGTCAATGCATATGTGCTTGAATTCCCTACCACTCTTACACATAACAGTCCTGGTTTTTCTTCTTGCATCCATGACACTATTGTTATAACAGTCCTGGTTTTTTTTCTTCTTGCATCCATGACACTATTGTTAAAGCATATCACAACCTTATTGTTTTAGTAATTTCTATTTTCAGTAAGTGGTTTTTTTCTACATAAAGAAAATAAATAAAAAGGTATGTAACTCTTACATGGCATGCACATACACATATTCACATATATACATACGCTGTGTGTAGAATTCTAGTATGCCTTATTTTATCAAAAGCACGAAAAAGAAACTCATATACAACCACAGACACATTATTAAGAGAACCTCAAACAGCCTCATATTGTACAAACTCCAACACCATTAAACTGGAAACAACCAGATAGCAATTAGATATATTAAACAAAACAATCAAAAATAGAAAATACAGTAGACCAAAAAGTTGTTCAAATTAACTCGTGATCAATCTACCTTCGCGAGCTTTTTTAGAGTATGATAGGGTATATACATTTTTAATCGAAACAGAGCTACAGTGTAGAGCTGCTTTGTAAGCTCTAAGCCGTGGGGTTAATCATGATCTAAACATCACCGAAGCCAGTAGCTAATCTTAATGATCTGCAAAAAGCTACATTACACAACCATATCATTATGTATAGTACGATTGGCCTTCTATGATTTCCCACCCTTCAGGATAGGGCAAATAGTGTTGATCAAATGGTTCAATTGCCTCAGCTTTAACATTAGATGTAAAGTCCTCCGAGAAAGGGCTGAATTCGAAACCGAACTCTAGAGTTGAAGAATCACTAATTGGTCCAGTAAGGTTAAGTGTCTCTGAAATTAAGCAAGAAATCAAGATATTGAGTTAGTGGACTAGTATGACATAGTTAAGTGGATTTATGGTTGGATTAAGTGTCTCTCTCTCTGCCCCTCTCTCTCTCTCTCTCTCTCTCTCTCTCTCTCTCTCTCACACACACACACACACACACACACAAAGACGAATTCTGTACCCCCCTTCTCTCTCTCTCTCTCTCTCACACACACACACACACACACACACACACACACACACACACAAAGACGAATTCTGTACCCCCCTTCTCTCTCTCTCTCTCTCTCTCTCTCTCTCTCTCTCTCTCACACACACACACACACACACACACACTCACGAATTCTGTACCCCCCGATCTCTCACACACACACACACACACACGAACGAATTCTGTACCCCTCCCTCTCTCTCTCTCTCTCTCTCTCTCACACACACACACACACACACAAACGAATCCTTTGCGCGCACGCGCGCACGCGCACACACGAATTCTGTACCCCTCTCTCTCTCTCTCTCTCGGATCGTATTAAGAAAGTGACCTGATTCGGGGGACGTTTCAGGTGCAGCAGGAACCATAGCACCACCTTCTTCACCCTCGAAGAACGAAGGAGGAATAGCACGTTGAAGCAGTGCAATCTTCCGGTCATCAAGATTATGATCACTTAAAGCATGGCTAGGGCTACCCACATAGCGGCTGCGGCCACTGATACAGTCAGAGCATCGGCATGGCGCAAAGATCTTGTCATCAAAGCAGTCGTCACGATCGGCCGCGTCGTCGCCTGTGTACTCCATCTTCTCGGTGTGTTTGTTGTAGAACATCTTCTTCTTGGGGGCGGTGGGGTGCTGGTTGGGGGAGGTTGATGGCTTAGCGTTTGTGGGGAGGAGGTCGAGTTGTGGGTTGCGCAGGCGGTGCATCTCGTAGACGCGGCCGTTCTCTCCATCCACCACCAAGCGCAGGGAGCAGCCGCACATGGACGCCAACTCGTGCGCCTTCTTGAAAAGACCCTTGCACCTTTTGGTGAAGGTCTCTCTCCTGTCTTGCCCCCGCACGCGCAACGCCTGGGGGCTCAGCCACCTCCTCCCCATTAATAAGAGGATCGATTGCACAGGAAAAGAAAAAAAACACACGCGCTACTTGTTGTTGCTGCTTGTGTACTACTACTACTACAAGAAGAAGCTGCCCAAGCTAAATTTGTAAACCCCCTAACCATAAAAATAGCCAGGTCGGGGACCCACAATCAATCTGAATCGTTAAATGGGTTTTAACTCTTCATCATCACTATTTTCAACTTATAATACAAATATTATTATTAATCGTAGTAAGATAAAAAAAATATAACAAGTGCGTGCGCGCACACACATAGAGACACACACACACACGTGCATATTGTTTCCAGAGGGGCTTCTTTAGGCCCTTTACAGACCGCCTAAGGGTGTCACAATACCGCCCAACATGTGGGCAGCCAAGAAGTGCCCTGTGCACTCTTGAATGGGCGTACCCCATTGCACACCAATTGCCCATGCTACGTTATTAAAAAGTGATTGCCCATGCATGGGCGCCCCCTTTACACACCACCCTTCCTCAACGTGCATCTCAACTTTAGCATGTTAACTTGTGTATATATACAACATGTAAAGAGCTTGAGTCATTGCATGCCTACTTCCAATCTGGTGCTCAACACATATACGATACAAGTGCAAGTGCAAGTGCTCCTACTGTCTTACTATAATATGGAAGAATGAATTGGTACTCAATGATCACTTACCTGTAACTTACAAGATGCTCCCAAACTTCATCAATACCTTGCAAAATCATTTTCCATCCATATAAATAGAGAGTTGGGGACTTGAACCCCATCACCACAGTGACTGTAGCTACACCCTACTCTCTTTGAGAGGAGGGGAGGGGATGAACTACATTTATCTTACCCCCTCCCCTCCTCCCATCTATAAAAAAGAATGAGAATCAGTAGAGGCATATGAAATTTAAAAACCAAATAAACATCCTAATTAAATAATCCAAAAGATATTTGGGAGATATTTAATAAAGCCAACAAAATATGATGTCTTAGAGAAAAACAAAATACCAACATTGTGTCCAAAGTCATAACATCCAAGCATTGTTTCATCCCTACTCACTATTGTCACTCTCATCAGCTGAGTCATGATCACCAAATACAATTCTCACATTTATCCTCTCTCTCTCTTTATACATAACTCTAGTAAGATTGTCTCTCCTTGCAGTGCCCCCAACCTGGGATGAATCAGGCGGTGCTGTTTTTGATGATTGTACCCTCTACACAATCGCTAAGGTCTCGGTCTGCACCAAAGCTATAACCTCAGCAAGACCCACTTGCAGCCCATTTGGAATGATTGGATCAAAAGCCAATGCATCATTGTTTGCTCTCTCCACCTCCGCTTGTGCCTCTCGAACCCAGCCCTCATTAAATGAATCTCCATGCACAATGCACATGTTATGAAGGACCAAACAAGTGCTAACCATCTTCGGCACATTCTGCAATAACATGTCACATCTCTTCAATAAAATATGAAAGCGGGCTTTCAGCATTCCAAAAGCCCGCTCCATAGGCATCCGTGAACTAGATTGAATGTAGTTCCAAAAGTACCGCTCAGGGGATAATCCATCCTTACTTCGTTTAAATGGAGGAAGCATCCAAAACCTTGCAAGGTAAGCACAATCACCAAGTAAACAATAATTGCCTAAGCTGTTTGATTCACAGCTCTGACCTAGATCACTTCTTTGGAATGCATTCCAATCATGCATAGAACCTGCCCAACCAATGTCATAATCCCAAACCAAGCAGTTAGAAGCAACGGTCATCTGTAAAATTATAGAATGAAACCTCTTTCGATTAAAGTAGTCCTCATGGTGCACATGAGGGGTAATAATTGGAACATGGCTACCATCCACTACACCAATAACAAACGGAATGCCATGTATTGCCTGAAATCCTTCAGCCATGATATGAATTCTATAAGAAGAAGGCCATTTAATGTACAGGTCATGAAGACCTGATGTGGAGATTGCATCACAAAACTCCAGAATGATCTTCTGGCATGAAGACGTGGAAACCCCATACAAATCTGCTATTACTTGTAAGTTTGATCCTGTAGCTAGATGGTGCAAAGCCACACATACACGACGCTTCTCCACAGTAATTGCCTTTCGATAGTTAGTGTTAGACCATTGCAAGTGAGGAGCAAGCCGTGCAGTCAAGAAGTGAAATGTTTCCTTGCTTAGGCGAAGCCCACTCTTGAACATTCTGTCTGAGTAGCTTCCAAGCAAACCACGCTCCATAAAAGTTTGGGGTCTAGGATAAGCCCAACATGACCGCCGCTCATATCTCCTTCTAGCAATCCGAGCTTGCCATGCAGGCCAAAGCCATGCAGCACTGACTCAGTATGGATACATGTTGCATGTATAAATCGTCCTCATCATAATATGAATCCATCTAGACCATAGATCAACCCCTTTCTTATGAGTTTTTCCAGTTGAACAACCCATGCATCCTTCCAAACCTCCCTTTTCCATGTTTGTTCATCTACATTGGTCTTTGGTGTAGAGGCCTTTCTACCTATCTTGGTCACGGGGGCTTTGTTGGAAACTTCAACCTCCTGCACCTCTGCATCATCTGATTGTTGGACTCTACGTTTTACTGGAAGTTTTTTTGGAGTAGAAACCCCATCCACATCACTTTTCCCTTCTGGAGTCAAAGGTGAGATGTCTGTCTCTCTGCCTGTGAGGGTTGCGGACTTTGATGCAGAGACTAGTAGTCGATTGGGTTGGGCGTTGGTATGGTGTAAACGCAAACGGTGAACCACCGAAAGTGAACAAAGGAAAGTAGGATGCCAGAGAATATTGGGAGTATAAGGGCGTGTACTTGCTGTCTTACGAGTTATGGGAATCCATTTGGGGATTACTGGAATGTCAAAATAAAGGGGTCAATTAGATGCTAGTCAAGTAGCCTACAAAGTATTAAAGCAAGAGCACTACACACTAAGCACCCATGGCAGAGCCACATAATGCATAACACATAATCAAGCTACATAACACATAATTTATCACTCTGATGAAGCTGTACCTTCGCTGTAGAGCCACTGCCATGCATAACACATAATCAAGCTACATAACACACAATTTATCACTCTAATTAAGTTGTACCTTAACTGCACAAAACATTGCAAGCTCTATTTTGTTATCTTGGATTGCATGCTATTTTTACATGTTGCAGAAAAAACAACATGCAGCAAAAATAGAGAGCAGATGTCACTTGTATTTAAGCAAGAAGTACGGAATGTATTGTAGGAGTGCGATGGGAAAAATGTGTGTGTGATCCAAGTATTAAAGCAAGAGCACTACACACTGCGGGGCAAAGCCACATAAGCGGTCTGAAAAGGGCCAATGAGGGACAACATGCAGCAAAAATAGCATCAAATGGGTTTCAAAGGTTTGATGCTGCATACATGGTGCATACATGGTGCGCTGGGCCAATGAGGGACATCATGCAAAAATAGAGAGCACAAAATACAGATAAGCAGAACATGCAACAAAAACAGATAAGCATGGAGCAAAAAATAATGAGCAGCATCAAGTTTTAACATGTAAATACGTCAATTTGATTCAAAGACCTCAATTTTTTCTGCTCTCGGCATATCTTATTTTGTAAAAAAATGCAGCAAAAAAACATGCAGTTGGCAACTTTAAGCCCTATAGTTCCTTCAATTCATCAAATTGAATGTTTTTGGTACTCACCTTAGCCGCCTGCCTTGAAGGTATTTCTCATGTTGTGCTTAAAGGTTCTCACACTCGTGAGCACTATAGATCTTCTTGTTTAGCTTGCCTTGTAGCATTTCAATCTCCAACTTCTGCTCTATTTCTCAAATATGATCTCGCATTTACGCAATGGAGACGTAGTGTCAAGGGTGGGTATCAAGGGATGTAGTAGATTGGAGGATCTCTTTTCCTTTGGTTTCCTTGGGCTTCATTAGGGACTTGCATGTGGAAATGGGTTTGCGAGTCCATTCCTTTTCTACCTAGATGCTCTTTTGCAGATCTATGTTTTGAGCTTGATGCTCTTGAAGAGTCTTGCTTTTAACTATAGGTTGTTGCTCATTTGTTTGTTTGCCATCCTCTAGCTCTCCTAGATCCTCATTGTTCTTACTACTTGGTTCCTTGTTTTTGTTGTTCATTTATTTTTTATTGGTGTGAACCCCATTAAAAAAAAAGGAATTTGGCTCAATTAAGGCATAGTTAGAGTCCTAGTGCAACTTCTTATGGGGAGTCATCCTATAAAAGTAGCCATCCAATTTTATCATCCCTAACCTGGTTGGTAGAGTGAATCTTTAATCTTCCTTTCCCTTGTTCTTTTTTTTAAAGTTTAGGGTAGTACTTGAAGTTGTGTTAGTGTGTATTGAGGTTTTCTATAGACTTTTGATATGTTTTGGAAGGGTTCCATGTGTGAAAACCATATTGGTTTTCCACGGTATAAATATCTTGAGGTTTTCATGTCTGAGAAATTGTATAGTTTGACCATTTTCATGCATTTTAGTATCACAGATCACTCAGATGGTAAGAGGAGGTTAGTAGAATATGAAATTTATGTGATATGAATAACTAGGGTGGATATTCATGTGCAAGTCCAATGAAAGTCAGTATTGTGATAAAAAATGGTGTTGGATTAGAATGTTAAGGTAAGAGGAAATAAAAGACATGAGAATTAAATATTTTCTAACTTAGATGGCATGAAAAACAAGATTGGAATATCTTGAGATAATCATGCCTAAATTTGTATCAAGAAAATGGATGAGAATTATGTTGCGCTGAAGAATATGCATTTGAACCAATGCATGGGTTTTCCCTTTGAATTGATAAGGTTAGTTTGGCGTGAAAAACTAGATTGGTTTTTCAGCGACTAGTGAATTTCTTAGTTCTTTTTTGGGTGAATGATAGTGCAAGCTAGTGTAAGAGAACTTAGAGTTAGGGTTTGTGCGAGTTACTGTAAGAGACTTGATAGCTTGACTTAAAAACTTAGAGTTAGGGTTTGTGACCCCTCTACACTTTGTACACGACGGACATTGGGGATAGTATGTGACACGGGCCCACTACTAGGAAAATAGGGTAAATAGAGACTTGCAAGAAATATATTATTCAACCAAAATAACACATCAATAACCACAAGTTCAACATATTCAAGAATTTTTAAAAATAACTTGCAAAAATACCTAGCTCATGAAAACGACACAATAATGGGTGTAATTTTCTCCCCTCATGTGTGTGGCCTATCCCCACACATGAGTATTAACGTAATTTCATTCCAATAATAGGCCATCACCTCCCAAAATACAAAAAAGTATGTTTTTCCTTGCATGGCACTCTCTTATGCTCAAAATAGAGTGTCCATAAATTGAGGCTAGTGTTAAAGCAGATAACTCTTTATAAAAATATTAAAGTTTGAATGATTAAGTCTAGCTTTGATAAATCTAAGCTTCTAAATTAAATCAAAATGTGCACAAGATATACAAAGATGTTTCCAAAAATGTATGCCATCAAATAATAATGTGTGTATCCTCCCCAATCTTATGAATCCTCTTCACCTATAAAATATCTGGAATAATAAATTGGTAAACAAATATTCCATAGGCATACTTGAACCATCACCACACACATATTTGCTAGGTGTAAAGTAACCAAGAATCACCCTGCCATATAAACCAACTGTAACAAACATTGGAGGCCCCAAACATACATAAATGTATACCAAAGATGTTAATATTTACAATGGCATCACCCATGATACTAACATAATTTTGCATGACACAAAGATAATCCAAGTATCCCTGAATTATCTAAGAGAGTAGAATAATATTTTTAAGAGATCTTAAAATACATTCTCATAACTTTCCCTCATTTTTGTACAAGAAAAGCATAGCTACTCAATATTTATTAACTACGTGCTTAGGCTTGCACCAATGCTATGTCATTTTGATAAGTTATTTTTATTCTACATAGCAATATTCACAACAAATGGTTGACAAATCAATGCCTTACATCAGGTTTGCATCATCAAGTCCATCCCTTGAGAAGATCTAAGGAAAAACAAAAAGCTCAAACAATCAAGAAGTTGTCACTCAAACCTTCATTTCCATCAAGGTCAACCACGACACAAACAATGATTTTGTAAGTGCAAGTCCATCTTCTTAGTGCTTGAGATGTGCTTATGATGCAATGCCATTTTTGTATAGGGAAAGCATAGTTACTCAATATTTATTGAGAAATCTCAAATTCTAGACCTATCATCGTGATTCCACATTTGGGAACATTGTCCTTGGCGAAGCTTGGGAGAACTTTTGAGTAGTAGTGAGAAGAGAAAAAAGAATAACTAAGGTATAATTAAGTTATGACTAAGAACATGTAAGGCTATAAAGACCTCATTTTGTAATAATCTAGACGTTAGTTGTTTGTTATAATAGAATGATGTAATGTTTACTCGACAATTTGCATTTTCATAATCCAATTACACACCCTTTTTGTACAAAGTTCTCATGTCCATTTTGTATCATTTTGATTCAAGTTCCAATGACCACCCTTAGGTGAACTTCCTCTTCAGTCCAGCTTTGAGTTGATGAAGATACTTCTTTAGCAGATATCTCCTTACAGCCTTTGATGAAGATACTTCTTTAGCAGATATCTCATTACAGCCTTTGTGAAGATACCTACATAATTCTTTGTTATAGGGTGATAGTGAAACATTGATTTCTAATACAATAGCAACTTATTACCCATAAAGTGAAAATGATAATTTTAGAGCATTGATTTCCAATACCTTTCTTTAACTTCCACTCATAGGTGAACTATCTCTTTGATCCAATGCCGAGTTGATGAAGATACTGCTCTAGTAGATCACTCCTAACCATCCAAAATCAACTCACACACAAAGTGATACTGTATGTCAATGTGCTTTGTGTAATCATGGACATGTGGTTCTTTGCAATTGCCATTCAACTTTTATTATCATGAAATTACATAACATTGGGTTCTCGACAATTACCATCGGGTTCTTTGTAATTGCCATTCAACTTTGGGTGTCAAATAACAACTCAATTGGCTACTCCTAAGCTACACTATTAACCCCATTTTGGATTAACGAGATGATGTCTATCGTACATGATAGTGAAGAATATGTGTCATGCAAAGCTACTGTAAAAGTTGTAACATTTATGAGAAATTTGGCCACACCCAACATTTACGATTTTTGGGTTGTTGGAAATGCAAGAGCCAAAACTAGAAGAAAAGTGCAAGTTTATTCATCATCAAAAGTCCTATTATATAGGCAAGATACAATAGAGAGAGCCAAGCTCTTGCTTACATCACATGTGAGGTCAAAAGGTAGATCCCCACCGAATACTCAATGATCACCAATGATCCTAAGGCTAGTTCTCATGCTTTAGTCTTTTGTCCACTATCCAAAGACTATTTCTCATGATTGAGACCACATACAAGCCAATGAGAAGGACCATATTCCAACACCCTCCCATGGTCCCAACATGGGAAAGGTCTACAAGAAAGAAATATTATACTACCCTCCCATGAACTAAACATGGGGGTCTACATAACAAAAAGATAAAAAAGGACTAGGATGACTAATGCCCCCCCTTCAGACTAGGCTATAGGATGTGAGTCTTGCATCTTCTCTACACAAGACATGGCTAAAACATGATCCAGACTTGCCTAATTCCAAGCCTTGACTAAGATAATCCAAGATCTAGAAGAAAGCATATCCTGAGGATATGTTGAGACTAGTTTATAAATGCACTAGTTCAACTTCCATCATAACTTTTTGAAGGGGACTACAAAAGAGGATTTAAAAGAGCCTAATCAGAATCATTCACAATATTAGTGGAGACCATGTTGGTCTCATCATGGTGGGTGACTTCTGTCACATTTTCTTCATGCTTTTTTTTGAAGCAATACTTCTCGGTATGGCCCTTGAGACCACAATAGCTACATGTCATCTTTAGTCTACATGTTTTTTCAATACCACAAAAGGAGCATGATTGCTTATCTTGAGTGGACTAATTTGTCAATGGATTTGATCCTTTGACATAGAGTGCATCATCTTGATAGATTGTATTTGGAGTAGATGTCCTTCTCTCTTCTTCAAAGATGGAGGATTGAGCCTTCTTGAGACAAATCGGATAGATTCTTGAGAGTTGTCACTAGGTGCCCATACTTTGGTGGTAAGCTCTTCAATATCACTACAATAATGATGTCCTTTCTCCTTCACCTGCAAGTTGAGCCAACAAACTTTTCATCTTGTTAAGATGAGTTGAAAAAGACATATGAGGCTCCATGGAGAGACCAAAAAATTCTATCATGAGAGACATTAGAGTCCCTTTCCCTTTGCTCCGAATAGTTCTTTGAGAGTTTCCCATGCTTGATTAGAGGTCTTACAAGCACCAATGTGGTGGATGCGATCATCTTCCATGCTTAGTACGAGGATTGCTAGTGACTTTTCATCTTTTGCTGTCCATAGACTTTTATCCTCCCCCCTTGGTGGGCATTTCTCTCTTCCATGCTTAGTACGAGGATTGCTAGTGACTTTTCATCTTTTGTTGTCCATAGACTTTTATCCTCCCCCCTTGGTGGGCATTTCTCTCTTCCATTGACCACAATGTTCCAAAAACCCTTCTTGATATAAGAAGGAATTCGGCCTTCACTGACCAAGTAAAGAAGTTTGTGCCATTAAACTTGACCATGCCCTTCATTTCTCCCATGATTGGAGCCCCTTAGTGGAGAAATCCACTAGTGAATGTGGATGATAATGACATCATCTATGTAGAGAAAAAGGATGATAGCCATGTTGCTAATAACCACCTTGTGTGTTGTAGATCTTCCTGAGCAGGGCCTTGAAAAACAATAGAGCTCTTCAAGCTCAAGTAGTGGATAAATCTACTGTTATTATTGAGCAATAGAGCTGTTACTCAAGAATCCCTTCACCATATAGGTGAAGAACTTCAAGGTATGAGGATGGCACCTTCCTTGGCTTCTTCTTGATGGACTTGCGCTTTGATGTTACTTCTTCTTCTTCTCGGAGATTGAGTTTTGCTTGATTGGTTGATTCCTTAGTTTCTATAGACCTGGCCATGGCTCTTCAATACATCTTTAGTGTAAAAAATGAAAAAAAATAAAGCTTCATTAAAGATGGGCTATGGTGGTGAGCTTTCTGCCATAGAGCAGTCTGAGAAGAAGCAGGTGGCATAGCCAGTAGAGGGAGAGATATGACAAGCCCTCTTAGGAGGATAAAGACTACTGGTAGGGGACCTAAAGATGGGCTATGGTGGTGAGCTTTCTGCCATAGAGCAATCTGAGAAGAAGCAGGTGGCGTAGCCAGTAGAGGGAGAGATATGACAAGCCCTCTTAGGAGGATAAAGACTACTGGTAGGGGACCTCGACAACAGGAGGAATTGAGAAATAATGACCTCGTGAGGGTGCATCAGTGATACAACCAAAACATTAGAGTTTTTGTGTATGATTTGGGGGAAATCATAATACCGAGGCTAGCACGGAGGGTACCCTTCAATTGCTGCTTCCAGTCGGTGCGCCTTGATGCAAGGAACTCGTATATGGAAGGATTTGACAAAAGTAGCCGTGGTTAAGGCACTGGGCATCCTCCACGGAAGGTGGGTACAACTTCCATAAAAGTAGGGGAGGTAGGTGAGCTAGTCTAGGGATAAGGATTAGCACTAATCATGGTGTGATTAGTGAAAATTAAGCATGCCCTAGGATTTGTACCTGCTCCGATACCATGTTGGAAATGCAAGAGACAAGAGTGGAATGAAAAGTGCAAGTTTATTCATCATCAAAAAGCCTATTATATAGGCAAGCTACAATAGAGAGAGCCAAGCTCTTGCTTACATCACACGTGAGGTCAAAAGGTAGATCCCCACCAAATACTCAATGACCACCAATTATCCTAAGGCTAGTTCTCATGCTTTAGTCTTTTTTCCACTATCCAAAGACTATTTCTCATGATTGAGACCATGTACAAGCCAATGAGAAGGACCATATTCCAACATGGGCACCCAAGTGTGAATAAGGCCCAATTATGTATAACATATTATCTCATAAAATTAATGCACACAATCTCCCTTTGTGCTAAACATTGTTACCATATTATAGTAGTGATGTGTGTGAACACACTTAGGACCGCCGGGGCACTTTTTCCCTCACTAGGAGGTTTTTTCCCCCGTGCATTGTATATACGCCCATTATCTTCTAGGGCTTGTAATCTTTCATTTTTGGCACTCATAATACACTACTGTGTTGTGCTCAAGCTTCCTCATCTTCTTGAAGTTGTGTGTGCATTCCTGCAACCCTAATTCCAACAATTGGTATCAGAGCAGGCTTCCTCCTCCCGGGCAGCATCACCGGCACCTGCCGCTTCATCTCCTCCGATTGCGACGAGGTTTCACGAGCGTCTGCAGGTTAGTATATGCCGTGGGAAAGCCCGTAGGGCTTGGTCGTTTCAGAATTTTGATCTGAAGTCATTTCGCCCTCCGTTTTTGCATTCCAAGTACTGCGTAGGCAAAATCGTCCTACTGTGCAGATTTTCTGTCAAGATTAAAATCTGCAGGACAGGTGCCCATTCGTCTGTTTTGGGCTGTGCTACATAGCACAGGTCGATTTTATACAGGTTTACCTCTTACAGACAGCATTTACATCTAGTAGTACAGTCATTGGCCATGGCTGACAACAATGATGTATTCCGCATGTTGGCTGCTGAGGATAAGTTGGATGGCACCAACTATCCATTGTGGGCATATATGATGCGACATGTATTGGTAGCAAAGGGGTTATGGAACATTGTGCAGGGTATTGATGCACGTCCTATTGTGGCTGGGAATGCTGCAAACACATCAGAAACAGGTACTGTTGATGATGGTGCAGGCACAAGTGCTGTAGCAGCTGTTCGAGAACCACCACTTTCAGCAGAGCAGATTCGTTGGGATGGTAGAGATGCGCAGGCTCATGCCTTGATTGCGCTGTCTGTCAAACGTACCATTATCCCACATATTCGCTCCTGCAGGACTTCTAAGGATGCTTGGGATGTACTTGCCACATTGTATCAGGCAAGAAATGAGGCTCGTGTTGCTTATCTCCGAAAACAGTTGGAGAATGAGCATATGAACGAAGGTGATTCTATGGATAGCTTTTTGACAAAGATCAAGGATTTCAAAGAGCAGCTCATTTCTGCAGATGAAATCCTGTCAGACAGTTCACTTGTGCAGACTGTTTTGAATGGTCTACCAGATTCTTATCAGGGTTTTGCTTCCACTCTTCGCTTGATGATGAAAGGCAATCCCAATGCCTTATCATTTGAGGAGTTAGTTTCTGTTTTGCTGCAAGAAGACCAGTCAAGGCAAAACAGGAATATTATGCGTGTCGCAGATCAAGCTTTCGTTGCTAGTCAGAGAAGCGGGAAAGGTAAAGCTGGCTTTTCTTCTAGTAAGCAGAAATCTGCAAATGCTGCGCAACCAAAGAAGGAAGACAAAGATGAGAAGAAGGGTGACAAACAGAAGACATTTTGCAAGTACTGTAAGGGAAATGATCATGTCATCAAAGCGTGTCCTAAGCTGGCTGCGAAAGAGGCTAAGAAGAAAGAGGCTGGTATGGCTGTTGCAGATGCCTCTCCTTCTAACAATGAATCTGCTAATGTTGTGCTAGATACAGAATGGGCATTCAATGCGCAGTGCAGTTATGACCCATCTTTGCATGACACATGTATGTCTGCAGTAGATTCAGATGTATGGTACTTTGACAGTGGTGCCACTAAGCATATCACCTCGCAGCGCAGTTTATTCACTTTCCTTGAGTCTGCTCCCACAGGGAATACTGTCACTTGTGCCAATAACTCCTCTTATCCCGTTAAAGGAGTTGGACAGATTGTGCTGAATGTTGCAAATGGCAACACCTTTACACTTTTTGATGCATTGTATGTGCCAGGGATCAAAAAGAATCTGCTGTCAGTCTCCGCATTTGCCAAAACAGGTTTGGTTGTAAAATTTGTGGATGACAGATGTACTGTTCATGATCTCTCTTGTGGTGACATCATTGTAGCATCTGGTTCACTATGTCGAGGGCTGTATAAGCTCAATATGGATGGCAAATGTGTAGAGGATTCAGCATGTGCTATTATGGATACGCAGGCTATTTCAAATGCAAAACTGTGGCATGCACGTTTTGGTCATCTGAATTTTGCAAGTTTGCTGCGCCTGCAGAAATCTGAAATGGTGTCTTCTTTGCCTAAGCTTGAGGCACCTGTCAAGCATGTTTGTGAGGGCTGCATATTGGGTAAAATGCAGCGTGCTTCCTTTCCCAAAGATGGATCAGTGAGAGCTGAACGCAGATTGCAGCTTGTTCACAGTGATGTTTGTGGTCCCATGCAAACTCCATCATTTGGAAACTACCTTTACTTCGTGACTTTCATTGATGATTTTACCAGGCATGCATGGGTATATCCTTTGAACGCAAAGTCCGAAGTGTTTTTGTGCTTCAAACAGTTTTTGGTTATGGCTGAAAATGTGTCAGAAAGTAAGATGGGCACCCTCCGTTCAGATCGAGGGGGGGAGTATATGTCTTCAGAATTTAATGCATTTCTGGCTGAGCGTGGGATAAAACACCAATGTACAGTGCCGTATACACCACAGCAAAATGGTGTGGCTGAGAGAAAAAACAGGTCTCTCATGGAAATGGCAAGATGTATGGTTAAGAGTCAAAGTCTACCACATGGTTTTTGGCTTGAGGCTGTCATGTGTACCACTTATGTACTAAACAGGTGTCCCACCAAAGCATTACAGGTTGTCACTCCATATGAGGCTTGGCATAGCCGCAAGCCATCTGTTGGCCATTTACGTGTTTTTGGTTGCCTGGCATATGCATTAGTGCCTGTGCAACATCGCAGAAAATTGGATGACAAAGCTGTCAAATGTATTTTTGTTGGATATAGTGCTGAGAGCAAAGGCTATCGTTTGTATCATCCACAGACAAAGCGCATTTTGGTTAGCCGTGATGTTGTATTTGTGGAAGATGCAGTTCAGCCCTTGGTTTCATGTACTAAGGAGACAGATATCAGCTCACGTGATGTCTATGATACATTGTTGCCTCTTTTCAGTGGTGCACAGTCAAGTGCAATACCTCATGAGGCAGTTTTTCAGCCTATGCAGGTTTTAAATGATGGCACAGATCAGCCTATATCTGATGCAGATGTGCATGATGCACTTGAGGATGAGAGACAAGAGATTGAGGGCTCTAGGAATATGCCTAGATGGCTGGTGCAGACTTTGCGTGACAGCAAGTTGGATGCCCCTTTGTCTAGTCGCACTCGTTCTGGCTCTCATGGTGCCTCTTATGCGTCAGATTGTTATGCATTGGCTGTTTCTAGTATGTGCGATGAAAGTGAGCCTGTTTCATTTGATGAGGCACAAAGTTCAGAAAATTGGATGGCTGCTATGCAAGCAGAATACGATGCTATTATGAAGAATGGTACATGGTCTTTATGTGACTTGCCCCCTGGCAAGAAGGCCATTGGCACTAAGTGGGTATACAAATTGAAGCGTAAGCCTGATGGCACAGTGGATCGCCATAAGGCTAGGCTTGTTGCAAAAGGTTATGCTCAAGAGAAGGGCATTGATTTTGATGAGACTTTTGCTCCCACATGTCGTATGACCACTGTTCGTAGCATCTGTGCATTAGCAGCTCATAATGGTTGGAATGTACATCAGCTGGACATAAAGACTGCGTTCTTAAATGGAGATTTGCATGAGGAGGTGTATGTATCGCAGCCTCGTGGTTTTGTTCAAAGAGGGCAGGAAAACAAAGTGTGCAGGTTAAAAAAGGCTTTATATGGTTTAAAGCAAGCTCCACGAGCTTGGTATGAAAAAATACATGCATATTTGACTGCACATGGGTTTCAGAATAGTCCAACAGAAAGCACTTTGTATGTTAAACGTGTGGATGGTGTACATCTAATCATTGCTCTCTATGTCGATGACATGCTGCTCACAGGACCAAATGAGAGTCATCTTGCTGATTTTAAGGCTGATTTGAATGCCTCTTTTGAGATGTCAGATTTGGGGCATTTGCATCATTATTTGGGGATACAATTTAAGCAGTGTGATGGAGGTATTGCTTTGTGTCAGACAAAGTATATTGAAACATTGTTGCGGAGATTTGGCCTTGAAGACTGCAAGCCTATTGCTACTCCAATGGAGACAGGTTTGAAGTTGAGTCTTCATGATGCTGGAGATCACTTTGATGTCACACTCTATCAGACAGCTGTTGGTTGCCTCATTTATGTATGCATTACGAGGCCAGACATTCAGTTTGCAGTCTCACAGGTGAGCAGATTTATGCATAGCCCAGGCATTAAGCATTGGCAGGCAGTGAAGCGTATCTTTCGCTATTTGAGTGGTACTCGGCATCTTGGGTTGTTTTATCCCAAGGGGGGATCATTGCCGCCAGATTTACATGCTTTTTCAGATTCTGACTGGGCTGGTTGTTATGACACACGCGTGTCCACGAGTGGTTTTTGCTTCATGCTTGGAAGCTCATGCATATCATGGTTGAGCAAGAAGCAGCCTACTGTGGCCACTTCTAGTTGTGAAGCTGAGTACAGGGCAGCTTTCATAGCTACGGTTGAGTGTGTGTGGCTCAGACGCCTTATGGCTGATTTGGGTGTTGGGCAGCCATCTGCCACCACCATCTTCACTGACAGTCAGAGCGCATTGGCAGTTGCGCGGAACCCAGTGTTCCATGCTCGTACGAAGCACATTGAGGTGCACTACCATTATGTCAGGGAGAGACTCTCTGCAGGAGAGATCAGTTTGGCTTATGTGCCAACACAGGATAACCTTGCAGACCTTTTCACAAAGGCTCTGCCTCGTGAGAAGTTCGAAGCTTTTCGCAAAGCTTTGGGCTTACTCCCTTTTGTGGATTCGTCCACATAGCTAGACACTTCCCTATACATGAGTGCTAGCTCTTGTTCACCGCATCACTCCAGGGGGGATTTGTTACCATATTATAGTAGTGATGTGTGTGAACACACTTAGGACCGCCGGGGCACTTTTTCCCTCACTAGGAGGTTTTTTCCCCCGTGCATTGTATATACGCCCATTATCTTCTAGGGCTTGTAATCTTTCATTTTTGGCACTCATAATACACTACTGTGTTGTGCTCAAGCTTCCTCATCTTCTTGAAGTTGTGTGTGCATTCCTGCAACCCTAATTCCAACAAACATGTTCTCTTTTACGTACTCTTTGCTCTTTGCTATGTGTGTCTTTGTATGTGTGTGTGTGTGTGTGTGTGTGTGTGTGTGTGTGTGTGTGTGTGAGAGAGAGAGAGAGAGAGAGAGAGAGAGAGAGAGTAGAGATTAAATTATTTTGTTTGAGAGAGAGTAGATATACTGAGAGATGTCTGACTCCTTGCATCTTCCTTTATGAGAGAGAGGAAAAGGGTAGCAAGGAAAGGAGCTACCACTCCTTGCATCTTCCTTTATGAGAGAGAGGAAAAGGGTAGCAAGGAAAGGAGCTTGGATGGCTTCAAGAGACTCGAGCTTAGAAGCAAGGTAAGTTTCTTATTTGTACTCTTGTCTATGATGAATGGGTGAGTTCTAAAGAGGGCTGAAATATGGGCCATATTTTTGGTGCCACTCCTTTTAGAACCTCCTCTCCCTTATGCAAGTATCTTTTCCCATAGCCATTGAGCAAGATTGTGTTAGTTTTGAGAAGAGGATAAGGTTTTAAGTTTTGAGAAAAAGAAGAATTACTTTATGTTTTTTATGTGTTATTTAGGTTTATAAGTACTAGGGTAACCTCGAGAAAAAGAACCTATCATTTATGTGCATTAGTACATGTTTTGATCCCTTCTTTTTCACGCTATGAAATTGTTGATGGTGTTTTTGTGTCTTTTTATTCCTACCTATCCTTGATTTCTCATATTGTGAAATTGTAAATTTTTTACTTTTTTTTAAATCTTTTTTCAAAAATAAAAAATAAAAATGATGTTACTATTGTTATCAAAATTGGAAAATTCATTCTAAAAGGACTCAAGCTAGAAACTTTGGATAAGAAAAAGCACTCATTAACACCTCCATTAAATTTGAAATACTATGTAAGATTCCTCCCTCCAGCCTTTGAGATATAAAGGTGTAAGAACCTCCCCTTCTGTTCTTGTAATCATCCCTTCTCTGAAATGGAAGAAAGATCTTGTTTTACCCTGTTTTGGCCTAGAGAGAGAAAATATCTAGAGAGAGATAATTCAAAATTGAGATATCTTTGGATACAAAAATCATCCTAATGTCTAAAATGGATTCCCCTAAAACAGAAGTTCAAAATGAACTTTCCAATGTGCATTAGGAATTAATTGAAAATGTGGATAAGGGACCTTAGCCTAAGGGTCTACATTTTCAAAAAAATTTGGATTATGGTCCAATTAAGGTTCCAATGGGCCAATTAGATTAATCCAAGTGTCGGGATGAGATAAATCCAAAGAATAAAAGAAAATACCCAAAAATGAGTAAATGCTCACATAAGGTGAAGGGTTGATTGAGTACAAGGTTTATTAGTTAAAAATTAAGAGATACTACTAAAATTTAATGAGATATTTTGAAGAAATGATGCATTTTTGACACCTTGGTAAGAGGGAGACTCTTGAGGTGGGCGCCTTTTTCACATGTGTGGTTAGGTTTTTTAATTCAAAAAAATGTGATATTTTTATCTCTCCTCTCTCCTGGAACAAACTAGATCAAAAAGGGAGCCAAATTCGTCCAAATCTTGTCCAAATTGAGTCAAACTGAAGCTGAAAAATTCTAGAACCCAATTGGACTTGGTTAGTGGCCTCCCTCACCTATAAATAGACCCTCATTCCTTTGTATTTTCATATTGGAGCTATACCATGCAAATATTATTTTTCCTCTTCTCTTGGGAGCTTGGAGCTTCTCTCTCTCTCTCTCTCTCCAACAACTCTCTCTCCTCTTGGTGGACCAATTGATTGGTTGGGGACTTCACTGTGCTGCTAATTAAGAATCAAGCCAAACTTAGAGGTAAGGTTAATTTTTATGTTTTTTCAATTATCTCAGTAACTTTCTTCTTCTTCTCAACCCCTCTCAAGCTTGAGAAGCTTTTAAAATGATGTTTTTTATTCAAATTACGCTTTCCTAAAGATTCTTAATGTTTAATTAGAGTTAAGTTAATCTTTATGCTTAATTGTAATGCTTTCCTTAAGTAAATCTCTCTCTCTCTCTTAAAAAGAGTAATCATCGTTATGGCCAAATCTTTAGAAAAAGGATGCTTCTCAATAATAGTCTCTTATTTCAAATCTAAACTCTAGGCTTGATGAGCTAGAGAATAAGAATTGATATTTTCATGATTTTAAGTTAGTAAAAATAATGGTTAATGATTTTTATGATTTTAAGTTAGTAAAAATATTTTCATGATTTTCATGATTTTAAGTTAGTAAAAATAATGGTTAATCCTTTTTAGATTGTTTATGAGTAGAAAAGAATTACTTTAACTCATTCTAAAAAAGGAAGTGGATTATTTTAACAAATTTGGAAAGGAGGAATGTTTAATCAAGGGAAATAATCATAATTATGATATGTATACATAGTTTGATTTTAAGCTTAAAACAAGAGCTTCTATCATATTTTCATTACAAGTTTTTATTCAAATAGAAAAAAAATGAGATTTATCAGTAATAGCAGAGCAAAGCTATGGTAAAATTTTTAGAAAATAATACATATCTTTATTTTATGCATAATGCTAAAAGAGGAATTCCTACCATATTCTAGGATTAGACATCTTATACAAAAAAAAAAGATTTTCATCATATTCATGGAAAATATTTTTTAGTATTTATGCATAAATATTTAATTAAGAGAAAAGAGTAATTTTTGATAAATTTATTTTTATGCAAAAGGAGGAATTCCCATGATATTCGAGATCCAAACAATTAAATGTTAAAAGAGGAATTTTGGCATAATTCAGAATATGAGTATTTATTAAAAGTGAAATTCTGAGTATTATCATTTTATTGAGAAATATGGCTAGAATTGATTATCCCATGAATCTTTTATTCAAAGAAGAATATTGAATATATCTTAATTGAGAAATTTGAGAAAGAATGTGAAAATATCCATCGAGAAAACTTGGATAATTCTTAATCAAAAAAGGAAATGTGGAATCCCTGGGAGGATCAAGGTTCTAATAAGAAAACGGAAGTTTAGTTCTTATTAATGAAGCTTAAGGAATGAAAGCACAATATGTAAATGCTCTTTCTGAGTTTTTACTATAAAATTTTGATAAGGTTTATTTTCCCTTTTTAAACCTTCAACAGCACTCTGATAATTAGATTTAATGTGATCGAGAAAAAGTTACCTTTAACTAAGCCAAGCAATTGGCAGAAACTTAGAAAGGTTCTAGTATTGAAAGTAGAGTAACCGTAATGGATGTGATGAGATGTGAGTGGGTGTGATGAGATGTGAATGGATGTGATGAGATGTGAATGTGATGTGATGTAAATGGATGTCAATGTGATGTGATGAGATGTGAGTGGATGTGATGAGATGTGAATGGATGTGAGGTGATGTAAATGGATGAGAATGAGATGTGATGATATGTGAATGGATGTGATGAGATGTGAATGAATGCGATAAGATGTGAATGGATGTGATAAAATGTGAATGTGATGTGATGACATGCCCAATTCTCTTGTGCTAAATGTCCGTATCTGCAAAACAACTCCTGAACCATTTGCAAACATTGCAGCACTCACTTTAGGCATATTTACATTCAATGTAAACATTCTGCCCACTCTATTGCCTTTTGCAACCAACCTGCACCACTTATCTTTAAAGTCTTCTACATATCAGCCATCAAGGTTAAACCGGCGGACTTGCAAACCCTGCTCAATCATCTGGCCAACAGAAACTAGATTCTTTGTAATGTTCGAAACATGAAGTACATCTACAAGGTACTTCACCTTACCATCCTGCATAGACAATGGCACATCTCCAACATGGGCAATCAGATGAGCAGTTTCATCCCCTGTTTCGGACAAAACCTAGTCTTTCAAGACTCTTCATTTCTTTGAACCACTCACCCCATGACTTGTCATGTGGTTCGAAGCACTTGAATCAACATACCATACATCATCCTTAAATGCTGCTACATCATTTCCAGACACAACATTAACCATATATTTCATAACAAACAATCTCTCATTATCCTCATTATTTATGCTAGAGGATGTATAGTTGTTTTGCTGCACTTTTCTACTTTGCATGTCACTCTACTTCTTATAGCAATCCACCTACACATGTCCAAGCTTACCACAATAAAAACACCCTTGTGCATCATTATGCTGCCTTTGCCAATTACCACGACCTCTTTGACTCCCCTTGCCTCTAAACTAGTCTCTTCCACCTCTATGTTGTTGTTGTGAATCTTGGGATTGTTGCCTGCTCTGCTGACCATAATTATGATTACGTGTTCAGCCACCACCTTGGCCATGTCCATGACCTTTACCCCGTCCTCTACCTAAACTTATGGTAGAGGGCCTGCTACTCTGAACTATTTTTGTTTTGTGAAGACTGTTGATCTTCACACACCCAAGTTCTCTTCAATGATTGCATTGACACCAAATCTGCAAAGTTGGGAATGTTCTCCCGAGTCTGAATAGAAGTCTTGAATGCCTTGTATTGTGGCCCGAGACCACACAGACACACTTCCACCTTATCATCATCATCAACAGAAATACCAGCAGTTGATGCAAAGAATTCCACAATGCCCTTGATTTTCAAGGTATAATTATTTACAGATATATTCTTCTTCTCCTCCACAGTATGAAGCTCATTCTTCAACTGAATCTTTCATGCCTTGATGTTGGTTTCATACAGCTTCACCAAGGTGTCCCATGCCTCCTTAGGTGACTTGGCATCCTATATATGCCCAATCATAGTGTCGTGTATGCTGATAGAAAACCAATACATGTAGAGAGAACGGTTGTCATATATTGTGACAATCTTAGTAGTATACATTTGGCCAAGAACCCAATTTTTAATGCACGGATGAAACACATTGAAGGACATTACCACTTCATCAGGAAGAGAGTCTTGTGGCAAGCAGAGGCGACATCGACTTGGCCTACATCAGCACACAGGATCAGGTTGTTGACATCTTCACGAAGGCCTTGGGAGCTGAGAAGCTCTGTAGATTTTGAGATATGCTTGGAGTTCATGAGATGGAGTTGAGCTTGAGGATGAGTGTTGAGATGTCAAGATCAACATGAGTTGACACTCACGAGGCGCCTACATGACCATTCGACATTTACATCACCGGCGGGTCTGGTAGTTGGCACCAACATATCTTTGGCAGAGATTCTAGAGCTGGACTACACCGACTAGCCCACACCTACCCACTCCTCTTAGCGTGTTCACATTATGGACCATTTGTATATACTCTATTATGTGTGTTAGTCACTTTATCTTCCTTGTAGACCTCTATTGTTGTGTGAAGAAGAAGAAGAATTTCAGCCTCTCACCTTGTGTTCTCTTCTAGGGTTTGTGTGAGTGTGTGTGTGCTTGCAAGAGCTTAAGCTCTCTTCCCCCCTACATCTTTTTATCTCATAAATGATCTACCAAGGATGCAATCGTAGGAAACTGGCTAACATCCAAAATTCATCCCATGAAAGTGTGGCGGCAGTAAGTGGTTCCCATGATCTTAATCTTAAGATCCCTTAGTAGACCAATGAGTCTAGCTGTGGCTCCATCAGCGAGTTTAACCAACAGAGTAGTGTCATCCAAGGCGAGAGATCCCCATTTCTCCCAGCATTACTTTGTAACAATGCTTACACCTACTCCACCATCCAAGATTGCTATAACTTAGTGGCTATAGAAGGTTATCGACAAAGCAGCATTGAGTTCATCACCTTCGAAGTACTGTGTCTGAGCTTGTTCACTCGAACCATAGGGGTTCCAGTTACCTTAATAGGTATGTGAAATTCTTCTTCCTCAGATTCATTAGATCTGTCAGGCTCCACGGTTTCGTACATGCCTGCCCTGAGGCTTCCTTCCATCCACTCTTTCAGGTCATTCTATAAGCTTGAGCTACTTTAGAGAAAAGTGCCGATAGGGATTTGGACTTGAGAAGAGAGGAAGGAAGAGAGACTTGAAATGTCTCTTGGAACTGGGGCTGTCTCATGAGAAAGGTTGGTTTGGCTTCATCTTAAGCTCTTTTGTGTATAAGGGATGGGAATAGGGATTTTCGTGTTTGTTCCCCTAAGATGTTCATCCCCTAGGTTTCTAAGACATCCAGCCACCATGTCTCTTTACTGGGGGTAGCTAATGTAGTGGAAGTTGTTGCTTCCATTAACCTTTGTGGGGGGAGTTGGTATGGGAGCTCTCTAGGATATACCTGAGCATCATCCAAAGGTCTCTGGTTTGGGACCGATGGGCATGGTTCAAGGTAAGCAGTAGAAGATTCATCTTCCAATTGCGCTTGGCATTCCCTGACCAACTCTTGGGCTGCCAAGAGTCTCTCCTTTTCCTCAATGGGATTAGGATACTCAGTGAGTTTTTTAGGCAGTTGTGGAGGGTGTCAATGGGTTCTTTGGCTTAGGTAGTAGAACATAGCAAATCTTCTTCTTTAGATGAAGAAGTCGAAGGATGAGTTGTGCCATCTCACCCTTGCCAATCTTTGTGGCTTTCTTTCGTGAACGCTAAGTCACTCGTGCTTGTTCAGGGGCTCTTGTTGTTAATCCAATTCTACGATTAACAAGAGCTATCACCATGATCTTACATCAAGGAGTCACGATAGATACACTAAAGGGTCATACATTCAAGATATGAAGCAATAGTGTCCAAAGCCACAACTCAGGTAGGCACCCGTAATGGTGTGATGGAGTATTTATGGTGATTCCTGCTTTAAGAGCGTGTGGTAGCAAGATAGGATGAAGCCACAACTCGGGCGGGTGCCCTAATGGTGTGACGGAGTATTTATGGTGATTCCGGCTTTAAGAGTGTGTGGTAGCAAGATAGGATGTGACGGAGTATTTTTGGTGATTCCTACTTTAAGAGCGTGTGGTAGCAAGATAGGATGAAGTCCTAAGTGATGTACTTCATGGAGATATTATGAGAGTAGTCATTGTAATAGCATTAGGCCTCTTATGAGCCTAAAGTGCCCGGTCGGCCATAGTTTAAGTGAGTGTGAACACTTATGGCCATGTATATAAGTGAATTTCTCTCATAATACAAGATACTCTCCCATTGTGCAATTGAGTCTTGCTCTTGCTAATCTCTCTCCCTAATGCATGCTAGTGAGTGTGTGTGAGTGAAGTGAGGTGAGAGGAGGGAGGAGGACCCGTAGTGCAATGCGATGGTGTGACAACGCTCGCGGGCGGGAGACGCTGTGGAATTGCTTCTCAAGGAGTTGTAGAGCTTGGAGACCTCAAGGGTTACGAGCTCGGCCATTGGAAAGATCCTCACGAGACAGTTGCGGTTCACCAGGTAATCTCTTTTTGGTTGTATTTTAAGGAGGGTTAGGGTGAGCTATAACATTTTTGGCACCGTTTGTCGGGGAGCCATCCCTTGGCTTTTTCCATCATTTTGCCTCAAAGTTGCAATTAACTGTATGCCTTTTAAGATGGTGTATGGACTTGAGGCAGTAATGCCTCTCGGGAGTTCATGATCCCTAGCTTAAGGGTAGTCGTAAGTGAAAAGCGTGATGGTAATGAATTGGCTAACCGGCTATTTGTTTTAGAACAACTCACCAAAGAGAAACAAATTATAGTGCAAAACATGCTAACAGAAAAGGACTAAAGAAAGAAGTGGTTTGATAGAAATCTCAAGGATAAGGAGATTGAAGTAGGAGGTCTTGTACTTATGTATGGGGTCCATAGTGAAAAGAAAAAGCTTAAATATACTGGACAGGGACCATTTAGGGTTTGTGAAGTTACTCCACAAGGTACCATACGTGTTGAGACTCTTGACAGAGTTGAAACTATCGGTTTCCTTAATGGAAGTAAGTTTAAAAAATACTATGGACCTCTTACTGAAGAATCCTTACGTGCTTCAGATGACAAGAAAGCCGCCAAGGAAAGGGCTGCCCAAAGAACACCCAAGCCCAAGAGGAGGCAAGGGAAAGACAAGCCAAACTGCAATAACGACGAGAAGGAAACCTTAGACCTGCTGCATAAGACTTTGTGGGAGAAGCTGAAGGGGACATAAAGGAGCACATAGCACCTCTACGAACATCCATTCAATTGCCTAACCCTCATGGTAAAGTGCTTTATAATGCATTCCTTAATATGGGGGCTAGTCACAATCTAATTTCCTTCAATGCTTGGAACTAATTGGGAAAACCCCAACTCGTAGATACCTCCTTAAAGGTGAAAGGTATCCATGGTAGAAATACCAAGGTTCTTGGGCTATTATAAACAGAGATATATTGTGATGGCAGCAGGAAACTGGTGGTAGACTTCCTGGTTATGCTCGCTAGAACATTACCTGAACCAATAATACTTGGTCGTACCTGGATGAAGGCTGCAGGATCCCCAAAGGCTTATTAAAAGCTCAAGGCTACTACGAGGGTAACCATTGTATTTGGATACCAGAACATAAAAGTATACCCCTAGTCTCAGCGTGCTGCTACTTAACAATTCCCAAAACTCCCCATCAATTATGGATAAAGGCTTCAATAGCTCAAATTCCATTAAAAGAAAAGCTATTGTAAAAGAACCTTCACCACCAACGCCCAAAAAAGTCTGGATCCCAAAGAGAAACCCTATCACACAAGACACGGTGATTGATGGTGAAGGCTCTACATCACTAAAGGTTACAAAACCATTGATGGCTATCCAAGCCCCAACCCCATTAGTCTCCCTAAATGAGCGACCCACTATGCAAGTGTCAACTCCATTGCTCATCAATACTAGTGAGACCATAACCTCCATCCGATCTTATGAGAGCCCTTTACCGCCATTAAAGCTGGAAGTTCACCTACCACCACACAACAAGGAAGAAAGAGCGCTCCTAGCCAAAAAACATTGATGGAGCAAAGTTAGAAGGGATGGTTGCAGAAAACCTACAATATCTTAGAGGAAACAAGTGACAAGGAGGGCTAAGAAGATTCTAAACTAGATGGTTTGCCCCCACCTGTGATCACTAGAGAGAGAATAAGGGAAAGGTACTTGCAAAGCCAGTGACAAAGGAGGGCCAAGAAGATTCTAAGATAGACAATTTCCCCCATCCCCTGATTAGTAGAGAGAGAAGAAGGGAAAGGTAAAGGTAAAGCATGACAGAGCGTGGATTAAAAAAAAGCATGAAGCTAGGTCGATGCTTCAAAGGTAAAGGTAAAGCATGACAGAGCGTGGATTAAAAAAAAGCATGGAGCTAGACTAGGCCGCTGATGCTTCAAAGGTTGCTCAAAGTACAAAGGGGAAGCAATTTCTATGTTAGGATGGTGCTTACTATATAATGCAAGGGAAATGGACACCAAAGACATGTTTGTACCTTCTACTAGTACTACAACTAGGGATGCTCCAAGTGGAGATATCCTAATTGCACCTATTGGGGCTTCCTAGGCACCATCTTCTACTACCACAACTAGAAATGCCCCAAGTGTGGAACCTAGCGTAGCTACAATTGCTATAACATCTCACTGTAAGCGCATGAGCCTCATCTCTCATGCCAAAGAGAGAATAGAGTGAGAAATCATGTAAGGTCACAACGTCTCTAATGCGCAAGGTGGATGATGATTCACTACTGTGAAAAGTCATCATGAGGTCGACAACAAGGTGGACGAGGATTCACTATGAAAAGTCATCATGAGGTCGACAACAATAATGCCCAAATTTATTTGGAGGTGGTGTACACATGTGAGGATTTCACTACCAATATATATTAATATCCTGAAATTTGTTTGGAGGCCGTGTGCAACATATGATGATTTCACTAGCAATACATATTAATTTACTTTTGTGCCAAGTAAGCTTACATACGTTTGGTGTATCTATGGCATGAGACCATCGACAACATGGTATATATAGCACACATTCGGTTAATATGTAGCTGCATGGATGGGTGGAGGGACTTTACCCTTGTAGAGTTCAAAGATGTAGTAACAACTTGATACGTGTGAACACCCCCAAAGCATGGCGAGACCAAACTAAGATTCACAAAGAGAACAAAAATAGGAGTGCACGCGGCAAGGAACCTTGGACGAAAACAAAATTCTCCCTGGAACCTTGGACGACTTTCAAAAGATTCCTGGTTGCAGGGCGGGGCGATGGCGTCTTGTGCTATTTGCCATGTCCCGACAACGCTAGATGTCGGGCCTCCGCCTGTGGAGGGTTTTGGAATCTGTTGAGAGATCCAGCGTCTGTCTTTCTCTCCCTCCTCTCCCCCTCACGCCATGAATATTCGTCTACACTACTAGATCTACCTGCGCCTGTGTGTAGAGCTTCCTCTCGTAAGCAGTAAGCAGAAAGCCAGAACGCAGGAAAGCCAAGAAGCGGAAAAGCTGCCATGGCTCTCGCGGACACCTGGTTGAAGGAATTTGAAGAGGCTATGAAGCTGGCCGACGACATCACCGGCCGTCTTAGAGAGCGCGACATGCTAGTGTCTTCAGGTGGAGACCCTTCCCAGCTTGTCTCTTCCACCCGCCGGAAAATCACTGTTTTGGGCACTTGCCTGGATCGGCTCGAGTCTTTGCTGCAGAACCCTCCAGAGAAGTCCAGACTGTATGCGCCCTTCCTCAGCGGTTTCCCATCAAATAGTGTAGTTTTTTTCCTCCTATTTATTTTCTCCTAAATTTGCAGGCAGAAAAACTTTCTCAACTGAAGCTTTGCAGGGTAAAAATAATGAAAATAAAGTATTCAATAATAGTTTTGCATCGTTGTGTAGCGTCATGGGCACGTGCATTATCGCACAACATGACTGCTTGGCCATCACATTATGCACCAAGCGTGTCTTTCATTAATCTATCTCGTAATTCTCTAGCTCTAGGCTTATCAAGTGAAAGTGCTCACTTCGAATGGACGTCCTGTATTTCTGCCAGATCCATGCAGAACAGCAACAGGCCTGTAGGGCCAAGCTGACCACTCAGCAAAACCGACTAATGCGGCATTCATAGGAAGTTTCAGTGTCAGCATGTTAGCAAGCTTGCTTCTTATGCAGAAAGATCTCAAATTAAGCAAGACCCATGCAGAAAGACAGGTGGGTAATCGAGGCGGAATATGGGCTGGGACAAGTAGAATAGGATGTTCAAAGGTGAAATGGCTGAATAGGCCTGCCAACTGGAACACAGAACAACACGAGAAAAAGCCTCAGGGTCCTTTGTGGCCAGGCCAGAGATGTTTTCACGTAAGGACAAGTAGAAAAGGCTGTTTAATGCTGAAGTGGCTTGGGCGTCAAGAGTTTGCGGCCTTACTTCAACACACCCAGAAGCGTCAATCAACACCCTTCCAGAGAAGATCCAGTTTAGTAAGTATGGCGGTGAGATGGATGCTAACGTTCTACCTTCATGGTTGCATTAATTCACTTCTTATTTTAGTGTTGTACATCGGTTAGATATAGAAAAGGCTATGCTTGTGACATTGCAACTAACGGGAGATGCTAGCATTTAGTGGCATGATTGGTCTAGTAACAACTCAAATGCTTTCTCCGGTGGGGCTACTTACCCCAACGCACTTTACTTCCACCAGTATGCGCTTCTATAGCTTTGATAATTATAGCACCCCCAGACTTCTCCAGCTCTGGCTGTTGGCACTCTTTTCAGCCGAAAGTTGGAAACTAGGCTGGAGGAGGTGTCTTCTGTGGAGTTAGAGCCTAACAAATTGTTCAAATGTTATGGTTTTGTTGGTGGATAGAGGGTGGTTGTCCTGTTTGACAGTGGTAGCACTGAGGACATCATTACTGAACAAGTCGCTAGTGTGCTCGTTTCACATTGATTTCCATTGACAGATAGGTAGCAAGATTTGTGAGGATACGAGTGCTAGATTCCAGAATGTAGCATGTAACGCTAAGTTAATCATACAAGTTGATTTCATGCGCGATTTCTTGATTGCACATCTATTGAGGGCAGACATGATATTATTTATGAAGGCAATCTTCCCAAGACACTCTCTCCTTGGGTTGCAGGGCCCGAATTACTTCGGAGGGGCTTGGAAGCTGTGCCGAAACCTACGGTTGATTGTTTACCCCAGTTGGGTGATGCAGTCGGTTCAATCCATTTGGACCAGTCGTAGGGTGGTGGCCAACCAACACTGGGTATATAGGCGGGTTTGGCAGCCTTCTTTGTCATATTGAGATCAACAGATGAGATCTATCCTTCGTCTCATAGTCTACCTAGATTGCCATTAAAGCTTCTTACGGGAGTGCATTGGTGGGCAGATTTCATTAGTTTGTAACTCAGTTTGTAACAGTATTTTAGTGTTGTTCTCCAACTCTCTTGCATTAAGTTTTTTGTCTTGTGATGATGTAGCATCATGCAACCGGTTTGATTGTGTAACACGCAGCAAGGCCTTCTTTATACCCTTTTTTTTTTTTTTTTTTTTCCATGAAAAGATACTTTCATTAGTTATAAAAAAGCCCAATGGACTACAAAACCTCTCCTGCTATAAGAAGGCAGAGCAGAGACCAATCAAGGTAGCTAGGGAGACTCTCCCTAGGTGCAGAAAAGTACAAATAAACTGAGAGGCTATATCATACAATAGGAGGGGGGAAAATCCAAATAGGTGGCCTCTAGTGCCAGCGGGGGTACCTGTGTGTAGAGTATAGAAAGGGCCACTGCGCCAAGTGGTGTGGAAAGCCTGGCGTCGCAAGATCGCTCGATCCGAGTCGCCCCGGATGCGGTCATACTGTCCTCGCAGGGTGTGAATCAACTCCTGCCAGATAGCCCGAACAGTCTCTGCTGGTGGCTCCATCCTCTCCTGTGTCCAGCCGGCTGTCGAGAAATCCGGTGAAGGAACAAGGCGAGGCTGGCAACCAATGAATCTGATGGCATGGCTAGCCTGCTCCAGCTCCATCTCGTATCCCATAGCTAGCCTTGACGAAGTCGACCAAGCAGCGGCTCCCCACGTATACACTCTCTCTGGAGAGAGGGGGGCCAAAATGCACAGAATCCTCAGCCAAATCTGGTGCGCCTGTGGACAGTCCCATAGGCAATGTCGTTGTGTCTCCAATGGGTGGCCGCATCGGACGTAGGCCGGCGAAAGGCCACTGTAGACAAGCTAGGTGCCAACTGCAGAGCCCCTGTGGGCAACCAGCCACTGGAAAGCCGAGATCCTGCGTGCCTGTCTGCTAGCCCCGAGCCTGGTCCAAAAATCCTCCAGGAACTCCTGTGAGAGTCCCTGTAGCCGCCAATGCTCCGATGCAGCTGGAGAGACCATCCTCCTCGCAGTCAAAATATGCCTCTCCAACCGAACAATGTACTGGAAAAAGGTGATCTCTGTGGCCTCGGGGGACGCATAAGGATCATGCCACTCGTACTTGCCAGGGTCCCACTAGAGCCGAGCCAAGGGACGCACAGCATATGCCCATATGCGCCAATCAGAGTCCACATTTGCAGGGTCTGGATCAATATGCCACTTCCGAGAAGCGGCGGCCACTACCCTACCTGGCTGATGCAAGAGCTCGAGAAAATCCAGCAAGACGTGATATACCACATAGTCGCTAAAAGCACCTGATTTGTCACCACCACCCTCCCAGCCAAGGAAAGCCGAGCTGCACTCCAATATAGAAGCTTCTTCCGAATGCTCAGAAGAAGCGGGGCGATTTGCTGCTCAGGTGACAAATCAAGTCCAATCTGGTATCCCAGATACCACACTGTTGTGCCAGGAGGAATCCATCTAAAACCCGGGTCTGGGCTCCATGCCGGAGCGGGAGCGCTACTGATCCAAAAAGCCACTGTCTTGCGCCAATTGATCAATGCTCCCGAAGCCACACCAAAAACCTGTAGAGACTGCTCTGCCCTCTATAGATTGGCCTCCTTGCCATGCAAAAACAATCCCGTGTCATCAGCAAACTCAGAATCAAGCAAGTCCTCACCCTGGACTGGAAGCTGGAGTCCTCTTAAGCCAACCTCCTCTGCTGTCAGATACATGCTCATAGCCTCTGCAAAGAAAAGAAAAAGGAACGGAGCGAGAGGGCATCCCTGACGGACTGATCTGGTCAGCTCAAAACTCGGCCCCCGTCCTCCTGCCATCAACACTTGGCTACGAGCTGTGGAATATAGAGCCGCCACTCCTCGAATCCAGTCTGGCTCAAAACCCAGGCGAAGCATAGTGCCCTCGAGAAAACCCCAATCGACTCTATCGTATGCCTTCTCAAAATCGAGAAGCATAACGACCAAGTCCTCGCCGGGAAACCTAGCTCGGTCCCAGAAGGTGAAGATGTTGTCAAGGATACTGCGCTCCTTGACAAAGCCTGTTTGGGTAGAATGAATCAAATCCCCAAGGAAGGGCTGGATCCTCAAACTCAAGGCCTTGGCTAGGACCTTGTAAACAGTATTGAGGATCGTAATAGGCCTCCACTGCCGAATATCATCTGACACTCCCTCCCCCTTGGGGATAAGAAAGATCAAGCCCTCTGAAAAACTCTGTGGCATCACCCCAGTGTCCAAAACATGCTGAAAACCCCTGCGGAGGCCTGGCCCCAAAAGGTCCCAATAGCGCATAAAAAAGGCAGGCGTCAAACCGTCCTCCCCAGGGCAACTATGATGCGGGAGGGCCCTCAAAGCCTCAACAAGCTCATCCTCTGAAAGGGGCGCACCCAAAGCTGTGTGCATACGATCTGTGACCCTCCTCTGCACATGGGTCCACACAGTCTGTCTACAAGCATCACGTGCCTCCGTGGCTGGCTCCGTTGAAAGCATTTCTCTGTAGAACTCAGTGGCAATAGCTCTAATCTCCTCGGGCTCAGTGGCTAACGATTCGTCGTGCCTCCTAAGCTGGCGTACTCCTGCTCGAGCACGGCGGGGTCCGGTGATCCCAAAAAACTCCCCAGTCACTCTATCACCAAGCTGAGTCCACTGAGAGGCCTAGCGATGATAGTAAAACTCGTGTGTCTGCTCCTCTGCCTCTCGAACCTCCTGACGTGCCTGGCTCAGCTGGGATGCCACCCACTCACATGTGGGCTGCAGCTCCTGAAGGCGCTGGAGCGAAGCAAGGCTACGTGTCAAGCGACGCTCCCGCTCTCGTGTCTCTCCTAGCCGTGTCAAGGCTGTAGCGTGCAAAAAAGAGCTGAGCTCGATGAGCCCCTGGGCACACTGGCCTGCTGCATCCAGGTCAGAGCTCTGGCTATCTTGCCATATCCTCTCAATGTCCTCAAAAAGACTGGGGTCTGTAAGTATCCTCTCTAGGATCCTCAACTGCAAGCTGGTCTCTCGTGTCCTCTCCTCAAGAGTCAAAATAACTGGCGCATGGTCTGAGAAAGAGGTGCCAGCGAGAATGCCAACGGAGCCACCACGCTCCCCGACCCTGTCGCCCATATAGAAGCGATCAATCCGTGATAAATTAGTCCCTCCCTGTCGGCGATCCGACCGAGAAAAACTAAGACTGTCCTGAGAACGGGAGAAAGCCTCATGCTGCCATGCATCAGTGATCCGCAGTCATACAAAATCGCTCCCAAGCTGCAAGCTCCATGCCGTGCACTGTAACATGACTGCCTCCCACCCTATCGGCCGGGTCCTCAAGTCTCCCCAACACACCAATGTGCGGCCTCGGGCAATGCATCTGTAACAAGGGTCCACAACTCTGCTCTGGCATTAGCATGATTGGGCGCATAGACATTGAGCACACCAATGTGCTCATCGTGCATCCTCAGAATAACCTACTGCGCTCTACCAGGCACAATGACCCCGCGATCCACAATGGCCTGCCGATGCATCCGCAATGACCATGCATACTCCTCCCTGCCCTCCCAAGGGGCCAAAACCTGCAGACCAAAAATTGTCCCATCTACCAGGCATCACCGAATCATATCTCCGAATCCTGCTCTCACTCAAACGGTGCTCCTGCATCATCAAAATATCAATACTGCCCCCAACCAGGCATCTCTGAAGCTCCTGCCTCAAGCAACCACGATAACGTACATAGTGTGCGCCGCCAAGGCCCTGTACATTCCATGAGATGATCCTCATGGATGACCTGCTGAGGTGGAGGCTGTCTTAGCCATACGGCGGGCCTTCGCAAGTGGCTTGGATGGAGAGTAATCCCCATCCGAGCGACTACGAATCTGCCCACCCGGTGTGCTGCAAGAGTCTCGGACCAGGTGCCAGTGATTGTGTCCCATAGCGACTGCGTCCCGCTCGGAGAAAGAATCCTCATGTATGCATACATAGCCAGGGTCTTGCGCTAGGTCTGCCACTATGCGAACCACCAAGTGTCGATTCCTGGAGGCACGGTATCAAAGAAATGTGCCAACTCCCAGAGTCGGCCTACCATGTCTGTAATCTCCAAATCACTCACATGGTGAGAAAACTCAACTGCATGTGTCTGCAAAATACTAATAGCAAGATCCAGAGTCCACTCCCGGTCGCTAGTGCCGCAAAGAGGGAAGGAGAAGGCCACCGTTGAATCAAGTGCCTCCTCCCCTCGGGCTGGAAGTATCACCACATGGACTCTGATAGGTGCTGGCACATGGGGGCCCTCCGCTCCAAATAGGTGTGTAAAGGAGTAGTCGAAAGCCTCCGAGCGCTGTCTTGTGTCGAGACTACTCAGCCGACTGCGGATAGAGGATATCCGTGAAGCACGAATCGGCATGGTAGGTCTCCTCTGCGGTACACGAGCAAGGTCGGTGCTCAGTGCCCGCCGGACCGCAGGTGAGCGCCAGGGCACTGCCAGTGCCTCCCGGGGAGCTGAGACGAGCGGAGGGGGAGGAGGGGGGGGAGAAGGGGGTGGGGAAGGAGACGCTGAAAATGCGGGAGCGGGAACGGGAGGAGGCGAGGCGAGAGGGGGGGACGGGGGAGGGGGGGTGGAGGTGGAGGTGAAGGGGGGGGGGGGGGGGGGGGGGGGGGGGCGCTGGCATCTCCTGATCCTCAGTCTGCGATGGGGTCTCCTCCTGGAGGAGAGCAAAGCTGTTCCTCACTGGAACCCAATGATGCTGAGGCTGTGTCTGCTGTTGCGTCGGTCTCGGGGCATGCTGCTGTGGCTGTCTCCCTCTACGGCGCCCCTGTCCAGGCTGCCAATCAGAGGTCTCTGTGGGCTGAGCAGGTGTCCCGGAGGCTGCCTGCCGAGCCGCATCTGTGGATGGGCCATCGGAGGTTTGCTGCTGCGGTGAAGATCGGGGTCTCCTGCGAGGGCAGGCTTTGGCCAGGTGGCCGACCTGCCTGCATATAAAACATTGGTTTGGGAGCCCCGAAAACTCCACTCTCTGATCGATCCATCCCCCCCCCATCCTAGGTAACTGAATGACCTTCGGAAGGGAGGAGATGTCTGGAACCAAAACTCTGACCGAAGGCGCTCTAGCCACCATTGAAGCTGCTGTGGGGCCAGTCTCAAGCACCGAGCCCACCAATGATCCTATCCTGGAGAGGAGCGGAAGGTACTCGCGGTGAAGTCTAGGAAAGCAAACTGTGACATGGAATAGGCGCTCTCCTTGTTCGGCCGCTGCTGGGTCGAAACCATGCTGCCAATGTCTGAAGAAGGCCTGAGCGCCCCTGACGTCAAGGGGACTCATGGCTAGGACTTGGGCCACGCTTTGGGCTGTCTCAAACTCAATCTGGTAATGGCCGCGGCCCAGTAACTGAACGTCTAGGATCTTGCCCACATCTGCAAGAAGGTGGGCCTGGAGAAGATCCCGGATCTCCCCTCTGCTGGGACGGGTGCCAACTATACGGCAGATGGTGGAATGTGCCTGGAGGCGTTCCACCTCTGCGGCGAGGCTCGCTTCCTCTTTTGGCGAAAGAGAAAGCCTGATGGGGGTATCCTCAGGGGCGGGCGAGGGGCTGCGAAAGAGTCCCTCTGAGGTGGGGCGGGAGGGGCCTCCATCAGAGTCTGAAGTTGAGTCGAGGGCAAAGCGGGACGGGGGGAAGCGCGGAGCGGGGAGGGAAAGACCGAAAGCGAGGGGGGGAGGGGCGGATGACAGAGGGGGGGGAGGCGAGGGGGAGCGGGGAGCGGAAGGGCGCGAGAGGGGGGCGGGAAGGGCGCGAAGGGGGGGCAGGAGCAGGCGGGTGCGAAGGGGGGGCAGGCGGGTAGACGGGCGCGCGGGGGGGGGGGGGGGGGGCGGGACGCGGACGGGGGCGAAAGGGGGGGCAGACGGGTGTGAAAGGGGGGCGGGCACGGCAGGGGGGGGGGGGCGACAGCGCGAGCAGGCGGGACGAAGGCGCGAGCAGGGGGGGAGGCGAGAGCTTCAGCGAGCGCGAGTGCTGACTTTCTTCTTTATACCTTTTCTTTTAGTGAGTTTAAGAAATTCACTTTAATCTTTGCACACGGGAGATAGAGCTGTAGAGATAGAGAGTAGACACTAGATTGGGTCCCAACTACCCACTTCCTCCCGCAAGCAGGAGTGTATATATATATATATATATATGTATGTATGTATGTATGTATGTATATATATATATATATATATATTCAAGAAAGAAACTTCTATTAAGTATGAAAAAGGCATACAACAATCATAGCTATAAGCTGGAAAAGAATAGAATCACCCCAATATGTGAAGTGATTTCAACCACTGAGGAGCATCATGATGCCATGAGAGACCTGTGGGACTAGAGGAAAAGAAAATGCCATGGTCCCACTCCCGCATAGATATAACACGCTTTGCCTACGCAAAACAAGATGACCCCTGAATACGAGCCCACGTAGCCATAAGAGTATAGATGATATCAACCCGTATAGTACTAATGCATTGATTACCTTCGTAAGTTTAAATTTTTCTGACCTTATGAAGGTATATAGTAACTAATGCACTGAGACCCAAAAATCTGGACACCCTCGATAGCCTCCGTGCATCTAGCTCTCTAGATCTGCCATGCTCTAATACTAGCAACAATCTCCCAACTAGTGTATTACTTTGGAGAACTTCTTTTACAACGTAGACTTTACCAAGAAACTTACTTGATGTCAGTCGACTGTGGAATGCCAAATGTAAGGATGAGGTAGTAGACCAAGCATTGGCTGAATCATGAAGCGGTCTGTAGACAACTTAGAAGCCACTTCGGGAGCCATTGTGCACACCGAGATCTATTGAGGGGATTAGGATTGCTTGCCTACGGATGGCGGCAAACACAGACTTCGTGCTACATGCCATCCCCAGCGTTGCACTTAGGTCAAGGAGAATATCATCGTGTCACTCTCTAGGGTGGAGGTCCAGACCACGTAGATACGGATGGGGGCCACCATCTCCTCCAAGATACCGGGTATGCTCTGGTGAGGTGGATTGGGGTGGCTAAGGAGGGAGCTTGTAGAAAGAAGGGTTCATTTGCGAGGGAGGGTGGGCTAAGGAGGCTGCGAGGCCGGGCTCGCTGGGGATTCTGATGGGTTCAAGGGAACCTGGAAACTTGGAGGGGGATCACGGGGAGGTAATGGTCTCCAAAAAGGGCTGGCTTATGACATGCCCACACGAGAGGCTGAAAATGTTGTTTTATGCAAGCACTTTCATACACTTGGCTGCAGGCTGACTGGCCTCTCCCATATTGCTTGATTGGGCATAATGCCAAGGCCGGCTCTTTGTGGATCTTGGGCGACCCATATGGGAGCCCACCTGTGGCTAAGCCTAATGCCTATGGTGCGTAATGCTTCTACATGCTTGTTAACACTACGATGACCTATATGTGAATGGCAACAGACATTGATTCAAGTCTCCATATTGTCCTTGGAGCCGCGCTTAGGGAGAAAGAGAAGATCATTGTGCCAAGTTGCAGCCAGTTGATATTGTGTTAATTCTTTCTATCATATATCCTATCAACTACCTTTTTGTTGTAATAATTTTTTCTACTTGTTATGATCCTTGGTGCTAGGATTCATTATGGCTGAGTCTGCCCTGTATCTCCGAAGCTCTGATAGAAACTCAGTACACAGACCTTTGTATGAATGTATGCTGTGTGTGTGTGCATGGGGTGTGTGTTGTTGAGATATCGAGCTCAACTAGTGCTACGGTGGACATTGATGACCCACTTGGGTGATAGCTTCCACATCTACACCATTGGCATGGTTGGTGAGATTATGGGTGATATGCGGCCAGTGGGATGACAGGCTCTATGACAGTCATTTTGGATTACTAGAGACTGGCATAGTTATAGCGCCAGCTCATTTAGTCGGGTTCACATTATGGACCGACCCTTGTATGTTGTAGTTGAGTATTAACCCATATAGTGTGTACTCTTATCTTTATGTTATGTTGGTTGAGTAGAGAAGAAGAAGATAGAAGAAAATTCAGCTATCCATCTCTCTCTTGTGACTTGTTCTCTCTTGTGTGTGTGTGTTTACTTGCTAGGGTTTGAAGCTCTCCCTCTCCCCCACATTCTCTTTACGGTATCAGAGCCTGGTTCGTGTGAGAGCTGAGACGGAAAGCAAGAGGCAAGAACAAGCAAGGAAGGAAGCGGTGCTACAGGGGTAAGAGCACCATCATCTCTTTCCCCTTCTTGGTTTAGGTACAACACCCCCTCAGTAGCTCTGGGAGCTACACATCTTCGATTGAGGAGCTGTCTTCGCGAGAGCAGAGCTACAAGGCAGGTATATTATTCTATTGGCCGTCGTTTTTTCAGCCAGATTCGCGTTTCGGGTGCGTTACGGGTCCCGTTTCGTCACTGTAGGGTATTTTTGGCAGTTTTCTGGAAGTTCTGGTAGATAACTGTTTCTGCTCGAAATCCGGTTATTGCAGTGCAACATTACATTTTGGAAGTGTAGACAGGGTTTGTACATGTATTGTTGATACTGGGTGTATGTACATACTACATGTACTCTGGTCACATTTGGTGACACACATGTTGTATTGAAGTACCGCTGTTGCAATTGTTACAGGAGATACTGGTGTATTATAGGTTGCATACAGAAGTTGTCTGTTTGCAGGTTATTTGATTGCTGCAGGAAAACATGTCTGACGGAATTAACCAGATTGTTAGTGAGAAGCTGGATAAGAATAACTTCCATGCCTGGAAGTTCACAATGATCAATTTCCTAATGGGTAAAAGATTTTGGGATTATGTACAAGGAGACAATGAGGAGCCTCCAGAGTTATCTGAGGAGAATGCCACTCCTGCAGATATAAAGGCATTCAAGGATTGGAATCAGGGTGCAAGAAAAGTCATGTACTGGCTTTCAATTAGTGTCACAGATACTATGATAGGACACATACAAGATGCAAACACTCCAGCAGTTGCATGGCAGAATCTGGTTCAGATGTTTCAGACTAACATAAAGGCAAGGAAGCTGCTGTTAAAGCAAGAGTTGCATGCTGTGGAAAAGAAAAGCATGTCTATCAATGAATATGCCTTAAAGATCAAGGACATTGTTGAATCCCTTGGGTCTATTGTGACAACGTGAGCAGTATACAGTTGGCCAGTAACCCAGTATATCATGCTAGAACGAAGCACATTGAGGTGCATTATCACTTTGTGAGGGAGAAGGTTCTAGCAAGGGATGTAGATCTGGTATACGTCAGCACATATGATCAGGTAGCTGACATCTTCATGAAGGCATTGGGCACAGAGAAGCTCCACAGGTTTAGGAGCTTACTGGAGTGCACTGTGTGGAGTTGAGCTCGAAGGGGAGTGTTGAAATATCGAGCTCAACTAGTGCTACGACGGACATTGATGACCTGCCTAGGTGATAGCTTCCGCATCTACACCACTAGCATGGTTAGTGAGATTATGGGTGATATGCGGCCAGTGGGATGACAGGCTGTGTGACAACCATTTTGGATTACTAGAGACTAGCATAATTATAGCGCCAACTCTTAGTCGGGTTCACATTATGGACCCACCCTTGTATGTTGTAGTAGTTGAGTACTAACCCATATAGTGTGTACTCTTATCTTTATGTTATGTTAGTTGAGTAGAGAAGAAGAAGATAGAAGAAAATTCAGCTATCCATCTCTCTCTTGTGTGTGTGTGTTTGCTTGCTAGGGTTTGAAGCTCTCCCTCTCTCTCACATTCTCTCGTGTGTGTGTGTTTGCTTGCTAGGGTTTGAAGCTCTCCCTCTCCCTCACATTCTCTTTATGTGTGTGGGAGCATATATTAATACCAAGCTCTACACCCACTATTGCGCACCGATGACGTTAGTGGGGATGTCGTAGTATCTAGTCCATACTATGCATGATGGAGTTGATGGTTTATTGTCTTGTGGATAACTACCATGAGGTTATAAATTGCACTTTCTTATAAGGTGAATTTGGGCACAATAAAATGGTATATCAGTCGGTGCACGGAGCTGGTTTGTTGTCTCCTCTTCGGATTGAGCACAACTGGTGGAGGGCGGGCATGCCTAGGAGAAGTAGAAGGTGAGGTAAGAGGGGGGTCTAACGAAGCATGGGGGTGGGTTCTTGAAGGGGGGTGAGGGGGCAATAGCTGTGGAGTCAGGTCCGTCGGGGGAGCGAAAGGGGCAGAAGAAGACTAAGGTGCCAAGGCATCGGATAGAGGATCACGATAGGTAACGGTTTTTTAAAAGGGGCCGTAGGTGTGACGCGAGGGGAGGGGGGAGAGAGGGGGGGAGGGGGGGGAACATCATTATCCAGCGCTGAATGTGAAATGCTCAAAATGGTTTTCTGATGCAACCAACCCCATTGGGAGGGCACGCTCGTTGGCGCCGCTCCGCCCTAGAGGCCTGAAGGCGATTCCGCCTCGGACCGGTGTCTTGCCACTCTTCGACTCCAGGTCATCGGGGGTTGGGGCCTAGTGCTGTGAATCTCAAGGCCTAGGTGCCTCCCCTTTGCCTTGATGAGAAGTTGCGCTGGGACTGGGGGGAGGGACCATTGGTGGCGTTCACGCTTGGACTGACGCGGGGGGGGGGGGGGGGGGGGGGGGGGGGGGGGGGGGGGGGGGGGGCACGCTCAAGCAAGATGTCCCATTTGATGGCAAATGAAATAGTGTCTAGGGAGGCTAGAATACTCCACTCTCTATCAAACAGAATCTCCCCTGTAGGCATGGAAGAGAGGTGACATGAGGAACAACGTCCAAAGAGGTGATTCAGATGCGAAGAGAGGGAATCCTGGCCGTCCGAGCTAGAACCGGGGCGGCTGTGGGAGGGGATTCCATCACACTTCGGATAAATCTACGAATCATTGAGTAGTGGAAGGTACTCCTTCTTGAGGCGAGGAAAGAAAACTGTGACTTGGAAGCCTGAGACACCTACCAGGGGGTCAGATGTTGGGTTGAAGTTGTGCTGCCACCTTGCAAAGAAGGCCTGGGCCATTCGCAGTGCAGCGGGGCTCAGTTGCATGACTCTATTCGATGCTGTAGGTGAATCAAACTCTACCTAGTACAGGCGGATGAATATCAGTGATTTTTCTTGGCTTGCCGATGAGGCCAACTTCATGAAGATCTCTGCAATGTCTGTGCACCGGATTACTACCCACAATCTTGCAAACCAAGGTGGAGGCCTCTAGGGAGGTGATGGTCGATGCGAGGAGCAGCTGGAGGTCCTCTTCTGAAAAAGATGGGCAAGGGATGGCGGCCTCGGTATCCATAATGATAATTAGCACACTAATGCAAGAGAATAGGCACACTCAACTCAATCTCTATTGCAATGTGTTGTAAACCATACAATGAGAGGCTTCTAATACAGTTAGCCTCTAGCCCAATCTCCTTTACATGTGTCATGCTATGTGGCAATCCCTTTTCCACATTCTTTCATGTGGCTCTCACCATTCACACAATATCTCATGTGGCATTCTTATCTTTCCACAACACACAAGATAATATCTTGCACCTCTAAGGTGTGTTCACACATTCAACCAAATAACCTGAGCTTACATATTGCAACACCCTGTCTTAAGCGAAGGGTGTGTACTCACACTTGACCACTATCCAATCAATTAACCGAACACTCACCCACGGCAATTTGGCATTGTGCCAAAGTCATCTTTCACCACTCCCTCTCAATGCTAAATTGGAGTGTTCTACTCAGTGTGTGTGCATGTGTCTGCCAGTCTAGACACCAAAGTTTGTTATGAGCTCCATTTTGCTTGGGTGGAGCCACTCAAGTGCTTTTTGGACACCCATGTGCCCAGAAAAAGGACAAAGTGCATCGTCCATGCATGCACAACTCAACGCACACCACATTACAATCATTTTGAGCTCCAATAGGCTCAGGCAGAGGACCCTCATAAATCGGGATGAGACAATTTTACATCCGTTTTATGCGTATAAGCAAGGGCAGGGCACCCATCAAACTGCAGTCAAGATTCACGGCTTTTGTGAAGCCGATATTTGCCCGATATTTCAGGGCTAAGGAGACCAAAAAAAATGTACAACGCCGTGTGTCTTGCATGGACACAATTTGCGACTCTTCGTTAAGTTTGTGGCTTTCTTAGCCACTCTGTGCCTCTCCTGGGGCACCACTTATCGGACTCCTTCGTTCCATCCAACAAAGTCAGAGAAGATATCACAGTGATTCAGCATGACCACCAAACAAACACATATGCCTTCACTTGGGCATTTGCATACTAGTTATGGCCAACATGTACAGTTTTGTAAAGTGCATGTGAACAGGGCATAGTCACATGGGACGCGAAATGGGGACGGGGAACGGGGACGGAAAAGATTGAGAATGGCCATTCCCTGTGACTATAGAGTGACATGGAACGGGAAGATGCTGCCATTCCCAACATTCCCGAGTCTAAAAATGCCCATTCCCTGTGACTATGAAACAGGGGGCTAATTGGAGGCTGATGTAGACACCAAAAACCTTGAACCTTATCTTGATAAGGTCACTATATCACTAGTGACCACACACACAAAACACGACGCTGCAACGCCGATGATACTGGAGATTGTGGTAATGGCTTCCCTGCTGCTCCTTTTCTTCTTCCTCTGCTGCCTCCTGTGTGGAAACCGAGACCTCTCCCATGCTGTATTGCACCAACAGCATTGATGCCTTGTGGCGCCGCTTGAAACATGCGGCAAGCGGAGAGAAACTCAGAGAAAGTGGCCACCCACGCGGCACCAACTTTACCTTCCATTCAGAAAATGGGGTCAATGATGATAATGAAGAAGAGATGGCCTGACGAGATGGAATCGCCTTGTCGACGATGGTAGAGGAGGTGGCAGCTGCCATTGTGCTTCCAAGTTTGTTTACGCTTTGCCTCTTTCGACCAACTCCCAATCACCTTCTCTTTGCTTGATTGCAAGCTGCCTTCTTCTTGTAACCAGCCTTGCTATCCAAGCTTCCAACATGCACACATTTGTGCACCAAAATGTGCTCTCTTCCACATGGAAGCACCCAACTTCATGCTCAACCATCTAGAGCATATTCCAGCAAATTTCTTGCAGCAACAATAGTGCTTCCAATTGAAGCACTCTCCAACTTGCCCAAATCCATGGGTGGGCTGGCAGACAGTGGAGGCAGTAGACAGTTGGAAGCAGGTGTGGTGAGGGAGGCAGGCAAGAGTCCAAGGCAGAGCAGGCAGCGGGCGTGAAGGAGAGCAGCAAGGGCACACGGCAGGGGCTAGCAACTGGGCAGGTCGCTGAGACTGCAGGACTGGACTGGGCAGGCGAAAGCGGCGTTTTGGAGAGAGGGGGGGGGGGGGGATGATGGCGACTGGTTCGCGTAGGGGGGAAGCTCCAGACCTTGCGTCGCTAATGCTGGTAATACCAATGTAAACAAGTTACTTGTGCTGCATACCCACATCTACTTAGGGAATGCGGGACTATGGCTGAATGTTGAAGATAACTTCTGGCTGCCTTGGAGTGTACCACGCTGAGGGTGCTCTGCTAAAGATATTCATGCACAAGTCCTGGGATTCAGGAACACATGGTAACTGCTTTATTCACTGCTGAATTATGCACGATTCCATGAATGCCACTGAGGGCGGTTTATATATGCAAACCCACAACAAGTCGGCTATCTATAGGCTGTTGGCTTATGACTTATGCCCATGACAGGCTGAAAATGTTCTTTTATGCAGGCACTTTCATACACATTGTGAGGAGAATCCCAAGCCCAAACCAAACATGGTGTAAGGGAAGATGTAATGTACATATGACAATGTATAGTGGATCCTAGATGGCAAAAGTGACATGTGGCAACCAAGTGGATTTACGCAGGTGCGAGAACGAAAAAGGAAAGCGTATGGGAGAGTGAAGGAGTCGGGTGGCGTAGTGATCTGGAAGAGAGCGAGGCGGAGATGGGTTGAAGAGGGAGAATTGGGAAGTTTTCAAAATGAGAAGTGGCTAGGGAGACCACCAGGGAGGAGAGTAAGAGAGAGATTGCAGTGGAGAGGTCTCCTGCAGGTCTGTTTTCTTGGTTAAGGTTGTAGGTTGGAGGTCGTGCTGATTTTTTCAAGTTTGTAGAAGAGAGGACCAGTGCAGTGTGAGAAGGTTTGGTGGGGTTAGAGAAGAGGGTGTGTTGAAGACCAGAGAGTCGGCTAGGATGTGTGTGCCCTAGGTTCTCTGTGCAGCATCTCTGTTAGAGACATGACTCAGACTAGTTTCTACTCAACTGTTGCTGCTGACTGTCAGATGAAGACAGTTTTTGTATGTGTTTGAAGAAGACATGCTGCTTGTGGCGATGAATTCTGTGAGGTTCGAAGTCGCGGCTGAAGATAAAGCTTTGGAGAGGTGTGGCTAAGGTCTACCTATGGGGGATCCTTGAGCTTTTTGGTGTTTTCTTCTTATCTTTGTGCCCACGTCTTAGGGCTGTTGAGACACTGATGTGTTTTTGTCTATATGATGAAGTCTGAGAGTTTGGATTGTGTCAGTTGTGAATGGATGCAAAGTGTTTATGTTTTGATGTTTTTGCTGTGGTAAATGAGTTGCTTTGATTGAGTTCATGGAGATAGAACATCTGTGTGTGTCCGTCTGAAGTCTGGGGAGTTGGTGCCGAGTTAGTGCTGACTCAGTCACCATCAGTTGAGAAGGTACAGAGTTGGACAAGGTCAACTGAGTATCAGATGAAGTCAGCTTAAGGTGTAGAGGGCTTGGTTTGACTTGTCTGGGTTTGAGGAAAGTGCTTGTGAGTCTGATCTAGCAGTCAGAGGATTGTCAGTAGTCGGTAGTCAGTAGTCGGATAGATTGAATAGTGGGCTGAAAGGTGATCCAGAGTCAATTGTGAGTTAGTTGTAGTTAGCTGAGTGTCTATAGTGTTGGATCCTGGTGAGGTTTGAATGTTTTGAGGGGCTAAAAGTGTCAGAGGACAGGGAGAAGAGGAAGTTTGATCCAGTTGAATTAGCTGAGTCAGTTTGGTCAGAACAGTCAAATTGGAGGCAGCTATGAATCAGCTGCCATCGGTCGAGAGTTCATAGTGATGGATCCTTGGGAGGATAGAGTCTTTTGAGAGTTAGGGAGTGTCAGAGGACACAGTGTGAAAGTTTCTGATTCAGTCGAGGTAGTTGAGTCAGCTGGGTCTGTTTTAGATAGCTGAATCAATATCTGTCAAGGTCAGTTGGACAGGTGTTAGCAGAGGGTCAGCGGAGCATCAGCAAAGTTTCCAGGAGGTCTTGGGGTTGTAGGTCTCAAGTTAGCTGATGCTGGAGGATAATAGGAGAGCCTAGAGGACTCATATCGGACCGAAGTCAGCATTAGCCATCTGATTCGGTTTACAGTTAGTTGTGTGTCAGCTGGGGAGGATTCAGGTCAGTTGGTTGTCAGAGGAGGTCAGATGGGCTATATAGGTGGAAGGTCTGAGCTATTGGAGGTCAGGTCTGACTTGGGAGGATAGCTGGAGGAGTCAATTGGGTCAGATTGGAGAGTGTTGAGGTGTCCGATTGTGTCAGCTGAAGGGCTGAGGACAGGAGCAGAGTTGATTGGTACCCTTGGAGTTGGGATCTTAGTGTCCTACAATTCTGATCGCTTTACATTTTCTTCTTGTGTGCTTGTTGGTGGTGTTATAGAGGCCATCACCCAACGACCTCACAACGTGGTTGCGGGCTGACTAGCCTCTCCCATACTGGCTGACTGGGCATAATGCCAAGGCCGGCTCTTTGTAGCTTTTGGGCACCTTTAGCTAAGCCTAATGCTTCTACATGCTTGTTAACAAGGGGATGACCTATATGTGACTGTTCTCGAAGTGGGTTAAGTGACACATACTGACACCTAGGCTTCATATGTGACCTACGTAGCTCGTGCCTTAGATGTCCCTAGACCAGGGCTCACAATAGGGTCACAATATACGACAAAATAAATGTCTCGTGCATCCCGTACTTGGATGCCATGTGGCCATATCTCTACAGTAGATGCAAGTCTTTTGGATGCCATGTGGCCATATCTGTACAGTAGATGCAAGTCTTAGAGTGGTAACTGGCCCTTTGTGAGCCCTTGTCCGGGACAAGTCAGGTAAGGATCGACTGTAGAGGGTCATGGTCAGGTGTGCATGTCTTGCACATGAAGTTAGTGCATGGCCCGCACGTTTGTAAGCCTCTGGAATGATGTAGAGGTGTACCAAGCATTTTTTAGGCTTCCAGCCGGATGCACAGGCACCGGTCTAGGTCAGGAGATAGGCTTTGTAGAAAGCCATCTCATGGACAGCCGTGTAAGGCTTGTCCAAGAGCCACCAAGGAGGCCATTGATGCGAAGGCTAGCCATAGGCCAAGCCTAGGCCTTAAAGCTAATCCTAGGGAGCCCATGGGGCCCTGTCAGCGAACAGCAATGCTGCCTAAGACTCACACATGTGAAAGTGATGCATTAAATGCTGAATTCTCGTAGTAGTGAGCAGACCGATAGCAGCAATCTGGACCGACCCGCATGTGTGGATTCTATATAAGTGATTGTCAGCCTTTTGCATATCTCATCTCATAGTCTTTGCAAGAGCTAAAGTCCAAGGGCTGAGACAGCCAAGAGGGGGCTAAGGGCAATGTGGAAAGTGTAGATCAAGGTGTCATCTTCAGGCTGAATGCAATCTCAGCTAAGTGAAGGTATCCAAGTCAATTCTGTCCTCATTATTTACAGCGAGAAGTCTACTCATTCAATAAAGCAAATACACCATATGTGGTGGGGGCCCTTCAGAGGGTATTTGGGACCCAATCTTGTGTATTTCTCTCCTCTCTCTCTGCACTCTTACTTTTCATTACATTGTGCTTTTGTCAAGAACAAAGGGGCTAATGGTATCTTTCTTTTTTTCTGGTTTTCTGGCTGAATCTTCACACTTGAAGAAGGCACTGATACCAGTGTAACATGCAGAAGCTTGGTGGATAGAATCGATACTTCAATGGACAGAATTCAGCATTCTTTCGTGATGAAGATAACGCACAACATAGAGAGAAATGTGCACATAGAGAGAGAGAGAGAGAGAGAGAGAGAGAGAGAGAGAGAGGGAGTTGGACACAATATTGGCTCTTGAATACCCTCTGAAGGGCCCCCACCATGAATGGTGTATTTGCTTTATTAGAATGATGCAAATCTGTAAAAATATTCTAGTTCTTAACCTTTCACCTTCACCTTGGCTGCAGACTTTCCCTTGGCTATCCTGGCCCTTGGAATTCAGCAACCCTTTGTGAATGCTAAGATGAACAACTGAATTCTGGCCTATGCTATTTATAGTGCCTAATCTGCTGGTCGGTTTGCTCATACAGGAGTCAACCTGTTTATCTTTTTCCCATGACCTGAATCTGCCTTTTTACTAGGCGCCTGTTCACACCATGTCTTGGCCGCCTCTGCTGGGCTGGCCGCATGCTGTTCAGGCTGTGCCTGGCCTGTCCAGCCTGCCTCTGCGGCTGGTCACCTGGCTGGGCTGGCCTCCATGGCTGGTCGGCTGGCTGGCCAAGCCCATGTGGGCTGTCCGACAGGCTGCCAGGCCCTCTAGAGCAGGCCGACCAAGGCCTAGCCTCTCCATGGGCTGGTGGCCATTGGCCATGGACCACTTGGGCCCTTGGGGTGGCCTAATGCCTACCCCGTGCCCACTCAAGGGATACAAAAACCCCTTTTTGGGGTAGCCAAAGGGCTTCCCACTTCTCCCACATGCAATCTACATGCAGCTACACAGACGCCTAATTTGCATCCTGGACTGGGGCTCACATGGGACCAATTTCCATTCTAGGTCCTACACCTGCTGTACAGATATGTCCATGTGGCATCCAAGTGCAGGATGCACGTGATAGGGCACTAGTGATTGTGCACAGTGCCAATGATTTGCTGGCGACCCTTTGTCCACGGGTGGTTGCCATGTGGCACCTGCAGTGGCCATAACAGTGTCCAACTGCGTCAAATCCCCATAGGATCTCCTCATAGAACGCTCTTGGTACAAGACTCGAAACGTGCAAACAAACCAAACAAACATGAAGGGGGTGCAGGCCTGACTCACCTCCCAACCTTGACAGCCGTGGGCAAGCCCACAAGTCTTGGCTGTCCCCACCGAGCCACGAGCTGAGCTAACTAGATGGACGTACCGACCAATCTCTACCTCGTGACGTCCCATACCGCCACAAAGCTACCCTCACGGGCCTCGTGATTGCTGTCGGCCTCGGCTGCATAAAGCAGGTGCACGTTTACACTAGATCTAGGCTCCTGACCATAGAGCTCTCACAAAGACACGCGAGACTCTATGAACTAGTGACTAACCTTGGCCACCCTTTTATAGGCTCTTGGCCGGTCGTCGGGTGTCCACACTTGGGTGCCTGCCCGTCCATACTAGAGTGTCCGTCTGTTAGTCTATCCCTAACTTAGCTTGCCAATCAGCCTGCCTAGCTCCAAGCTTCCCCAAACCTCGAAGCTAGTCTTGTGTGAGTGTAGCACACGGTAGATACACACTATGCACATGACAAACTGCCTCCGCACACATCATGATTCGTGTCCTGGACTTGGGCTCACATGGGACCAGTTTCCATTCTAGGTCTTGCACCTGCTGTACAGATATATCCACGTGGCATCCAAGTGCGGGATGCACGTGATAGGGCACTAGTGCTTGTGCACAGTGCCAATGACTTGGTGGCGACCCTTTGTCCATGGGTGGTTGCCATGTGGCACTTGCACTGGCCATAACACTGTCCAACTGCCTCCACACACATCCTGATGTTTTCTACTGACTGCTGTAAAGGAATACATACACATGGCAAGACCTCTCTTTTAATCTATAATGCTCAGCAAGTGATGAAGCATAGGTAGGGAAACAAACTGCCAAGAAGTGTGAAAATTTGTTTTTAAAATCGAACTGAAAATTTAATTCATCTAGACCCTCCTATGGGCAGGGTGAGTTTATTGGTTTGAGCTATAGAATGCAGCAGCAGGTCAGGCCTTCAAGGCATTCTAGGAATCATTGAAATCTGCAAGGTTTTTGATGAATTTCTTTAGCATCTTCAGGGATTTTGAGATGGAGAATTCGATCAACCTTTAACATCTGAGGTGAAGGCTTCCCATGTGCTTAAAACCTAGCTTTATACTCTCTAAAGAAAATCGAAGCAGTTTTTGCAGAAAGTCAGAAGTTGTTTGCACCTTGATACTAATATACTATAAAGTGATATCTACCTAGCAGGAAAGTTCTGACCTTAGAAGCTACATGCTTATCACACGCAATGCGCAGAAGTTAATCCTTTGGTTCATACAGTCTTCTAGTTACATACTCATAAAGGTTATCCTCTAGACTCATATGATTCAGGATGATGCGTTGAACTCATTCCTTAGCTTTCACTGTCATCTAGCAGTCATCTAGCATATACATGATTTTTGTTGTTCAGGTAGGGGTCAAGGTCATCAAATGCTTTGCCCTTGTTTATGAGGGTTGTCAATGCTAGAGGGTTCATGTGATCAATGAACCTAATCTCTGTCATAAATTTTCCTACAATATGCAAGCAAGACACCAGAGCTAAATGTGTAATGACGTGTTCAACATCTTGGGTAGAGAAATACAGGCATATCAAATGTTGTGTCTAAACTACCACTCTGATTTTGATGTTTATTATGTGTTAGCTCCTGAAAAGATTTGTCCCAATTAGCTGCTTATTCAATCCCTGGAGTATGCTAAAATTATTGCTGGTTCTTGAATGCTTATTTTTGTAGAAATGAGGAGGAGCTATACCGACGGCAAGATATGTTGTTGGGTATCCGGTTCAAAACAAAGCAAATAGCAGCAAGTTTTAGCACATCCCCCTCAAGCAGGTGAGTAGTGCATTGTGCCTTCGTTCTCATAGGAATGTGAGGCTGATATAGGACACTCAAATACTCTGGCCTGTACGTAGAATAGAGGCCAAAAGGACACTCAAATACTCTGGCCTCTGTGTAGAGGTCTGACCATTAATGAAAGAACGTGTTTGTTCATTTGATCAGTCATTTGGATTGCTACCTTTCGACAGTGTACTCCCTTATCTAGTTGTAATTAGCAAAGTAATCTCACAGTTTAGGGTTTAATCATACTTATGACTTAATTGGAGTGGTTTACTTTTTTGTCAACTCATACAATGCATGCCCGACGAGTTGGTACCTCCATGATAGGAATTTTCATTGAGGCCAATATCAAGATGCCATTCTATCCTTTCCTAGCTTCTTTTGTCCAGCATGGTGCGAGCTTAGGTCTGGTTCACAACAGTCTCCCGAATTCTCAAGAAGAGACCATTATGCGGAACGATCCCATGACAAGATGGGGCAGCCCTTGGGGGCTAGTAGATATATCCAGTGGTTCAGGGCTAGCCTCTTCCTTTCATGGAAGGCCTTCAAAGCCCTCCTAAAGATAGCGAGGGATAGTTTGACTACAAGGCTGAAGGGGCTCCAGAATAGAATTACACAGATTTATTGCCATCCTGTTGACATTTATAGAGGGGCAGAGTAGACATTGTTGTACTCATAGAAAGGGTAGAAGATGGAGAGGATGATCATGCAGAGCACTTTCTAGACCCCCCCACACACCGAGTCTACCTTGGAGACTGAAGTGGCATTCAGGTGAGGGGGGATGGATTTGCCTTCCAGACTGCTCCCGTCTAATTATTTACTTGATCATCTTCTTAAGTGGAGCTGACCCTGTTTTTTTCCAAAGAAAGATCCTTCTATCAGTAATAAAGAAAAAGCCAGCTGTTTGGCTGAATACAACACTGCTAAAAAGCAGTCCAAATATACATATGAGAGATAATGAAAGGGAGACTCCCTCCTCGGCTGGCCGCTCTATCGGAGGAAGGCCACAACACTGGAGGCAGAGGAAAAAGCCACACTGGGGGCCTGTAGTGCCAAGAAGCTCCACCTTACTCTCTGCACAGGAAGGCATGGTAGAAAGCCTCGTGCCGCTGCTGCATGCGCTTTGAATCACCGGCCAAGCGTTCACAGTGGTCGCGGAGGGTGTATACGAGGTCCATCCAAATGGTCGATGGCCTCGCTGCATCAGGCTTGCCAAATGTGCGAGGCCGCTATGCTACTGATGATCTCCCGTCACAAGCTAGTGTGTCTCTGCCGTATCGGAGCTGCCGCTACAATCGTCTTGGAGATGTGCATGTGAGTGAGACTCAAAGCAAGGCCGTGTCCATCATCCTTGTAAAGTAAGGCCTTGCCTGCCTCTGCAACCCAAGCAACAGCCCCCCATGTGACAGTACAGGCAGTGCTTAGATCGGAGGTGAATATGCAGAGGATACGCTGCCAAAACTGCCGTGCCTTGGGGCAGTCCCACAGGCAATGTCTCTAAATCTGCTCAGGGATGCCGCAGCGGGCGGCAGCAGCTTGCTGGTCTGCTTGCGAACGCTAGTCACGTGCCCACAGCTAAGCTCTGATGGCTAAGAGCCAGAGAAAGGAGGATATCTTCCGGGCCTCAGAGTCTCTGCTAGAAATCCTCGATGAAAGTTGCTGGGACTCCTTGTGTTTGCTAATGTTGCTGCACTGGCGGGGTGCCATCTGTGGTCTCGAGGAAGATCTGATGGCTGAGCTGGGCAGAGTTATCAAAGAAGGGGATGACCTGCTCGGGATCCTGAATCAGTGGGTCTCTCCACTGCCACTCTCCAGGGTCCCACTGTATGTGAACTGGTGGACTGCTCTCCCAAACCCATAAGCACCAGGATGCGATGCCTTTGACCTCAAGAGGGGGAGGACCTGTCACGTACTTCCTCCCCACGGACCCGCTGAGGGGGGGAGGGAAGGTCATTGCCGATCTGCCACTGGGACGCTGTCAGGAGGTTGTGGCCTGGTCCGACCGCATGAGTGTTGATGAGGATGCCCCGTGAAAAAACCAAAAACCACCAGGGAACTCCGGTGCGGTGAAAACGGCCATCTGTGGAATATCGGGGGATCCTTGGGAGGCAGAAGCCAATCCGGTGGGATGTCGCGGATCATAATGGAGGCTCCTCTCAGGGTGCCAGGTCCTGTTATGTTGGCTCCAGAACTCGACAGCAAATCTGCCATGTGCCCAGAGTTTGAGCTGGCCCCCTGCAGAGCCGGCCCCAGGAGAGGTGAGATCAGGCACCATTCATGTGTCCTGAGGGGAGGCAGAAATGAGGTTTCCAGGCCATGGGCTCTCTCTCCCCCCTCCTGGCAAGTGGGGCGTGGGGTGGGGCGGAGAAGCTGCCAGGTGTGAGGTTTTTGCTGCAAACCAGTCCTCAAAGCCAGTGGTGAGATCTTGGAGGGGGCCTCCGAGAAGATCCATGGAATCCCTTCTGTCCAGGGGCCTCTGCAGGTGGGGAGGCGTGAGGAAATGCGGTTCAGGAAATCTTTCCAGGGCTTCTCCCCGGGCTGCAATCCGCGCATGATCAGGGCTGACCCAGTTGCACCAGAACTCTTTAGCTTCTTCCGGAGGCAGCTTTTGGCGGGGAACCCAAGTGGAAGCACTAAGCTACATTGGTTGACCACTGCGTAGTTAAAGAAGGGATTGGTCTCTGAAGGGAAACCTATCCTCACTCACCTGGATGCCACTTTAGTCTCTAAGATGGACTACATACAGTGTGGAGGCAGGGTCTACAATTATAGTGCAAGGTAGACTGCTATGCACAATTGATCACACGTGGATGCTGTGCTTTCACCCTTGCAACAGGGTTTTCTGTATGTGAGATCCCAGAACAAGATAGAATGCATGATTGGCACACGTGTATGCTGTTCCCTACACTGATCTCGGGGCCGCCCCACCAACCACACCACACACACCCTGGTTCTTGCCTGACTCAAGATGCATACTTCTAAGAGTCCCACAATCTACTGTCAATAGATGCTACGTTGATAATGTTATTCTTTCATTTTATACGTTTGTATTTATGTTTTACATCAGTGCTCTTATAAGTAAAACAGTCTAGAGGAACACATGTTCCAACACTCTTTATTTTTTTGAGAGCCAATTGGAGGATCTGTACCTACATTTAAAATTGTGATAGGTTTAGCGGTAGATGCAATGTAAGGTCTGGTTTATGTCTAGGTTCTACTTCCAAACTTTGCGATATACCACCTCCTTGCAGGGCCATTACTAGCCTTGGAGAAAATGCAGGCAAGAAAATTGCTGAACCAGCCAGAGCGAGTGGCACGGACAGCAACGTTAACCTTGGTCTGCTGAATGAAGGTACTGCAAAGGCCTTAGTGTGTGCATTGATTACTGTGTCGGAAAAAGAAGTTCAATGTGTGAAGGATGCTTTTCTTGCTTGTGGGTGACCTTGCTGGATCAGGGATAAGTACAACAAGGCACGTTACTTTGGATGTAGCTGAAGATGCGAGCTTGCGTACTCACCTCCTTGTATGACTTCGAACCCCATCAATCAGAGCCAATGTTTAGATGCAATATTTTTGTTCATTGGAATAAATCTAGCATTATGGAGACTGATATGTATGGTGATGGATCAGAAGGACGAGAGTGACACGCCCGATTCACACTCAAAGGTTGGTTTACCTTAGATGGGAACACCATATGACAAAGCTTGACATAGTGTAGTAATTTTTTTGTGGTGTGCAGGGTGGTGAGGGCCAAGAACCCAGCAGGGGCTGCAGCGTGCAGCTATCATGTCTGATTTTCATGGGCATTTTGGTCTTACTTTTGCTTGTATGGACTATAATAAGGATCTGGTAAGGTGGCCTTGTGCTAGTGTAGGTACTGTTTTAGCGGCAATTCTTTTCAGGTTGTATCATAAAATTCTTTATGTTCATGTTGCAGTTCAAAGTAATTTGTCTGATGTAGAGCTAAATAGCAACAAACTGATTGAACATGTTTATAGTAATCCACTCCAAGCTCGCTCTCTCTCTCCCTCTCTATAGAAGCATCCCCTCTTTGGACCTCTAGAACAGAACTCGAGCTTACTTTTCCCTTATATCAGACTTGATCTTGGCCGTGCACTCTAGAACTACCCTTTCTGTTGTTCCAGTTCACTATAATGATTGCGTTTTTTTACTGAGGACAAAAGCTTGGGCTTCTAGACCTTAAATGGATGTCTGATGTTTGTGACGATGACTCATTTTTTGCAAGACTAATGGTACCGCATGAGGAGTTAAAAGATGGTGAAGGGCTTTGTTGTTTAATGAGATAGCGATTCAGCAGAAGCTGCAATGCGAGTCCAACTACACTTCCCAAGTAATAACTGTGGAGGGAGTTCTAGTGAATAAGGTGCACGGGTTCCACTGTGCAACTAAACAAGTATTCAGCATCCTTGTGATATAATGGGAGATTATATAAGACATTCAAACCAGATTAGATGGCCTTCTACACAGAGAGAGAGAGAGAGAGAGAGAGAGAGAGAGAGAGAGAGAGATTGCATGGAAGCAAACGTGTATGGATTCTTTCCTACAAATTCCTTTGTCGAATGGTCTCTCATCCTTGAAATTTAGTGTCATTATGAAGTAGTGTATAGATGGTCATGAAGGTTACAAGTGTGGATGGATCCTATGATAGCCCTCTATATCTTAAGCTACATTGAAGTACCATGGAAAGTACTTATGAACTCAATAAGTAAAAAGTGATTGATCCATTAAAGGTGTATTTATAAAAAAATGAGACATCTATCAAGTATGGATAGGTCTGTGCAAAAGCAACATTTCAGAATGTAGGGTGCACGGATTTCGAACTTTCGTGGCATAACAATGTTCTTACAAAGATTTCCTTGCTTTTGAGAAAGGTTCTTCAAGTCATGAGAACAAAGATAATTGGGTTTACTTACACCCCCCCACATCCTTGTCCCTCTTCTCTCAAAAACCAAAAAGAAAAGAAAAGAAAAGAAGAAGAAAAAAGAGACAAGGGACTATAATTGAAGTACAAGGATTACACGTCCAAAACACACTTTCCTCTAGGTTTTGGAGGAATGAGCAATGGCTAAAAACAATACTACTGCTTACATGAAGATGTTGTCTACTAATCTACTTCGTGAATCTCACTCATGGAGCAATGTGCCATTTATTGTTATGAATGACGGAAGGCAAATGGTATCAGTACAAGATTTGATGTGAGAGATTGGGTTCCAACTAGTCCCTTGATGCTTCTTCAGTATGTTTAAAATGTCTCAAATGTCTTTGTGAGCCTTTGGTTCACCTGCTTAGCTTAGCTGTCCCACGATAGAAAATCTCCCTAATGGCTTTTGATTGTAAAATCTCCTTCTTGAGCCAACTTGTCAACTCGTGTCATGATAGCACTTTCTTAGTGCAGAATAGCATGAGGCTAAGAGGGCTACTTGTTTGTTAGCAAAGTCTGAGGAGAGTGAGTTTTAGAGTACCCTATGCATCTATCTATGTATCCAGATCTATTAATACATCTCCAAGATTGAAAATGGGCATACAAGGAGTGTGTAGTATATAGATGCTCTTCTCTTAGTTTGGTCCAAAACCACTATGCTTGTTCTAGTCCAAAAGCACTGTGCTTGTTTTGAACCACCACGCTTGTTCTTGACGTTTACTATGTTTGTTGAATACCATCACACGCTTGCTTGAAGTGGAAAAGGTAAGGTATTTTAAATTCAGTCAAA